>NC_091184.1:36677472-37029972 GCF_040958095.1 Procambarus clarkii | reverse complement strand
CAAGCCTTTTTATTCTTTTTTGTTGTTAAAAGCATGTTCTTTCGAGCCATTAGTCATTTCTTCTCTGTTATGAGTCTTGAAGGAGTCTCAGAACATAGATTAGTCCATAAATTAGTCAATAAATTAGTCTCAATTTGCATAGCTTAATTTAAGCTTCCTTAACCTAGTCTCAACTTGCATAACTTAGTTTCAGCTGACGTAACTTAGTGTTAGCTTCTCTAACTTCGACGCAGCTGCCACAACTTAGTTCCGATCTCCTGGCGTACAATCATATAGGGTTTCCCCATTGTAGGGAGCAGGAAGCCTGCCCTTAGGGATACCGATGCCGCTCTCAAGGCCAATTATCGACCTTCACCAGGAAGCAACCCCACAACCGCTGCCTAACTCCTGGACACCTGTGCTGTCCGTCACTTGCTGAGGAGAATTCGTTCTTGCAGTTTTTGATGTTAGCGTGAAGGTAGTGGCTTATTGTTCGGATGATTGCTGGAACTGGTTTGTACTGATCCTCTGTTCGGATGATTGCTGGAACTGGTTTGTACTGATCCTCTGTTCGGATGATTGCTGGAACGCGGACTTGTACTGATCCTCTGTTCGAATGCTGGTGGTTAAGCTGATTGAAGTTCACTGTTCGAATTATAGTGGGCATGCTTAATTGTGGTTCACAGTTCGAATGGTATAGTGGACATGATGATTGTAGTTCACTGTTCGAATGCTAGTATTCAAGCTAATTGTAGTTCATTGATCGGATGTTAGTGGTCAATTTCACTGTTCAAACGTCAGTTTACTTGCTGATTGTGGTTCACTGTTCGGATGTTAATGCACTTGTTGATAGTGAATCACTGTTTGAATGCTTGTTAGTGGACCATGTAACAGATCAGCCGTTGTCTACTAGTTTAGATAAGACAGTGACATAATGATCATTGTATGCGAGGGACCGTTGCTAGGCAACGGTTCAATGAGACATTTCAGCGTGTCTCATTTGTCTTATGCGTGTCTCATTTGGCTTCAGCGTGTCTCATTTGTCTTATGCGTGTCTCATTTGGCTTCAGCGTGTCTCATTTGTCTTCAGCGTGTTTCATTTGTATTTAGTGTGTCTCCTTTGTCTCAAATGTATTTTTCTTGGCTTCACTTTCTTGTGTTTAATTTTGCCCTGAAGGGTGAGTTTACTGAGCAGTGTTACTCATCCTGTGAGTGGACACACCACCATAGTGACAGTATTGGGCAGCGTCACTCATCCTGTGAGTGAACACACCACCATATTGACAGTATTGGGCAGCGTCACTTATCCTGTGAGTGGACACACCACCATATTGACAGCATTGGGCAGAGCCACTCATCCTGTGAGTGGACACACCACCATATTGACAGCATTGGGCAGCGCCACTCATCCTGTGAGTGGACACACCACCATATTGACAGCATTGGGCAGCGCCACTCATCCTGTGAGTGGACACACCACCATATTGACAGCATTGGGCAGCGTCACTTATCCTGTGAGTGGATATTCTGCCATAGCATCATGCACAACACCACCCCTTCCCCCCCTTAATAGGAAGAAATAGGAAGAAATTTATGTAAAGTCTATCGCACTCTCACGAGTGCTTTGTCAAGGTCTGAGTGTGTGGTTAGAGCCAGACTTTCATCTCAACGACTAAGGCATTTGTCGTTGAGATCTAAGTCTCGTATTACTAATGTTTATAATGCTACAGGTATGTCTAATGTCTCTTGCTGACATTCTCTCAGGTAGTGGTCAAGGCGGTGTCCGTCACTCTCACCACAGATTCTGCAACTCCGCTGTTATTTCCATCGCGAGACTCCATGAGTATTTGTATCCAAGACGAATTTTTGATATTGCTGATTTTCTCCCGCGGCCACCTTCATTCTTCTTCTTATTATTATTATTATTATTATTATTATTATACATGCCTCACTTGTCTTCATCATGCTTTCCTTGGCTTAAGTGTATCTCAGTTGCCTTCACCTAGAGAACATCCTCGGTGTACGTGTAGTGAGTTGCGGTGATACTTAATCATTATATCTGTCTTCTGGCGAAAAGGTTCACGACTTAATAAGGTGTGGGAAGCCAGGTGTCAAGGTCCTCGCACCTTTGTTACCCCCCCCCCCCTTACCCTCACACACTGGCCCCACCCAGGATGACTGACTGGGGACCAATCTTTAACTGTTCGTCCCTGTTTTTCAGTGGTAACTGGGACCTGGTTGTAAACGAATTGGAAGGTCGTGTTCCAGGGAAAATTAGTAGGAGTAAGGCTTATCAGGAACTCAAGGCAGGCAAAGCCTGCTAACAGGAGTCAGAGGTCGCCAACTCCTGTACCCAGATGTGTAAAAAAAAAAAGAGAGAGAAGAAAAAAAGGGTGTGGAGGGAGTGAGGAGGAGAGAGCAGGTCGTCAAACTCTTCAGGGGAGTGATTGTACGACCCTGCGTCATGGTGGGTCGTTCCTGGACCACGTGTCTCACTCTAACTACCCTGTCTTCCTCATTCACGCTCTTGCTCATGCCACACACACTTTCTCATGCCACACACACTTTCTCATGCCACACACACTCTCTCATGCCACACTCTTCTTCCTGCCTCATGCCATTCTTCATCATGTCACACTTTCTCATTCATACACTTCCTCATGCCACACACTTCCTCATGCCACACACTTCCTCATGTCACACACTTCCTCATGCCACTCACACTTCCTCATGCCACACACACTTCCTCATGCCACACACTTCCTCATGCCACTCACACTTCCTCATGCCACTCACACTTCCTCATGCCACACACACTTCCTCATGCCACACACTTCCTCATGCCACACACTTCCTCATGCCACTCACACTTCCTCATGCCACACACACTTCCTCATGCCACACACACTTCCTCATGCCACACACTTCCTCATGCCACACACACTTCCTCATGCCACACACACTTCCTCATGCCACACACACTTCCTCATGCCACACACTTCCTCATGCCACACACACTTCCTCATGCCACACACTTCCTCATGCCACTCACACTTCCTCATGCCACACACTTCCTCATGCCACTCACACTTCCTCATGCCACACACACTTCCTCATGCCACACACTTCCTCATGCCACACACTTCCTCATGCCACTCACACTTCCTCATGCCACACACTTCCTCATGCCACACTCTTCCTCATGCCACAATCTTCCTCATGCCACACACTTCCTCATGCCACTCACACTTCCTCATGCCACACACTTCCTCATGCCACACACACTTCCCTATGCCACACACACTTCCTCGTGCCACACACTTCCTCATGCCACACACACTTCCTCATGCCACACACACTTCCTCATGCCACACACACTTCCTCATGCCACACACTTCCTCATGCCACACACACTTCCTCATGCCACACACACTTCCTCATGCCACACACACTTCCTCATGCCACACACACTTTCTCGTGCCACACACTTCCTCATGCCACACACACTTCCTCATGCCACACACACTTCCTCATGCCACACACTTCCTCATGCCACACACTTCCTCATGCCACACACACTTCCTCATGCCACACACACTTCCTCGTGCCACACACTTCCTCATGCCACACACACTTCCTCATGCCACACACACTTCCTCATGCCACAGACTTCCTCATGCCACACACTTCCTCATGCCACACACACTTCCTCATGCCACACACACTTCCTCATGCCACACACACTTCCTCATGCCACACACTTCCTCATGCCACACACTTCCTCGTGCCACACACTTCCTCATGCCACACACACTTCCTCATGCCACACACACTTCCTCATGCCACAGACTTCCTCATGCCACACACTTCCTCATGCCACACACACTTCCTCATGCCACACACACTTCCTCATGCCACACACACTTCCTCATGCCACAGACTTCCTCATGCCACACACTTCCTCATGCCACACACACTTCCTCATGCCACACACACTTCCTCATGCCACACACACTTCCTCATGCCACACACTTCCTCATGCCACACACTTCCTCATGCCACACACTTCCTCGTGCCACACACTTCCTCATGCCACACACACTTCCTCATGCCACACACACTTCCTCATGCCACACACACTTCCTCATGCCACACACACTTCCTCATGCCACACACTTCCTCATGCCACACACTTCCTCATGCCACACACTTCCTCGTGCCACACACTTCCTCATGCCACACACACTTCCTCATGCCACACACACTTCCTCATGCCACACACACTTCCTCATGCCACACACACTTCCTCATGCCACACACACTTCCTCATGCCACACACACTTCCTCATACCACACACACTTCCTCATGCCACACACTTCCTCATGCCACACACACTTCCTCATGCCACACACACTTCCTCATGCCACACACACTTCCTCATGCCACACACACTTCCTCATGCCACACACACTTCCTCATGCCACACACTTCCTCATGCCACACACACTTCCTCATGCCACACACTTCCTCATGCCACACACTTCCTCATGCCACACACTTCCTCATGCCACACACACTTCCTCATGCCACACACACTTCCTCATGCCACACACACTTCCTCATGCCACACACTTCCTCATGCCACACACACTTCCTCATGCCACACACTTCCTCATGCCACACACTTCCTCATGCCACACACACTTCCTCATGCCACACACACTTCCTCATGCCACACACTTCCTCATGCCACACACACTTCCTCATGCCACACACTTCCTCATGCCACACACACTTCCTCATGCCACACACTTCCTCATGCCACACACTTCCTCATGCCACACACACTTCCTCATGCCACACACTTCCTCATGCCACACACTTCCTCATGCCACACACTTCCTCATGCCACACACTTCCTCATGCCACACACACTTCCTCATGCCACACACTTCCTCATGCCACACACACTTCATCATGCCACACACTTCCTCATGCCACACACACTTCCTCATGCCACACACACTTCCTCATGCCACACACACTTCCTCATGCCACACACTTCCTCATGCCACACACTTCCTCATGCCACACACTTCCTCATGCCACACACTTCCTCATGCCACATATGCGGCTCACTCCCCGGGAACCTGAGGTTGTGCTATTATCTTGGAATCCTTTTCGTAACTCTTCTTCATTTATATATTCGCATTTACAGTATTGGGAAGTTTTTACTTGGACCATTTCCAACACTCGCGGTTCAGCGACCCGACCATTGTGAGGTGTCCCCCCTAATAAAGCGTCTCCACACTATTCCCCCACTACTCTAACCCCCACCACTTTAACCCCCACCACTCTAACCCCCACTACTCTAACCCCACCACTCTAACCCCCACCACACTATTCCCCCACCACTCTAACCCCCACCACTCTAACCCCCACCACTCTAACCCCCACCACTCTAACCCCCACCACTTCAACCCCCACCACTCTAACCCCCACCACACTATTCCCCCACCACTCTAACCCCCACCACTCTAACCCCCACCACTCTAACCCCCACCACTCTAACCCCCACTACTCTAACCCCACCACTCTAACCCCCACCACACTATTCCCCCACCACTCTAACCCCCACCACTCTAACCCCCACCACTCTAACCCCCACCACTTCAACCCCCACCACTCTAACCCCCACCACTCTAACCCCCACCACTCTAACCCCCACCACTTTAACCCCCACCACTTTAACCCCCACCACGTTCCCCCCATTATGTAAAATTTTGAGGGGTGTGCAAAGTTTTGTAATTTCATGGAATATTTAGTTCGTATTAGATAATCCATTAAATTGCCTTCCTCGTCATTGTAATTTTCTGATATATTTTGGTCAATATTGGTCTCAGCTCTAACTGTAATTAGCTGTAACTAGTAAACTGTAGGTTGTTGTATGGTTGTAACAACTGTTCATTGCAGCCTCAAGTGTGATGATTGTTAAATAAATTATTGATAAAATTTCTAATCAAAATCGGAATCGTAGGGAATATAATAATGTCAACGTGATATACTCATATAGTAATTTTAATATAATTAATATACTTGAGATGTAATACTAATGTTTCTGTAGTATTACTAATTACTAATGTGACCCCGTATTACTAATGTCTTTAATACATTAGAAACATTCTAAGATTAATTTTATGTAACCTTAACCAATT
This sequence comes from Procambarus clarkii, assembly GCF_040958095.1. Classification (NCBI taxonomy): domain Eukaryota; kingdom Metazoa; phylum Arthropoda; class Malacostraca; order Decapoda; family Cambaridae; genus Procambarus; species Procambarus clarkii. Next base: position 37,023,777 of record NC_091184.1, on the reverse strand, counting down.
ATAAATGTACAGACATTTACATGTATCGGTTTTGATTGGGTTGAGCTGACTGATGATTGGTTATCAAGCCAGCCAAAAGGTGGCACGGGCATGAATAGCCCGTAATCGAGCTGATTATGATGTCGACTCTTATCTAGTCTCGTTAGGTTCAGATCCTTGTTCATCCTCCATGTCTTGCAATTTTGGGACGAGTCTCGTTGCAAATCATTGAACATTTTTTAAGTTTCTTTGTATCTTTTGTAAATGGAGCTCCACGATGGGGCGGCATATTCTAGAAATGGTCTCGAGTATGCTGTGTCTAGTGATCGGAATACCTGTTTATTTAGGTTCCTAAATAACATTATAACTTTTGTCACTGTACAGTATGCTGCTGATGTTATCCTGGGTATTAATACGTCTCTCTGGAGACGTATTATTACTTCGTATTAATACCTGCGCCCGGGTCTCTCTCTCATCCATATACCATATATATCTAGGCATATACATGCCTAGCCATATACTAGGAAAATCTTTATTGTGGCATAAGAGAAAATTATCTTATTTCAGTTCTTATTATTACTGCAAGATACAAGAAAATTACAAGACTTAGGAAATTATAAGTGTAAGAACTCTTGTATTTATAAAATAATAATAATAATAGTAATTAACATTTTAATACATTAAGAAAAATCGCCTTGTTAGGCAAATCTAGCCATTAGATACAACACACACACGTATAACAATACATTACAGGAATACCAGTAAACCTATTGTACTTGGGTTCATATAATTTCAATTTATCTAAAATAAATTATTCCTGGCAATTATGCTGAACAGCATAATAATGCATTTGTGATTAATTATGATAATAAACTATTAGAGAACTGCGGTATGTATTAAATTACTGTGTATTAATTACTCTCAATATCACTGCTAATATCCGTGATGCCTTGAAGGAAGGCTGGGTGAAGGGCAGTAGGTAAGGAGGAGTGGAACAGGAGAGAGGGAAAAACAAAACGAGGACAAATCTTCACAAGTTTTGTCCAAAATAATATAAAACTTTACGAGGCGTGCAGACAGATTGGAGAATGTTAGAATAATAAATGGAGGAGGAGGAGGAAGGAGGAGGAGGAGGAGGAGGAGGAGGAGGAGGAGGAAGAGTAGGTGTGGTGACCCAAGACAGAAATCTTGGCATCCTCACACCTGGAGGAGCTGAGGCAAGCAGTACAGGTTGGTGACAAGCTTTCTCTCCCCTCCCCTCCTCCCGCCTCCACACTGTGGCTCAGGTGAGTGACCCCACACAGGTGAGTGACCCCACACAGGTGAGTGACCCCACACAGGTGAGTGACCCCACACAGGTGAGTGACCCCACACAGGTGAGTGACCCCACACAGCTGAGTGATCCCATACCACACAAGTGACCCCACACAACACAGCTGAGTGATCCCATACCACACAAGTGACCCCACACAACACAGCTGAGTGATCCCATACCACACAAGTGACCCCACACAACATGCAGGTAATTCAGCTCAACACAGGTAGCTCCCTACACCACATAGGTGACCCCTACATCCCACACATGTGACCCCACACCACAGAGGTGACCCCCCACATCCCACACATGTGACCCCACACCACAGAGGTGACCCCCCACATCCCACACATGTGACCCCACACCACAGAGGTGACCCCACACCACAGAGGTGACCCCCCACATCCCACACATGTGACCCCACACCACAGAGGTGACCCCCCACATCCCACACATGTGACCCCACACCACATAGGTGACCCCACACATGTGACCCCACACCACAGAGGTGACCCCACACATGTGACCCCACACCACATAGGTGACCCCACACATGTGACCCCACACCACAGAGGTCGTTTTATTTTGTTGTGTTACTTCAGAAAGGAGTCTCCTTTTTGTTTCACATTGCTCACAAGATCTTCTCACTCCCCTGCCAGTCATCTGTACCTTACAAAGTTGAAGTCTTGTAGACATTTTCCCGACCATACGGGGAGTTAATTCAGGTCAAACTGCAGCCTTTTTCCCCCCGCCATCTGCAGACTCATGGCAAGTATGGGGAGCGGGGAGAGGTAATTAACTTCTGAACTGGTGCATATGAATGCACCAACTTCCTCCTTTAAGTCATTTACGTATATTATAAATAATATATCTTGTAGTACTGACTCTTGTGGTTCATCACCGAGACCCTCAGTGTTCATCGGAGTAGTGTTCTTTAATCCAATTATATAAAAAAAACTGTAATCACTGCTTAATTCTTACATTAGTATTGCAGTCTGTTGCGTGGAACTGTATCAGATGCCTTCTGACAGTCCGGGAAGACACATTCATCCTAGCCTTCCTATTCCTGCAAACATCACTATCGGTGTGTCGTAAAGTCGAGCAAGTCTTCAAGAAGGACCTGCCTTCACTGAATCTAGGTTGGTGTTTGGAAACAAGGTTCGCATCCTCTGGATAATTCACTCATTTTCTCTCTATTGTTTTGTAGGGGAATGCATGTGAAGGACTTATTACTTAGGAGCTCAGTCCGGTCACCTTCCTTGATTATTGAAGGAACATTGGCTGACTTCCGTTCCATTGAGAGTTACCCTTTGTGTAGTGAGGTGTCGGAGACCATTGCCAATGATCTGCTCAGGTCTTCATCTGCCAGGACCCAACCACTTGGGCTGGACGGTAGAGCGACGGTCTCGCTTCATGCAGATCGGCGTTTAATCCCCGACCATCCAAGTGGTTGGGCACCATTCCTCCCCCCCCCCCCCTCCCCGTCCATCCCAAATCCTTATCCTGACCCCTTCCAAGTGCTATATAGTCGTAATGGCATGGCACTCTCCCCTGATAATTCCCTCCCTCCTGTCCCTTGAGATGCATCATCAACACACTCATTGTTTCATCCGGCATCTCTAACTTCCTCACCTGCTATATTAACGCTGCTAATTCTGTTGGCTGATTGAATGTTTCACGCTTTATTTTGTGGTAGTTTCCATTCAATGTGTAAAACTCTTTTTAAGTCTTATATGTACATACATGACAGTGAGTCATCTGTTTTTCATCTTGTTTTAGTTTTAGTCCTGGTTCCTAGTCCTGGCTCCTAGTCCCGGCTCCTAGTCCTGGCTCCTAGTCCTGGCTCCTAGTCCTGGCTCCTAGTCCTGGCTCCTAGTCCTGGCTCCTAGTCCTGGCTCCTAGTCCTGGTTCCTAGCCCTGGTTCCTATTCCCGGCTCCTAGTCCTGGCATCTAGTCTTGGCTCCTAGTCCTGGCTCCTAGTCCTGGCTCCTAGTCCTGGCTCCTAGTCCTGGCTCCTAGTCCTGGCTCCTAGTCCTGGCTCCTAGTCCTGGTTCCTAGCCCTGGCTCCTATTCCCGGCTCCTAGTCCTGGCATCTAGTCTTGGCTCCTAGTCCTGGCTCCTAGTCCTGGTTCCTAGTCCTGGCTCCTAGTCCCGGCTCCTAGTCCTGGCTCCTAGTCCTGGCTCCTAGTCCTGGCTCCTAGTCCTGGCTCCTAGTCCTGGCTCCCAGTCCTGGCTCCTAGTCCTGGCTCCTAGTCCTGGCTCCTAGTCCTGGCTCCTAGTCCTGGTTCCTAGTCTTGGCTCCTAGTCCTGGCTCCTAGTCCTGGCTCCTAGTCCTGGTTCCTAGTCCTGGCTCCTAGTCCCGGCTCCTAGTCCTGGCTCCTAGTCCTGGCTCCTAGTCCTGGCTCCTAGTCCTGGCTCCTAGTCCTGGCTCCTAGTCCTGGCTCCTAGTCCCGGCTCCTAGCCCTGGCTCCTATTCCCGGCTCCTAGTCCTGGCATCTAGTCTTGGCTCCTAGTCCTGGCTCCTAGTCCTGGCTCCTAGTCCTGGCTCCTAGTCCTGGCTCCTAGTCCTGGCTCCTAGTCCTGGCTCCTAGTCCTGGTTCCTAGCCCTGGCTCCTATTCCTGGCTCCTAGTCCTGGTTCCTAGTCCTGGCTCCTAGTCTCGGCTCCTAGTCCTGGCTCCTAGTCCTGGTTCCTAGTCCTGGCTCCTAGTCCTGGCTCCTAGTCCTGGCTCCTAGTCCTGGCTCCTAGTCCTGGCTCCTAGTCCTGGCTCCCAGTCCTGGCTCCTAGTCCTGGTTCCTAGTCCTGGCTCCTAGTCCCGGCTCCTAGTCTTGGCTCCTAGTCCTGGCTCCTAGTCCTGGCTCCTAGTCCTGGCTCCTAGTCCTGGCTCCTAGTCTTGGCTCCTAGTCCTGGCTCCTAGTCTTGGCTCCTAGTCCTGGCTCCTAGTCTTGGTTCCTAGTCCTGGCTCCTAGTCCCGGCTCCTAGTCCTGGCTCCTAGTCCTGGCTCCTAGTCCTGGCTCCTAGTCTTGGCTCCTAGTCCTGGCTCCTAGTCCCGGCTCCTAGTCTTGGCTCCTAGTCCTGGCTCCTAGTCCTGGCTCCTAGTCCTGGTTCCTAGTCCTGGCTCCTAGTCCTGGCTCCTAGTCCTGGCATCTAGTCTTGGCTCCTAGTCCTGGCTCCTAGTCTTGGCTCCTAGTCCTGGCTCCTAGTCTTGGCTCCTAGTCCTGGCTCCTAGTCTTGGCTCCTAGTCCTGGCTCCTATTCCCGGCTCCTAGTCCTGGCTCCTAGTCCTGGCTCCTAGTCCTGGTTCCTAGCCCTGGCTCCTAGTCCTGGCTCCTAGTCCTGGCTCCTAGTCCTGGCTCCTAGTCCTGGCTCCTAGTCCTGGCTCATAGTCCTGGCTCCTAGTCCTGGCTCCTAGTCCTGGCTCCTAGTCCTGGCTCCTAGTCCTGGCTCCTAGTCCCGGCTCCTAGTCCTGGCTCCTAGTCCCGGCTCCTAGTCCTGGCTCCTAGTCCCGGCTCCTAGTCCTGGCTCCTAGTCCTGGCTCCTAGTCCTGGCTCCTAGTCCTAGCTCCTAGTCCTGGCTCCTAGTCCTGGCTCCTAGTCCTGGCTCCTAGTCCTGGTTCCTAGTCCTGGCTCCTAGTCCTGGCTCCTAGTCCTGGCTCCTAGTCCTGGCTCCTAGTCCTGGCTCCTAGTCCTGGCTCCTAGTCCTGGCTCCTAGTCCTGGCTCCTAGTCCTGGCTCCTAGTCCTGGTTCCTAGTCCTGGCTCCTAGTCCTGGCTCCTAGTCCTGGCTCCTAGTCTTGGCTCCTAGTCTTGGCTCCTAGTCCTGGCTCCTAGTCCTGGCTCCTAGTCCTGGCTCCTAGTCCTGGCTCCTAGTCCTGGCTCCTAGTCTTGGCTCCTAGTCCTGGCTCCTAGTCCTGGCTCCTAGTCCTAGCTCCTAGTCCTGGCTCCTAGTCCTGGCTCCTAGTCCTGGCTCCTAGTCCTGGCTCCTAGTCCTGGCTCCTAGTCCCGGCTCCTAGTCTTGGCTCCTAGTCCTGGCTCCTAGTCTTGGCTCCTAGTCCTGGCTCCTAGTCCTGGCTCCTAGTCTTGGCTCCTAGTCCTGGCTCCTAGTCCTGGCTCCTAGTCTTGGCTCCTAGTCCTGGCTCCTAGTCCTGGCTCCTAGTCCTAGCTCCTAGTCCTGGCTCCTAGTCCTGGCTCCTAGTCTTGGCTCCTAGTCCTGGCTCCTAGTCCTGGCTCCTAGTCCTGGCTCCTAGTCCTGGCTCCTAGTCTTGGCTCCTAGTCCTGGCTCCTAGTCCTGGCTCCTAGTCCTAGCTCCTAGTCCTGGCTCCTAGTCCCGGCTCCTAGTCTTGGCTCCTAGTCCTGGCTCCTAGTCCTGGCTCCTAGTCCTAGCTCCTAGTCCTGGCTCCTAGTCCCGGCTCCTAGTCTTGGCTCCTAGTCCTGGCTCCTAGTCCTGGCTCCTAGTCCTGGCTCCTAGTCCTAGCTCCTAGTCTTGGCTCCTAGTCCTGGCTCCTAGTCCTGGCTCCTAGTCCTAGCTCCTAGTCCTGGCTCCTAGTCCCGGCTCCTAGTCTTGGCTCCTAGTCCTGGCTCCTAGTCCTGGCTCCTAGTCCTGGCTCCTAGTCCTGGCTCCTAGTCCTAGCTCCTAGTCCTGGCTCCTAGTCCCGGCTCCTAGTCTTGGCTCCTAGTCCTGGCTCCTAGTCCTGGTTCCTAGTCCTGGCTCCTAGTCATTCACCTGGTAGCTGTTATTGGGTTCTCAACATTATGTGTTCATTCCGGTCGTCTGCCTCTCGTCAGCCAGGGTACATCCTATAGGCCATTTATATCTTCTCAGGACATTTAAACTCAAATTTTTTGCCCTGAGATATTCTATGTTGAACTATGTGCTGTTATCTGAATGTGCTATTGTATCTGAATTTGTTTATTATGCTATTTCCTTCCTCTTGGAGGTTTTCTTTTTTTATCTTTCCTGTATTAAGGTATTGTAGAGTGTTGAAGAAGGTCCGTAGGGAAACATGTGTTGGTGTAGTAACTGGGAGAGCAGTGTGTCAGTAGGGTTATTTTGGGGGGGAAGGAGTTAGGGAAGAGGATGGGAAGGGCGGGGATGCCGCGGGATGACGGGGAGTAGGGAATAATTTTGTGATGGGGGATTAACAGGTGCTTGATGCGTGGTAAACAGGGCAAGAGTATTCGAGAAGGGGGGGGGGCTGTACTTTTAGTGGGATGGGTTGTGCTAGGGTGATGAGGGGAGGTTGGAGGGAGAGAGAGAAGGGAAGCTGGGTACAACCAAGTGTTCAGGCACTTTCAGATTACCTGTCCTCCCTAATATTCCCATGACAAGGGTGTATGTGTGGGGAGGGGGAGGTGATTAACTTCTGAACTGTTTCCTCCTTCGGGATGTATTCCTTTTCTTCTGCCTGACTCTTCAGCACATCCTGTCTGGACATATTATCCCCACAAAGGTTTGTTCTAACAGCCTGTGTGTGATATTGTGTGCATTATTCTTTCAACCAGTCGACTGGTTGAGAGATCCCTTGTTAAAACTGCCTTCGAGTGACGTTTATGAACACTTCCATATTTTCACAGCTTTTCACATCCTGAAAGACTGGTGTGGCGTCCAGGGCAGCTGAATATTATATTATCTAGGCGATGAGTCACAATAACGTGGCTGAAGTATGTTGACCAGACCACACACTAGAAATTGAAGGGACGACGACGTTTCGGTCCGTCACACAATCGACTTGAGAATGGTCCAGGACGGACCGAAACGTCGTCGTCCCTTCAATTTCTAGTGTGTGGTCTGGTCAACATTATATTATCTGCTCTCTATCTCTCTTACATTTCCTGTTAATGGATGATAGTGGCAGACAATTCGCATAGTTCTTTAATTACACAGTCTCATTTCCTTCAGGGCTTCCTGCCAACTGACTGATCTATGCCAAGCTCTGCCCACTTTACCGTGTCTTTGTAGGTTCACGAACCTTCAGGTCGTGAACCCTTCCTCGCAACTATGACGTCTCCCGCTGATGCCTCCCTTTCTCATTGGGTCGTTTGAGAAGATCTCTCTGGAATCTCTTTGACGCGTGTGGGATTTCAGCTGTCACTCGTGTCCCTTTGCGCGCGCATACCCTGAGCTACACACACATAACTCGCTACATCATTCTGTATTCTGTGAATTATAACATTTGGTATTATTTAATGCTTATACATGACCACTTAAAATGGTTGATTGTTAATTCTGAGAGCAGCCTCGCTCCACCCCCAACCCCCTTCACCTCTCACATAAACAAAGGTGTAGAGAGTAAGTGTCCTCCAAGCAGCACGAGGCTGAGGTCACCTGAAGTAATTGTGGAGTCAGTGCACACCAGGGAACCTTCCCCCCCCCCTCCCCCTTACTGATAGACATACACGGCATAAAGACACCACCACCGCCCCCTGCCTCGCCTCCTGCTGCCCCCTCCCTCCTCCTGCAGCATGGAGACAGTCCCTATGTGTATGTGGTGCATGGAGACAGTCCCTATGTGTATGAGGTGCATGGAGACAGTCCCTGTGTGTATGTGGTGCATGGAGACAGTCCCTGTGTGTATGTGGTGCATGGAGACAGTCCCTGTGTGTATGAGGTGCATGGAGACAGTCCCTGTGTGTATGTGGTGCATGGAGACAGTCCCTGTGTGTATGTGGTGCATGGAGACAGTCCCTATGTGTATGTGGTGCATGGAGACAGTCCCTATGTGTATGTGGTGCATGGAGACAGTCCCTGTGTGTATGTGGTGCATGGAGACAGTCCCTGTGTGTATGTGGTGCATGGAGACAGTCCCTGTGTGTATGTGGTGCATGGAGACAGTCCCTGTGTGTATGTGGTGCATGGAGACAGTCCCTGTGTGTATGTGGTGCATGGAGACAGTCCCTGTGTGTATGTGGTGCATGGAGACAGTCCCTGTGTGTATGTGGTGCATGGAGACAGTCCCTGTGTGTATGTGGTGCATGGAGACAGTCCCTGTGTGTATGTGGTGCATGGAGATAGTCCCTGTGTGTATGTGGTGCATGGAGACAGTCCCTGTGTGTATGTGGTGCATGGAGACAGTCCCTGTGTGTATGTGGTGCATGGAGACAGTCCCTGTGTGTATGTGGTGCATGGAGACAGTCCCTATGTGTATGTGGTGCATGGAGACAGTCCCTATGTGTATGTGGTGCATGTGGGAAGATTGAAAAATGCCGGTGCCAATTTTATGACCCAGTCTGTCCCTAGTATAGAGGACCTGACTGACCCATTTCCCCCCAACTCACTTGGAAAACCTTGGCGTGAACGGCTTTGTTTCATATATATCATCCACTACATGTGATGAACTGATTTCAAGTAATAGGCCACAAGCTATTCAAAGTGATCATCACTGAGATAAAAAAAAGCTAAATGCTTTTCATAATCAATGGATTCCACTGCTGATAGTGGTAATTTGAACAGCCTCACAGTGACTTAATGACATGTTCTCAAGGTGAGAGCGGTGGAGAGTTTCACACAGATCCTTAACCTTGATGGTCACGCTGCCAAGGCTCATTCCCTAAGTTTTTATTTATTTTTTACTTCATGAAAAGGAATCATTTGGATATTTCCAATCGTCGAAGTCAATCTTATGACAACGCAAGTCAGAGGGGTGGAAAGTTTAATGGCGTCCAGGTATTGATACGCAAAGGAAAGGCTTTAGCTGACTATGTACTCTGTTGTCCACACTCCTTAACTCGTGCTGGGCAGCTCTTGGCACTGTGCCACATTATGCCAATTCTTTGGCCCTGTGCAAACTCTCTATACATTGTTTTGTTCAGTGGCTCTACACACACACACACACACACACACACACACACACACACACACACACACACACACACACACACACACACACACACACACACACACACACATATATATATATATATATATATATATATATATATATATATATATATATATATATATATATATATTGGTGTATACTGGCAGCAGGTTTTCTTTCAAACATGTTTCATTGAATATGACCGCATATTCTGTATTTATTATTTTCTGGTTTAGGGCTTCTATCCCTCTAACTATTTTCTTAGCATCAGGGCTTAATTGAAATAGGAGTTCTCCAAAACTCATTTTCGTACTTTTAAGGTGAAGAAAAGAAGTGATTTACTATAGAGTGTATTACACTTATTTGTATAATTTGCACGACGTTTCGAACCTCCATGGTTCATTCTCAAGTGAACAGATCTTACAATACTAGTTGATTTTATACCCGCATTAGGTCAGGTGATAATACAATGAAGGTGAAAACATGGGGGGATACATATGGGATAAACATAGGGGCTGCAGAAGGCTTATTGGCCCATACGAGGCATCTCCTATCTAAACACAAAGATTAATCCAGTGTAATTGGCCTGTTATGTTGGACATTGTCTTCTGTGTTGGCATCGATATGTTCTTGTCTTGTCCTTACTCTCATGGTGGGTAGAGTAAATAGTTCCGTGATTTGGGTGTTCATGGTAGGTCGCTCTATTCTTATGAATAGAGCGACCTTATGGAATGAATTCCATAAGGAATGAATTCTTATGAATTCATTCCTTCTGAAGATGTATTAATATACGAAAGTACTTAAGGAAATTCCTGTTTCAGTTTTTCCTCCGTGGCCTGACACTCACATTTTTCATCACGTGGTGTTAAATTTTCGTGATTTACACACACATAAAGGAGGAATATATATATATATATATATATATATATATATATATATATATATATATATATATATATATATATATATATATATATATATATATATATATTTATATATATTTATATATATATAAATATATATATTATACAGACACACACAACAGATCTTACTACAGCCACTAGCACGCGCAGCGTTTTGGACAGGTCCTTAATCCTAAGGACCTAATCTCGACCCGCCAAATCATTTAACAACCAATTTGGAACGAATGACACTGTTAAGACTGGTACATCAACCCGAGGAAGAGAACCAGAAATCGTAATGGAGTCTTGTAAAATATTTTGCAAATGAAGAATGAGGAATTGCAACAGTCTATATATACACCACCTGATTTTATTCTATCCTTAGGATCTTGAATCTTCTCCTGGTGAGTGAACTGATTCAGATCAAAGAGAATATGAAATTTAATGTAAGTGCAGCTAATTCTCAAATTGAATGTATTTTCGAGGCGCATATGTTGAAGCAAATTGTGTCAAAGAACTTTTCTTCAGACTTTCTAAATGTATATATTTCTCTGGGACTGTCCTTGAGCCTGGTGGTATTTAACTCAGTGGGGAAGAAATCATTTTCTGCTTTAAGACGGATCAAGAACTGAGGGCAAGAATGAAATACAAGTTGAATTGCTTGTCCTTGAGTGAGAGCATTTGCGCAGACCTGACAGTCAAGCAATTATTCATGGTTTTACCAGCCAAAAATGTAGCAAAATTCAATTTTGAATTTTGTTTCTCGTGATTATTTCTACTTCTTCTGTCCAAGAATAAAATGATGGGTTTAGAACATGCATTATATTTTTACAGCTAAGTTTAGCGAGCTCCCAAGATCCCCGGGCCTTAGGCTTAAGTCTTTGCAGCCTATAGGACTATCTAGCACCGATAATAAAGTTGTAGTCAGTAGGAGAATAATTAGGAAGGTGTGGCAAGGAGGTTGGCCACTTCTTCTGACGATGGCTTTATGGATGAAGATAGTCATCTTTACCTCATGGTACCACAACACCACGTTTGTGAGGGCACACACCTCATTACCGGCTGGAGTATGAGGTGCCAAGAGGAGTACTGAGTGCCAATGGGAGTCTTGGGAATCACCAGGAGCAGCTACCTGCAGCAACAAGTGTGGGTGCCAGCGGAATCCGCGGGTGACAGTTGTGGGGTGCCAAGAGGAGTCGCAGGTGCCAGCTAGGGGTGCAGAGGGCCAAACAGAGCGCATGTTTACAAACATGTTGCACGTGCACTGGATTTTTTTAGCAGCTGCAAACACATTCCAAGGTTAGAACAGATCACTTTCATGTCAGTGTGTGTCAGTGTGGTCCGAGAAGGTTGTGTGTTGAAGTAGTTGTTGCATCGGGGGGGGGGGAGGCTGTGGCACAGTGGTCTACGTCCAAGACGTCTACGTTTCAAGACGCTAGTGCTCTTTAGAGTGGAGTACTGCTGCACAATGACAGCCCCTTTTAAAGCTGGAGAAATTGCTGACCTAGAGAGCGTGCAGAGATCATTTACTGTTTGAATCCACTCAGTAAAGCATCTAAACTATTGGGACCGACTAAAGAGCCTAAATCTGTATTCCCTTGAGCGCAGGCGGGAGAGATACATAATAATTTACACGTGGAAAATATTAGAGGGGCTGGTCCCAAACCTGCACACAGAAATAACCCCACATGAGACCAGAAGGCATGGCAGGATGTGCAGAATACCCCCGTTGAAAAGCAAAGGTACAACAGGTACTCTGAGAGAGAATTTTATCAACATCAGAGGCCCGAGACTGTTCAACACGCTTTCACTTCACATAAGGGGTATTACTGGCCGACCCCTCACAGTGTTCACGAGAGAACTTGACAAACACCTCCAAAGGATACCTGATCAACTAGGCTGTGATTCATACGTCAGGCTGCGAGCAGCTGCGTCCAACAGCCTGGTTGACCAGTCCAGCAACCAGGAGGCCTGGTCGACGACCGGGCCACGGGATCGCTAAGCCCCGGAATCACCTCAAGGTTAGCTCCTTACCCTCATATCCTAGCTTCTTGACCTCTTATCCTAGCACCTTGTCCTCATATCCTAGCTCCTTGTCCTCGTATCCTAGCTCCTTGTCCTCATATCCTAGCTCCTTACCCTCATATCCTAGCTTCTTGACCTCATATCCTAGCTCCTTGCCCTCATATCCTAGCTTCTTGACCTCTTATCCTAGCTCCTTGTCCGCTTATCTCAGCTCTGTGTCAAATTCCTTCCAAAAGCAATGTAGCCATACTGACTTAGCACTTTCTCCTCATAATTACCTTATCACCTAGCTTGCAGCAAATAGTTGCCCTGAGTAAGTAAACTGTTGTGAGATGCATCCTGGGGAGCGCCTCGATGACCCGCAGGCTTCCTGTCCCCGACAACGGGAATTAACTTGGACTTCAGAGCTCGCCTGAGATGTGCAATTACCGGACCTCACGACGACCGGAGCTCACGACGACCGGACCTCACGACGACCGGAGCTCACGACGACCGGACCTCACGACGACCGGACATCACGACGACCGGACCTCACGACGACCGGACCTCACGACGACCGGACCTCGCGACGACCGGACCTCAACGACCGGACCTCGTCACCAGAGGTCGTTCGTTTTCTTCATTTTGATTCAGAGATTTGCCTGAAGCCCAGAAACTAAGTGGATATTAATAATAAATTAAAAAAAAACGCTAGAAAACATTTAGAGTTTTAGTATTCAGGTTCTTAGATAAATATAGACATAAGAAAAGGGAAGTAAAGTGGATGTTTTGGGTAATAAAGAGGTTGGCAAGCAGGCAACGGTCAGCATGGACACATCGCGGACGCAAGGCAGCTCGACATGGCGTCCCTCAAGGTGTCAATAACAGGGGCGCCCCTGGCGTCATCCAGGATGGCTTGCTGCGCCGCTAAGTTACAGCGAAGGCCAAACCGCCATCATTCACGTAGTATCAGAAGTAAATCACCCAATCGGCGATAAAAACCAGGAGGCATGGAGGAGTGTGGCGCCATTAGCCCGGGCGGAGAGCGCGCCGTCCCCCAGAGGCAGGGGTCAGGTGAGGCGACATTATATACCTCACCTCCAGACACTGCTCTCTCACACCACCAGCCCTGGCGCCACCATCCATGCATCATCTCCAGGCTGTCTATACCGCCCACCATATTTTTTTAAATTTTGCCCCGAGGGGCGAGTTTATTTGGCAGCGCCACTCATCTTGTGATATCATGTGTCCCCCACCATGCACACTCCTCCACCATGCACACTCCTCCACCATGCACACTCCTCCACCATGCACACTCCTCCACCATGCACACTCCTCCATCATGCACACTCCTCCACCATGCACACTCCTCCACCATGCACACTCCTCCACCATGCACACTCCTCCACCATGCACACTCCTCCATCATGCACACTCCTCCATCATGCACACTCCTCCACCATGCACACTCCTCCATCATGCACACTCCTACATCATGCACACTCCTCCATCATGCACACTCCTCCACCATGCACACTCCTCCATCATGCACACTCCTACATCATGCACTCATCCATCATGCACACTCCTCCACCATGCACACTCCCCCACCATACACACTCCTCCACCATGCACACTCCTCCACCATGCACACTCCTCCACCATGCACACTCCTCCACCATGCACACTCCTCCACCATGCACACTCCCCCACCATACACACTCCTCCACCATGCACACTCCCCCACCATACACACTCCTCCACCATGCACACTCCCCCACCATACACACTCCTCCACCATGCACACTCCTCCACCATGCACACTCCTCCACCATGCACACTCCTCCACCATGCACACTCCCCCACCATACACACTCCTCCACCATGCACACTCCTCCACCATGCACACTCCTCCACCATGCACACTCACCCACAAAACTGCAGGGGGGGTTTGGGCAAAATGTGACCCACTGCCGCTTTCAGTAATTGGCAGATTTTTGGTATAAAAAGTCGGAATTTCAAACGGCGAATAGGTGCAGAGAGCCAGAATTTGGGTCCAAAATATGGCTCAGGTATCGAATTTAGGATGTTTGGGATATTTTGAAAATTGCAGGGGGGTTTGGGCAAAATGTGACCCACCGCCGCTTTCAGTAATTGGCATATTTTCGATATAAAAATTCGGAATTTTAAACTGCAAATACATGCAGAGAGCCAGAATTTGGCTCCAAATTTTGGCTCAGGTATCGGATTTGGGATATTTTGAAAACTGCAGGGGGGTTTGGGCAAAATGTGACCAACCGCCGCTTTTAATAATTGGCATATTTTTGGTATAAAAAGTCGGAATTTCAAACTGCGAATTGGTGCAGAGAGCCAGAGTTTGGCTCCAAAATATGGCTCAGGTATCGGATTTAGGATGTTTGGGATATTTTAAAAATTGCAGGGGGGTTTGGGCAAAATGTGAATCATTGCCGCTTTTAATAATTGGCATATTTTCGATATAAAAAGTCTGAATTTCAAACTGCGAATAGGTTCAGAGAGCCAGAATTTGGCTCCAAAATATGGTTCAGGTATCGGATTTGGGATGTTTGGGATATTTTGAAAACTGCAGGGGGGTTTGGGCAAAATGTGACCCACCGCCGCTTTCAGTAATTGGCATATTTTCGGTATAAAATTTCTGAATTTCAAACTGCGAATTCGTGCAAAAAGCCTGAATTTGGCTCCAAAATATGGCACAGGTATCGGATTTGGGATGTTTGGGATATTTTGAAAACTGCAGGGGGGGTTTGGGCAAAATGTGACCCACCGCCGCTTACAGTAATTGGCATATTTTCTATATAAAATTCGGTATTTCAAACTGCGAATAGGTGCAGAGAGCCAGAATTTGGCTTCAAAATATGGTTCAGGTATCGGATTTGGGATGTTTGGGATATTTTGAAAATTGGAGGGGAGTTTGGGCAAAATGTGACCCACCGCCGCTTACAGTAATTGGCATATTTTCGATATAAAATTCGGAATTTCAAACTGCGAATAGGTGCAGAGAGCCAGAATTTCGGTCCAAAATATGGCTCAGGTATCGAATTTGGGATATTTTGAAAACTGCAGGGGGTTTGGGCAAAATGTGACCCACCGCTGCTTTCAGTAATTGGCATATTTTCGATATAAAAAGACGGAATTTTAAACTGCAAATACATGCAGAGAGCCAGAATTTGGCTCCAAAATATGGCTCAGGTATCGGATTGGGGATGTTTGGGATATTTTGAAAACTGCAGGGGCGTTTCGACAAAATGTGACCCACCGCCGCTTTCTGTAATTGGCATATTTTCTTTACAAAAAGTCGGAATTTCAAACTGCGAATAGGTGCAGAGAGCCAGAATTTGGCTCCAAAATAAGGCTCAGGTATCGGATTTGGGATGTTTGGGATATTTTGAAAACTGCAGGAGGGTTTGGGCAAAATGTGACCCACCGCCGCTTTCAGTAATTGGCATATTTTCGATATAAAATTCGGAATTTCAAACTGCAAATAGGTGCAGAGAGCCTGAATTTGGCTTCAAAATATGGCTCAGGTATCGGATTTGGGATATTTTGGAAATTGGAGGGGGGTTTGGGCAAAATGTGACCCACCGCCGCTTTCAGTAATTGGCAGAATTTTGGTATAAAAAGTCGGAATTTCAAACGGCGAATAGGTGCAGAGAGCCAAAATTTGGGTCCAAAATATGGCTCAAGTATCGAATTTGAGATGTTTAGGATATTTTGAAAACTGCAGGGGGGTTTGGGCAAAATGTGACCCACCGTCGCTTACAGTAATTGGAATATTTTCGATATAAAAGTCGGAATTTCAAACTGCGATTAGGTGCATAGAGCCAGAATTTGGGTCCAAAATATGGCTCAGGTATCGAATTTGGGATGTTTGGGATATTTTGAAAATTGCAGGGGGGTTTGGGCAAAATGTGACCCACCGCCGCTTTCAGTAATTGGCATATTTTCGATATAAAAAGTCGGAATTTCAAACTGCGAATAGGTGCAGAGAGCCAGAATTTGGCTCCAAAATATGGCTCAGGTATCGGATTTGGGATGTTTAGCATATTTTGAAAACTGCAGGGGGGTTTGGGCAAAATGTGACCCACTGCCGCTTTTAGTAATTGGCATATTTTTTATATAAAAATTCAGAATTTCAAACTGGGAATAGGTGCAGAGAGCCAGAAATTGGCTCCAAAATATGGCTCAGGTATCGGATTTGGGATGTTTGGGATATTTTGAAAACTGCAGGGGGGTTTGGGCAAAATTTGACCCGCCGCCGCTTTCAGTAATTGGCATATTTTCGGTATAAAATGTCGGAATTTCAAACTGCGAATACGTGCAGAGCCAGAATTTGGCTCCAAAATATGGCTCAGGTATCGGATTTGGGATGTTTGGGATATATTGAAAACTGCAGGGGGGTTTGGGCAAAATGTGACCCACCGCCGCTTTCAGTAATTGGCATATTTTCGATATAAAAAGTCGGAATTTTAAACTGCAAATACATGCAGAGAGCCAGAATTTGGCTCCAAAATATGGCTCAGGTATCGGATTTGTGATGTTTGGGATATTTTGAAAACTGCAGAGGCGTTTCGACAAAATGTGACCCACCGCCGCTTTCAGTAATTGGCATATTTTCGGTATAAAATGTCAGAATTTCAAACTGCGAATACGTGCAGAGAGCCAGAATTTGGGTCCAAAATATGGCTTAGGTATCGGATTTGGGATGTTTTGGATATTTTGAAAACTACAGGGGGGTTTGGGCAAAATGTGACCCACCGCCGTTTTCAGTAATTGGCACATTTATGGTATAAAAAGTAGGAATTTCAAACGGCGAATAGGTGCAGAGAGCCAGAATTTGGGTCCAAAATATGGCTCAGGTATCGGATTTGTGATGTTTGGGATATTTTGAAAACTGCAGGGGGGTTTGGGCAAAATGTGACCCACCGCCGCTTTCAGTAATTGGCATATTTTCGGTAAAAAATTTTGGAATTTCAAAATGCGAATTCGTGCAGAGAGCTAGAATTTGGCTCCAAAATATGGCACAGGTATCGGATTTGGAATGTTTGGGATATTTTGAAAACTGCAGGGGGGTTTGGGCAAAATGTGACCCACCGCCGCTTACAGTAATTGGCATATTTTCGATATAAAATTCGGAATTTCAAACTGCGAATAGGTGCAGAGAGCCTGAATTTAGCTTCAAAATATGGCTCAGGTATCGGATTTGGGATGTTTGGGATATTTTGAAAATTGGAGGGGGGTTTGCGTAAAATGTGACCCACCGCCGCTTTCAGTAATTGGCATATTTTCGATATAAAATTCGGAATTTCAAACTGCGAATAGGTGCAGAGAGCCAGAATTTGGGTCCAAAATATGGCTCAGGTATCGAATTTGGGATGTTTGGGATATTTTGAAAACTGCAGGGGGGTTTGGGCAAAATGTGACCCACCGCCGCTTTTAGTAATTGGCACATTTTTGGTATAAAAAGTCGGAATTTCAAACGGCGAATAGGCGCAGAGAGCCAGAATTTGGGTCCAAAATATGGCTCAGGTATCGAATTTGGGATGTTTGGGATATTTTGAAAACTGCGGGGGGGTTTGGGCAAAATGTGACCCACTGCCGCTTACAGTAATTGGCATATTTTCGATATAAAATTCGGAATTTCAAACTGCGAATAGGTGCAGAGAGCCTGAATTTGGCTTCAAAATATGGCTCAGGTATCGGATTTGGGATGTTTGGGATATTTTGAAAACTGCAGGAGGGTTTGGGCAAAATGTGACCCACCGCCGCTTTCAGTAATTGGCATATTTTCGGTATAAAATGTCAGAATTTCAAACTGCAAATACATGCAAAGAGCCAGAATTTGCCTCCAAAATATGGCTCAGGTATCGGATTTGGGATGTTTGGGATATTTTGAAAACTGCAGGGGGGGTTTGGGCAAAATGTGACCCACCGCCGCTTTTAGTAATTGGCATATTTTCGGTATAAAAAGTCGGAATTTCAAACGGCGAATAGGTGCAGAGAGCCTGAATTTAGGTACAAAATATGGCTCAGGTATCGAATTTGGGATGTTCGGGATATTTTGAAAACTGCAGGGGGGGTTTGGGCAAAATGTGACCCACCGCCGCTTTCAGTAATTGGCATATTTTCGGTATAAAAAGTCGGAATTTTAAACTGCAAATACATGCAGAGAGCCAGAATTTGCCTCCAAAATATGGCTCAGGTATCGGATTTGGGATGTTTGGGATATTTTGAAAACTGCAGGGGGGGTTTGGGCAAAATATGACCCACCGCCGCTTTTAGTAATTGGCATATTTTCGGTATAAAAAGTCGGAATTTCAAACTGCGAATAGGTGCAGAGAGCCAGAATTTGCTTACCCACCATGCACATTCACCCACCATGCACATTCACCCAACATGCACCTCCACCATGCACCCCCACCATGCACCCCCACCATGCACCCCCACCATGCACCCCCACCATGCACCCCCACCATGCACCTCTACCATGCACCCCCACCATGCACCCCCATCATGCACCCCCACCATGCACCCCCACCATGCACCCCCACCATGCACCCCCACCATGCACCCCCACCATGCACCCCACCATGCACCCCCACCATGCACCCCCACCATGCACCCCCACCATGCAACCCCACCATGCACCCCCACCATGCACCCCCACCATGCACCTCCACCATGCACCTCTACCATGCACCCCCACCATGCACCCCCACCATGCACCCCCACCATGCACCCCTGCCATGCACCCCCACCATGCACCCCCACCATGCACCCCCACTATGCACCCCCCACTATGCACCCCCATCATGCACCCCCACCATGCACCCCCACCATGCACCCCCACCATGCACCCCTGCCATGCACCCCTGCCATGCACCCCCACCATGCACCTCCACCATGCACCCCCACCATGCACCCCCACCATGCACCCCCACCATGCACCCCCACTATGCACCCCCACCATGCACCCCCACCATGCACCCCCACCATGCACCCCCACCATGCACCCCCACTATGCACCCCCACCATGCACCCCCACCATGCACCCCTGCCATGCACCCCCACCATGCACCTCCACCATGCACCCCCACCATGCACCCCCACCATGCACCCCCACCATGCACCCCTGCCATGCACCCCTGCCATGCACCCCCACCATGCACCCCCACCATGCACCCCTGCCATGCACCCCCACCATGCACCCCCACCATGCACCCCCACCATGCATCACTATCACGTTGTCAAACCGGCTGTTTTCCGGGGACGCGATGGCCTCGACTAAGCGTCAACAAATCCATCTCGACACCTTGGTATGTGAAGCTTGATGTTGCGTCCCAGGAATTTCGCTGCTCGAGCACAACATACACTGAAGCAACTGAGCCAGGCAGCTGCTGCTGACGTTACTGCGACAGACAGCTCGTGTTAGCGTGGCAAGGCTCATTTAGACGTGACTGGACACACGTCAGTTTAGGGACACAGAGCTAATGTGTTGTAAACCTAGAGGCAGTCTACAGGGACGGCTTCTGTCTCCTTGTGGACTTTAAATTCAGACGAGACAAACTCGACGTCGTGAAACTTGGAAATATTTCCGAGAGCGCTACGGCACATTAGGTTTAATCTAAGGACCCGGCGCCATCACCTCTCACTAACTCTGCAACCAGTTTTCCTTAGTTATAAGAGCCGCTCGTATAAGCTTGCAAGAGGCTGAGGTGTCTCCGAGCCGAGCCGACACCCGGATCCACACTCCTGGCGCCAACCACCTGCCAGTCAACAATTAATCGTTGGCCAAACTGGATCCCAGAACCGGCCAGGCCGACGCCTGGAGCTGTACCCCTTGGCACCAGGCGGCCTCGCGTCCCTCACTCCATTGGTGACCTTCCCTCACTCCTTGGTGACCTTCCCTCACTCCTTGGTGACCTTCCCTCACTCCTTGATGACCTTCTCTCACTCCATGGTGACCTTCCCTCACTCCCTGGTGACCTTCCCTCACTCCCTGGTGAGGGAAGGGAGTATGTATGTATATATATATATATAAAGGACTTCCTTTTGGCAGTCCCTATGTCTGCGACAGGCACACGTCTTGATCCGCAGGAGCTCCGTATTGCAGTCGCTCTCCGTCTTGCTGCCCCTATCCACACTCTTCATAGGTGTATTTGCGGTGAGGCAGATGCTGACGAATATGGACTGCATGGCCTGCACTGTGGAAAATCTGGTGGTTGGCACACTAGACACGACGAAGTCAATGACATCATTAAAAGAAGCCTTGCCTCTGTTCAGTGTCCAGCGGAGAGAGAGCCCCGCAACCTACTGAACCGTGACTCTATTAGCTTTGCCGGCCGACCAGACGGAATCACACTGCGACCGTGGAAGGGTGGCAGACAGTTGGCATGGGGCTATACTTGTGTATCCACCCTGGCAAGCCACATACATCAACCTCTCTGCCGGCACAGCAGGAGCCGCGGCGACACGCAGAGAAAGAGACAAGTCAGCCAAGTACAGGCAATTAGATCATCGGTACAACTTCGTTCCAATAGGGTCTGAGACCCTAGGCCCATGGGGAGAGAGTGCAAGAAGGTTTCTTAAGGATCTTGGTTCCAAGCTCATTGACACCACAAGAGACCCTAGAGCAGCAGGTTTTCTCTTTCAGCGCCTCAGTGTCGCGATCCAGAGGGGGAATGCTCGCTGCATCCTCGGTTCATGCCCGGCGTCGGAGGAGTTCGAGGAAATCTACAGCCTCTAGGAAGCAAACTTTTTTTTGTGCCCTCTTAATGTTAATTTTTTGTATAAAATCAGATATGTAACTGTATAACCTTGCATAATAAAGTGTACACCATAAAAAAGGGGGGTGGTAGGAGAAGCGAACACTCTTACGTATTCAGAGTTAAATGGCAAGTTTTTCCCTGAATGCTCTGTGTTCCCTTCTCTGAGGCTGTGGGTCCCTATAATTGCACCAGTGGTGGTACCCCCCTATATATATATATATATATATATATAATTAGTATATTTTGGGAGCAGGTTTTCTCTAATACACGTCATTAAACACGACAACTTTGTGACTATTATTTATTTTCTTTTGAATATTTTCCATTCTACGCAAATATCTTCTACCATCTGGAGGATGAAGCAACACTTGATCACTTAATCTTTCCATTTTTATTGTTCGACGTTTCGTCAGTATTGTCACATCTTGAGTAGACTGAGGCGGGACCAAAGCTCAACCCCCGCAAGCACAACTAGGTGAGTAATCTGTTACACTAACACATCTATACTGAGCTTACAAGGTTGTTGTTGTTTTTAGATACAGTTACTCGGAACGAAATGTCCATGTAGCACGGGCTATGGTGAGCCCGTAATTGAGTTCGGTTTTTCACGATAACCTTGTTACTGTGATATTTGGGGCAAAGTTTTAAATGGAAGTGGGGTTTCCTCCTTTTCTCCCTTTTTTTTCGCTTCTGTTTTATCGCATTGGTTTAAGTCTTTTTTAATAACATTATCTTGGTGGCGGATGTAGATGCACAATGTTCACTAGTGTGTGTCATTCTTCAACTGATTTTCTAACCATTGTAGTCACTGTGGATTTTGATCTGATCAAATTTTGATCAGATCTGATTGATTGATTGATTTTGATCAAAATGATCTGCTACCAGAAATCTTAGCCATATATCCCCGGTTTGCTAACTGTAGGTAGTAATTAAGTGATAGTAACCTATCCACCGCTGCCCACTGGATGGGGGGCGGTGTGCAGGACAAACATATCAATTGTGACACTAGCTCTCCACATATGTCAGTTGCTTAATTTAGAACCTGTGCTTGTGGTCGATCTCGAAACCATTGATGATATGACGATGTGTATTGAATTTTGTAACTAGCTCATCAAGATTGTAACTTGCTTAGCTAAATAAATTGTGGGGTTCAGTCCCTGAGCCCATTATGTGCCTCTGTAACCCTTTCCACTACCGCCCACAAGATGGGTATGGGGTGCATAATAAATTAACTAAACTAAAAACGTTCAAAATATACCTGGAAAAGATCAAGGCAAATGGGAGGGTCGTCGACAAGCCGCCGGCTTCCTGTCCTCGTCGAGGTCACTAGATATAGTGGCCCTCAGGTAAAATATCAAGTGTATAAATACACTCTCGCTGCATGTTCCCCTATACAATGAATTATTACTATTAAATTACATGATTATAGTTCTCGTGGTGCAGTGGTTTCACTCAGCAGTGAATGGGCACCTGGTTGTTAAACGATTTGGCGGGTCGTATTCCAGGGAAAAATTAAGGAGACTATAAAAGAAATAAAGAAGTTACTCATTAGAACAGTTACGTTTTTTTTGTTAACAGATTCGGCTGTTTCTCTTCATAGGGGTAACCACTATAATTCACGCTATTATTTACTTTTTTATTTATTTATATATTCAGGAAATGTTACGTTCTTGCTTAGTGCCACTAACACGCATAGCGTTTCGGGAAGGTCCTTAATTCTAATTTTTCCCCGGAAAGAGCATCCATCATCAGTGACAATTTTGTGACAGCTGTTATGCTACACTGATGTGTAATAGCCATGAATGGTATATGTGTGACTTAATATTCGAGTTGTTTTATGGCTTGTGTAAACCTCTTTAAATATTTTGTATCGACACAGCCAAGAAAACTTGACATCCCTTTGGTTGAAGAGCAACAGTAGAATAAAATTTATACACTTCTGTTGTAAGGAATCTGAATGCCATACATTGTGCAGAACTTTGTTTAATATACTAAATTTAAGATTAAGCAGGAAAACAATATACAGTACAAGAACATAATGTTTTAAATGGTTAGAACAACAACTTGAGTATTGTTCAATAATTGTACTGTATTATGAATTTTGTGCCAGGAGATGCACTTTTGTGGTTTTGGAACTCTACTTAAGTGTTACACATGGAAGCATATTATCTTTATGAATTTTAAAAAGGTGTGGCAGACTCTTGAAAAATTTCAACATAAAATTTACAAGCCCAGTTTCCAAGTGTAAATGTGAAGTCGTCTGTGCACATACAATTGCTATATGATTATAATTTTATTACAGCAACTATACAACTTCAAGTGTATAGCTGAAGTAATTAGTGTGTACTGAAGACTAAATACATACAGTATACTGTATCTGTTTTGGAATCTATTAGCGGCTCTTCTTTTTTTCACATATAGTACTGTACTGTAATTTAAATGAACGAGTTTTGGTAAGATTAATACAGATATACTGTACGCTTAGTTGAGATTATAAAATTATGTATCTGGTGATATTTCATTTAAATTATTTTTACAAATGTGAATATTAGTTATTAAAATATTACAGTATTTAACTTAATTTTCTACAGCATTGTTATTCAAATATTACAGTATTTAACTTAATTTTCTACAGCATTGTTATTCAAATATTACAGTATTTAACTTAATTTTCTACAGCATTGTTATTCAAATATTTGAAATACAATAAAATGTACAAATTTGTTTATGTACTGTATTTTACATAAGATTGAAATCTCAACCTTGTTATTAATTACAATCATTTCAGGTAATAAATAATGAGAAAAAAATCAGTGAGTTAAATGATAGTGAGTTCTGAATCAGATTTATGAAAAGTCCTCTAGCTGCAGCCTACGTAATTGGTACCCTAGTCACGGGGTGACTCGGTGGCCCCCAGGAGCAAGGAAACATAAAATATAATATTTGTCACTGTTGCTTTCAGCCAGAGAACCAGTCAGTGTACTGTTGAGTATACCATGCAAGAATAAGAACTTATTATAGTTAACATTTAGCTCCTAGTGCTTATTCATATCCAAGCAGGTTTATGAGTTTTCTAATTAAAGTGTTATCCAGAGAATAGTTCCTGTCCATACATGGTGTCCTCAACAAGTGTTACTGGTGGTGAGTTTACAATGTAGAGATTACCTGAAGCTGTAACCATACTCCTGTGTTGTCATTTTTCATCAGTACTGTATTGTGTTCAGTCACCGCTTCTGTGTTCCAGTCATTGGTGTGGAATTCACGTCGGGAAATATGGCAGGTTATATTGCTCATCACGTGTAGGGGAGTTTACCAGGTTACATTGCTCATCATGGATACTTGTGTACCTCAAAAATTACCCATTTTGTTTGAAGGTTTGAATGATAAGTGGTAATTTTTAAAAGCTTTTTTTTTATGTGAAAGTAATTGCAGTCAAGACTGTTTTCCTGCATAATTATTCATGTGCTGCTGGGCTTTGTAAACTGGCTTACCCCATTCCAAGGCCATAGTCATAATCAAACCCTATGTTTAGCTGTTTTGTACATTAACCCTTCAGTGAATTTAACTTCTTTTGCTCTCGAGTTGAAAGTATGCTATAGGAAACTGCAGTGGGGGGGATGATTAATGCCAAGTCCTGATGCTCTCTCTATGTTAAAGCTGTTTCTGTTGTACTCACATAGGCATATAAGCTGCACATGGCTCGAGTTTATATTGCAACAGATGTTAAATTTGAACTAATGGTTGCCATAATATAGAACTGCATTTCTTTTTTCAAATGCTCCATATAGCTTGAGACTCTAGAGTCATTGCTTACATGGTTGTGACAGTACATATTGAAGTCAGATCACACACAGAAATACAAGTGACACTCTCTGCCTTTGTCTTGTTTCTGCGTGGTTTTTTTCTTCCATCCACACTTGACATTACGCTGCTTGCCTCAATTGTAAAATGGGATGTTGCACTACAGTCTATCCTGTCCAATAATCAGAAAAACATTACTGATATAATTAAGACTTGGTTTACAAGTCAGTGGGTTCCAGTCCCTTAGTTGATAGTTTCTTGAACCTGTGGACGGTTACCCCATGATGGGCCTGTTAATGTATAGGCAATAATGGTTGTGTTGGCTCTTAGTGGCCAGCTGGATACTAGTAGCTCATCAATTCTGGTGTCTTATGACTATGATGTCCGACTCCAATCATCTGTATTCTATTGACAAAATCTTATTATATTTTGTATGTGGTTATGACAAAATAAATATGTAGGCAGCAGGGTTTGTACTCAGTTCTTAACTTTTCAAATGAAAACCATCTTGGATATTTTTATACTGTAATTATTCTAAGCTAAATTTCACTGAGGAAAATGTTGGCATTACTGTCAGTTCGGCAGAAAGTGTTATAATACATTTATTTAGTTAGATCATATCTGGTAGTATGTGACATTTATTATCCTTCTGCTCTATGTTTGAAACTGGAAACGGTGGAAGATATACGTGTCTCATTTCTTTTTATATATTTTTCTTTTACCTGTACACAGAGGATTAATAGTTTGTGAAAAGTTTAGGGCTTATGTTAAAATAAACAATTTGGATGCTATGAACAATATATTATGAATTACAGCTGGATTGCTATAATGTATACACTATTGGTTTGGAAAAATCATAGACAAAACTGATGATACTGTACTATTCAGAACTTGACATATGGGATAACTTGCAGAAAAGTTTAAAGTAATGAATTTTAAATTAAAATGTTCCAAAAACTGTTTCTCAAGTTTACATCATATGCCAAATTTCTATAGTGCCAGTTGAAGATAATTGAAATTGTTTGATATTGTATATTTAAGTCGAGAAATAGTAATCAGTGGCAGTGTCCAACTACTACCCTGAAATAATGCTGTATTGTGGTCTGTTTTTAACCTAAATGATCATTCACTTGAATGGCCTAATCTTGGTTTTATTGGCTAAAAATAAATGTGTACATAATGCATTCAGTATTTATTCTTCCTAAAAGTATGAACATGTAACGGTTCTATTGTTACGTAAAGTATGGTGACAAATAAACACAGACACTAAGATACTATATATATATTTGGTCGAATATACAGAAGTACACAGGTGATACTTTGGTGTGAGTTGAGCGCACTGAGCGTCGGTACAGTATCTCGCAAGTGTCTGCTCTAGACCACACTTGAAAGTAGACTAGTTAATGTTTGATTGATTGATGAAGATTAAGCCACCCAAAAGGTGGCACGGGCATGAATAGCCCGTAAGTGGTGGCCCTTTTGAGCCATTACCAGTATCAAAAGATGATACTGGAGATCTGTGGAGGCGCGACTGCACCCTGCGTGATGGGAGATGTCTCCCCTTACCAAATGGTGACCAAATGGTCAGTTAATGTTTGCTATTCTGCTGCTTATATGCTCGGGCAACACCCCACCGTGTTGCCCGGGCAACGCCTCACCTCATTCATCTCCAAAGGTTGACAGGAATATTAACAATGCATTTGGAGCGAGTATATTATTGGGATAATCTACTCGCTACAGAACTCCCCCTCCCAGGGGATGAAAGGAAAAATACTTGATCAAGGAACTTAGCTGGTCGGTGAATTGTACGCCCTGCTCGCGTTACATAACCATCAAAGTTAACTTCCTCCTCTTCGCTGATGTCATCTAACTGGGGTCGTAGGGTGGGAGGTCGCACAGGATCGTCCGTCGTCGTAGGTGGCGGTGCTGCTGGTAACTGTGGTCGAAAAGTGAACTGCGTAGTCGGCGGATGTGTCTCTGGATTTAGCAGTGTCGCAGACGTTGAGACGAAGCCTGGAGCAGAGCAGAGAGCTGAGTGAGGCCGGAGTCGTGGAGCTCTATGTGGGAGAGCGTGGCGGCTCGATTGAGAATTGTGAGTGTCTGAACTCGGGGAGCGAGAGCGTGGCGGCTCGATGCGGTCGTAGTCTGCTGTCTGCTCTGTGTCGAAGCTGTAGCGTCTTGGGTTGATTAGGACTGTACACGCCGAGTACTACATTGTTGACTGTGGAAATTGTAGTCTGGTACCAAAAGATGTAGGCAGTGTGTGGACAAGCTTGGTGTAGCAGGAGAGAAGAATGTGCATAATTGTTGCGTCCTTGGGTCGCTGGTGGAGCATTTAGATCCGGGGCGGATTGGCTTGGGCACCAGGACATTAGGAGGTAATGTAGGCACGTAGTTAGGACAACGAGGTAATCACATCTAGAGCTGAATTGTTCTGAAGGCGACGAAGTGTCGGAGACGCAAGCTGTAAGTCCTGTACTGCGCAAAGGGCTTGAGTCGGCGTGTAGATGAATCTGATGACAGAGCAGCTGTCGTAGGACAAGCGTAGGACAAGCAGTGCCCTGGCAGTGACGGAGAGTCGGCAGGACAAGCTGTAGATCCAACATGATGTAATCATTGATGAGGCTGTCAGATGAGTGAGTAACGATCGTGGAGCAGCAAGCCGTAGTAGATGAAAATGCAGAGATGGACGCGATGAAAATAATAGCTGTTGGCAGTGTTCCATCACAGCAAATAGTAGCAGTAGAGGTCCAGTGAGAGTCCATGTGTTGCCCGGGCAACGCCTCACCTCATTCATCTCCAATGGTTGACAGGAATATTAACAATGCATTTGGAGCGAGTATATTATTGGGATAATCTACTCGCTACAACTCTAGTTCTTCGCCGTTTGTGGTCCACTGCGATCAAGTTCTTTTGTTTATTAGGTCTCATATCGTGCACGTTGATCCCGAATATCTTGGGAATGGCATTATATAAGATACTTTGTGCCCGGCTATTTATGAAAACATTTTCCTCTTCGCCATCAAAGGCAAAGATGAAAGTTTGCAAATCAGAAGAACTTGGCCTACCCTGGTTGAGCGGTGGATGTTGATACTGAGGCCGAGTGGTGCGGCGGCCCTTCGCCCCAATCTGTTTGCCTTGCTGTGATGTTTACTGTCCAGGAAATCTCTTTCTGGATCCTCTTCTAAGACCGGGTGACGTTCATGATCTAAATGTGTGGTATGCAACAGTGGTTTCGCAGTATCCTCAAAGGTAGCGTCAATGTTTGTAGGAGACAGACTGCGTGACCCTCCATCAGTCGCCATGACGCTCGTGGTGTCCCGCGTGGCTGTGAAGCAGCAGCTCATGCAGCACGAACCTATATTAATCACCTCCAAGAAAATAAGGCATTAATTAAATTAGACTTTAAAAACCTTTCAACCAGATAAAAAGGGATGTGGTACTGGAAGCAGTTCGAACAAGCTTTCCTGGTTTACTCCCCTTCGTCTCAGCAGTTTGGGGGACATGAAGTTCTTTCCGCAGGTGTCCAGTAGGGAGACCCACTTGCCCCTTTCCTTTTCTACATGGCTGCTAAAGAGGTCACAAGCGGTTGTCCAGCGAACTCAACATCTGGTTCCTGGACGATGGCACCCTGGCAGGGACACAGGAGTCCCTTCTAGGGGATCTACTAGTGAAATCTAAGAGAGAGGAATCAGGACTCACCCTAAATCCATCAAAGTGTGAAATCATTTCATCTAGCCAACCAATCATAGATGTAGTACAAACCGTGTTACCAGGAGCCCCAGTGATCGCTCCCACCAACAGTGTACTGCTAGAGGCACCTCTGGGCTCGAGCGCCATTGAGGTAATCCTCGAAGAAAAGTTGAACGACCTGAGGAGGATGAAGGGAATAATATGAGACTTGGATACCCACGATATTTTGGGTGTAATAAAAAGGAGGCCTGGTCGAGGACCGGGCCGCGGAGACGCTGAGCCCCGAAATCATCTCAAGATAACCTGATTGACTGATAAAGATTAAGCCAACCAAGAGGTGGCACGGGCATGAATAGCCCATAAAAGATAACTTCAAGATAAGGATACTTTATACCTTCCCACACGGTGCATGGCTCGGCCCAGACTGACCTATTTCCTAAGGTATGCTCCCTCTTTCGACAGTCCAAAATTAACAGAATATGACGCACTCCTAAAATCAATGACCATTAAACCTCTCCCTGCAAGATGCCCAATAAAACCAAGCAACGCTCCCAATTAGACTCGGGGGCATAGGTTTTCGCAAAGCGACACAGCATTGTCGGCATTCATATCCTCGACCTTTGTTACAGATGAATTAGTGAATGAAATACAACCAGAATATCTAAGAGACTCCATTGGGATTTATGATCCCAAATTTTGGGATTTTGTGACAATTTTGTCAACTCTTAACCTCGACCAACTTTTCCAGACGATTACAAACAGGCCAAATGGGACCGCCGCATAGTGGAGAACATTGCCACAGCATTGCTGGAGGCAGCTTCTGGGAAGGACAAAGTGCGTTTCCTAAGTGCTTTTACAATTCGATTTTGAAGAAGACATCTCCCAATCAATTTGGCGAGAATTTTCTGATCAGTTGTGAACGCAAGTTAGCACACAAGTATACGAGCGCCCAAAATCTTTTACACAAACGACATGTACAGACAGGCGTATGGCTTATGACTGCATTTTTATTTATTAATATTACATATTAGGCGCTTAACTTTATTATTTATTATTATTTACAAATATAACTATCACATAATAAATGTACAAGAAGTTTACATCCTGCCCGAAACGCTTTGCGTAAGCCAAAGGCTTTAGGCTTTGTATGTACTAGCTCTATCTATAAATCCATCAATGTTTGTATGTCACCTTGTATGTACGTACTTTACCTGAATAAACATTTGATTTGATTTTTTGATTTATCCAAAAACTTGCAAAAATCTTGTGTTTTGTGCGTTCGATCATGTTTGTGGTCATTCTGGTGTGTTGTTTACACTGGCGGGCGGCGTTCTTGCCAACTATATTTATTTATTTATTTATTTATGCATATACAAGAATGTACATAAGGAATGTGAGGATACAAATATGGTAATTACAGTCTTGTAAAGCCACTAGCACGCGCAGCGTTCCGGGCAGGTTATATGGCTGTTAAGTTGAAAATTGTAACTGTTAAGAGCATTCTATTGTGGTTTTAATATTGAACAATTATACATATACGAAACAGACAAATCTGGTGTCCGAAATAGTAAAAATATTAGTGTGCGATGTGATCAATGTAAGGGGGATATTGGGTGTGCCTCGTATCCCCTACAACAACAAGAAGTTCGAGAGCGATGAGGCCGCCACCTACTAGCTTCAGGATGTCGTCGAATCTAAATCAACAATATACTACCGCCGCTACTTTCACGGAAACGTAAGTACCTGCCGCTTTACTTCTCTCACCCTGCCTAGCCTGGCCTGGCCTGACCTGGCCTAGCCAGACCTGACCAGACCTGACCTGGCCTAGCCTTACCTAGCCTAGTCTGACCTGGCCTAGTCTGACCTGACCTGGCCTAGCCTTACCCAACACTAATCACCACACGTGACAGCCCAAAGGAATCGCAAATAAGTACACGTAACAAGTCATATGCCCGGACACTTTCACCTTGGGGACTGAGTGGTAACTATTGTATAGAAGAGCCGGCTCCCTGAGAGTGGTAAGAGGGCGTGATAAGAGGCTAACGTGTGGTCTTGAAGGAAGTCGATAAAGCAGACAATTTTCAAAAGGAAGGGCAGCATAACGAGCAGACAGGAATGGACAGACAGTCGGTTATCCCATAATGTGTAATACGCCTCGCACAGCATGGGTGGAGTGGGGGGGGGGGGGGGTTGTAGCAGGGCACAATATGGTGATGGTGCGGGTGAAGTACACACCCACTGAATTCCTGCCATCAATAATTGTTTTCATAACCATTAGAACAATGGCATCCCTCCAGCCACCATCCTTCCACTGACCCCCTCCTCTGGTCCTCCACCTCAGACAATAACCCCCCACACCCCCTCTCCCTTCCAGACATCAGCATGTCAAAATCAGTACCATAATGTGTTTAAACTATTTAAACTAAGTCATTGTGTATCTCAAGGTATCTTAATTCATTTGAAAGTGTACATGTGCATTCGTTCATATACTCGCCTAATTGTGCTTGCTGGGGTTGAGCTCTGGCTCTTTAGTTCCACCTCTCAACCGTCAATCAACAGGTGTACAGGTTTCTGAGCCTATTGGGCTCTATCATATCTACACTTGAACCTGTGTATGGAGTCAGCCTCCACCACATCACTTACTAATGCATTCCATTAGATATAATCATATATGATTACACATAATCATAATCATTCCATACACATAATCATATATGTGTACGTCAACGTATACATACATGCGTATATATACCTCATATTAAAATACTGATAAACGAATGACCATGAACAAATTAATTTATAATTGTAGCATTATATATAATTTTAATAGACTAATTACGTGTTTATACATTTGAATGGTCCAGACAGGTGGCCAGCCTTGGACATATACACTTCTGGTAGGCACAATGACCTCATGTTAGACCCTTGATAGATTATGTGAGAGAGAGAGAGAGCTGAGGCAGGGAGGTGTGTGCCCCAGGGAGATAATCCATGCCCATGCCCCGCCTCGAGGTCAGTTTTCGAGTCACACCAAGAATAACAATCGAGCAAGTTGTCCTGACCAGGATGTGGCATATTAGGGAGGGTTGAGGAATAGGAAGCCTGTCTGATAGGGCTCTTGGCAAGCAGCTCTCCCTCAGTCTACCTATCTATATGGAAGAAATGTATCTAGGCCCTCCTCCCCCCTGCCTATTCTCTCTCCCCCACCTTTCTTCCTTCATTTCCTCCCTCCTTCCCTCCCCCTCACTGGTTAGAGAGAAGGAGTGTGAGAGTGGTTAGAGAACTCGTAGTTCTCACGCTCGTGAAATTGTCTGCGACCCTGGAGGAGTAGAGCGGAGGGGGGGTGAAAGTAGGTGACGATGGAAGAGTAGAGGGGAGCATTATATGCAGTGAACGTAGGTGTCTATGGAAGAGTACATCATAGAGGAGGGTGAAAGGAAGGTGACGATGGAGGAGGAGAAGGGAGGGGGTGTGAAGGTAGGTGATGATGGAGGAGTAGAGGGGAGGAGGGGGTCAAAGGTAGGTGTCTATGGAAGAGTACATCATAGAGGGGGGTGAAGGTAGGTGGCGATGGAGTAGAGCAAAAGGGGTGGGGGTTGAAAGTAATCCCTGAGTTTAATTTTTTAGTTATATATAGTGACACCTCGGCTTACGAATGAATATTTATGAACTTTTCGGGTTACCAGCCTAATTTCTTCGAAAAATTTGAATCGGGTTACAAACTTTGCCTCGGGAAAGGAGTTTGTTGATATACGTATGGGCTGACCTAGCGCGTGGTGGCGAGGTAATCGCGCCACAGTTTACCAGTGTCTCCTGCCTAGTAAGTATCGCGCCTGAATTCTTTGTAAAGCATTACATTTGTTTTGGGATTTTTGGCTATTTGAACATAAAATTTGTTATGATATATCTTGCCATGAGTCCCAAGAAAGCCAGTGGTAAGGTTCAAGCCAAGAAAACACATGTGAGAATGACCATAGAGGAAAAACAAGAGAGCATTCATAAACATCAAAATGGTGCACAGGTTGTTGAACGGCTAGGCAGTACAACAAATCTGTGTCAACAATATGCACTGTACTTGCTAAGAAAAAGGACATTATGAGCATTAAAGTGGCAAAAGGCATATCAACAATCCCGAAACAAAGAACACAAACACTTGAGGATGTTAAAAAGTTTTTATTAATTTGGATACACAACAAGGAGTTAGCAGGTGATAGCATTTCAGAGGCCATCATTTGTGAGAAACATTTTGAGAGGCATTTGCATGAAGACCTTTTAAAGAAAACCCCTGGAACGAGGGGGGGGGGAAAGATGAATCAAGTTTGAAAATGTGAAAAGTTTGTGTGACAATAGAGCCTCAGTGGAAAACTTTTGCTGTGGTCATTACCTGGTGGAATGCACCCAGGATGGAGTATTAGGGCTACACATCTTTTAAATCATAAAAGTAATAAACATTTCCCATCAACCTTACAAACTATATTAACCTATTTTCATGTATTTCCCCCGTGTGCATTTTAACAAAGTTGCTAAATTGCCTTTATCATTCTGTAAAATTTCAATTACAGTACTGTATGTATAACTTTGTTAGTATAAATGGACTGAATATTCTGAAATTGCTATTAATTTTACAATTTCAGATTCAAAGGTGGTCTGGACACCCAATTTGGTCAGACAGGTGAAGAGAGCATTTAGGATAGTTCGAAGAGATGAAGATGGTCGCAATTGTGTTCGAAGAGGCAAACGCCCCCCTTTGCTCCTGACATTATGTTCAACCATTGACCTCTGCACACCTAACACAAGGTAGGTTGAAAACTCCTCCTTCATGTCATTGGTACATTAGCCAGAAACTCAGGGCTCATGTAGGAATATCCCTAAAAAAAAAAAAAGTGGCCCCAACAATGCATCCTCCAAGTCTGGAGGATGAGCAGGAGCATTGTCGAGAAGCAGGACCTTGAGTGTCAAACTTTTCTCTTGCAGATATTTTTTGATGGCAGGGCAAACCACTCCACATCACAGTTTTTCTGCACGTTATATATTTTTTAAAACTCTTGGATTTTCGGAATGATACACGAGCAAGGGTTTAATTTTCAAATCGCCACACAGCACAAGAGTTAGCCTATCCTGACACAAGTTAGCCCAAGTTAGTGTAACACCGCTCTATTGTAACACCACCCTAAAGTGTACCA
Organism: Procambarus clarkii; assembly: GCF_040958095.1. Taxonomy (NCBI): domain Eukaryota; kingdom Metazoa; phylum Arthropoda; class Malacostraca; order Decapoda; family Cambaridae; genus Procambarus; species Procambarus clarkii. Next base: position 36,990,284 of record NC_091184.1, on the reverse strand, counting down.
CTATACTGGAACACCACTATAATGTACACACTACTGATCCTTGAGTAACACTTCCCCATTGGTTGCACTTGGTAACACTGTTATGAGCTGACATATGATGGTTACACCGGAACCAAAGGTACACTGCCAATAAGGAAATGCTAACACAAGGATTAAATACGCTGCCACCATCTGCCTTTGACCATTGAAACTATATCAAGCAACGAGGCAAGAAACATTGCTTGACTAGGAGAGTACTTTCTATGACTGTCATTAAGTATGAAAACGGTTGTCAGCCACTATATCCAAAAAGGCAAAGAGGATTCACCAATTGACACAGGCGGGAAATTTAACAAAAGTTTATTGAGACCAAAATTATGTCAATCACCACTTATAAATCCTACTCTAACACTGGCAAAGTTAAGAAATTTGGACACGGAACAAAACTTCAGAGATCACACACATTACCTTAAGACCTCTGTCTCTCCCTGGCTGAGATGTTCTTCACAGACCCGCTCTCGATCCCGGTGTACCGCACTCTGCCTTTTTAAGTCCCTACAGGACCTATATATACAACCCCCACAGGGGGAGGGGGAGATCTACCCACCAAGAGTGTACAAACACTCAAGAAATATTTCAAAAAGCTTGTTTGACATTCACCATACACTCTTCAAGAGAGGAGTTATTAATTACATGTGACTGACCTCTGACCTGGCCAAAAAGGAGGAGATCCAGGGATGTTTACACATAAGAATCTGGAGTCTAATTTCCTTGCATGAAATATTGCATACTTGAAACTATGCTGACTAAGACTAACCCAGGAATTTTTAATCAATAAACAAGATAAACTGGAGGTCATCTGGGCTGACCTCTTGGAGAAGGCTTCCCTGGGTGTGAACTCTAAGGGGGGGAAGGTCCTGGGTGTTACATTAGCTTGTGTCCGGGCAGTGACGTCTCCTCTTGGGTAATGTATGTCCTCTTCGGCAATTTTTTCCAGAATTGCTATGTCTCCTCACAATTAAACACTTGTTGTGGAATGTATCCATCAATACAGCACAGTGTATCTACAAAATTTTAAATTTTTTACTTATATATAGTGTCACCTCGGCTTACGAATGAATATTTATGAACTTTTCGGGTTACGAGCCTAATTTCTTTGAAAAATTTGAATCGGGTTACAAACTTTGCCTCGGGAAATGAGTTTGTTGATATGCGTATGGGCTGACCTAGCGCGTGGTGGCATGATGATCGCACCTCAGTTTACCAGTGTCTCCTGCCTAGTAACTATCGCGCCTGAATTCTTTATAAAGCATTACATTTGTTTTGGGGATTTTTGGCTATTTGAACATAAAATTTGTTATTATATATCTTGCCATGAGTCCCAAGAAAGCCAGTGGTAAGGTTCAAGCCAAGAAAACACATGTGAGAATGACCATAGAGGAAAAACAAGAGAGCATTCATAAACGTCAAAACGGTGCACAGGTTGTTGAACTAGCTAGGCAGTACAACAAATCTATGTCAACAATATGCACTATACTTGCTAAGAAAAAGGACATTATGAGCGTTAAAGTGGCAAAAGGCATATCAACAATCCCGAAACAAAGAACACAAACACTTGAGGATGTTGAAAAGTTTTTATTAATTTGGATACACAACAAAGAGTTAGCAGGTGATAGCATTTCAGAGGCCATCATTTGTGAGAAACCAAGGCATTTGCATGAAGACCTTTTAAAGAAAACCCCTAGAACGAGGGGGAAAAAGATGAATCAAGTTTGAAAATGTGAAAAGTTTGTGTGACAATAGAGCCTCATGGAAAACTTTTGCTGTGGTCATTACCTGGTGGAATGCACCCAGGATGGAGTATCAGGGCTATACATCTTTTAAATCATAAAAGTAATAAACATTTCCCATCAACCTTACAAACCATATTAACCTATTTTCATGTATTTCCCCCATGTGCATTTTAACAGTTACTAAATTGCCTTTATCATTCTGTAAAATTTCAATTACAGTATACTGTATATAATTTTGTTAGTATAAATGGACTGAATATTCTGAAATCACTATTAATTTTACAATTTCAGATTCAAAGGTGGTCTGGACACCCAATTTGGTCAGACAGGTGAAGAGAGCATTTAGGATAGTTCGAAGAGATGAAGATGGTCACAATTGTGTTTGAAGAGGCAAATGCCCCCCTTTGCTCCTGACATTATGTTCAGCCTATTGACCCCTGCACACCTAACACAAGGTAGGTTGAAAACTCCTCCTTCATGTCATTGGTTCATTAGCCAGAAACTTTGGGCCCATGCAGGAATATCCCTAAAAAAAAAAAAGTGGCCCCAACAATGCATCCTCCAAGTCTGGAGGATTAGCAGGAGCATTGTCGAGAAGCAGGTCCTTTAGTCTCAAACTTTTCTCTTGCAGATATTTTTTGATGGCAGGGCAAACCACTCTACATCACAGTTTTTCTGCACGTTATATATTTTTTAAAACTCTTGGATTTTCGGAATGATACACGAGCAAGGGTTTAATTTTCAAATCGCCACACAGCACAAGAGTTAGCCTATCCTGACACAAGTTAGCCCAAGTTAGCTTGTGTCCGGGCAGTGACGTCTCCTCTTGGGTAATGTATGTCCTCTTCGGCAATTTTTTCCAGAATAGCCATATCTCCTCACAATTAAACACTTGTGGAATACTGTATATCCATCAATACAGTATCTATAAAATCTTTAAAATCACGAACAAATCTTTCAGCCCCTACTTTGTCTGAGCTGGTACCCTCACCATGCCTCACAACACTATGAATACCACGTCTTTTTTCAAAATTTCTCAAACCATCCCCTACTCACCTTAAACTCTTTCGTATCTGCAAAACTCGTTCTAGGGGTTTTCTTTATAAGATCTTGCATGAAGATTTCATTGTTGACCAAACCACACACTGGAAATTGAATAGACGACAACATTTCGATCCGTCCTAGACCATTATAAAGTCGATTGTGATGAGATGAGGGAAGCAAGAGCATTAAGTAGGCAAGAGAGAGAGGTGAGGAGATGGCAAGTATGTACGTATGTACATGAATAAAACATGTACATATTTATACATAACGTGTGTAAATAGTGTAATAAACACAATAACAGTATTTTGGGAGGAGGAATGTTGGCGAGTAATGTGTTGGAGGAGGGAGGGAGGACTGGCAGGGTGTGGCAGCTCACTCATATTTTTTGGGCTCACCATACCAACATAGTGGATCGTTATGGTGAATACATACGTAGATGGGTATATACAATGTGTGTATATAGTGTAATAACAGCAAAAACACTGTTTGATTGTAGAATATATCGCATATATGAGGCCCATAATTTTGAGCATAGCGATGTTCTATACTTTGAATTATATAAATTCCACAAATTACACACTTTTAAATAATATTACAGCAAAAAAAAAAGAAGAAATGAATGAGAAACTTCAAAATAATTGCGCAACATTTTATTCGCAGCAACTGCCGTCGCACGGGGTGGCGGGGCCGACATCGCTCCAACGCTCAGCACCCATAATTTGCTCAACTTCCCAGCTCCATCGCAGCTAAAGTAAGTCACATACAATATTTTTTGTTTAGTTTCCCCGTGATCAGACTCTGCATTTTAACAATATAAGAAGAGAAAAAAAATTTTGGAAAGAATTTATTTCTTGTGCACCAGGGTGTTATTTGGAGACAGCGCAGTTCAGTGGTTAACTACTAAATTTTTTTTTCTCCCACACACGCACCCCCCTAGGAAGCAGCCTGTAACAGCTAACTCCCAGATACCTATTTACTGTTAGGTAACAGGGGTCATCCCCTTTTGTACAAAGAATCTGCTAAAGCTTTTAGGGCTAATCTTTGACACTCGTTTGTCTTTGTCGCCCCATATTTTTTACGTCCGAGTTGAATGCTCTTAAGGCCCTTAACTAACTTTAGGTCATGTCCCATACTTCTTGGGGAGCTAATCGACACTGCTCCTCTCTTTACATTCCTCTCTCGTTCTGTCTAAACTCGATTATGGCCCTGTTTACTCGTCTGCTTCTCCTTCTACCCTTCACCATCTGGACACACTGCATCATACTGGGTTACGGCTCAGCTCTGGTACCTTTCCTTCGACACCTACCCTAAGCCTGTATGTTGAAACTGGCGTCCTGTTTCTACAGGATCGCCATGATCGCTACTGTCTTCTCCACCTTGCACGGTCCTTACAGCACCCTCACTCTTGCTTATGTCATGCCTTGACCTTTACCCATCCTGTGGTTCCTGTTCCCCTTCACCACCTATCTCTTTCTGTACGGTTGTCTCTCTTACAAAATGCTCTTTCAGTTTGTGTTAGCAATATTTCCCCTCGTGTCATTCCGTCTTTGCCCCTATGGAGGGGTAAAGACGGAATTCCTAAATTCTGTAAGCCTTGACCCACATGACTAAAACTTTTACCCCTCCTACAGTTCTAAATCACCTTTTCCTTGAACACTTTTCTTCACACTTCCACTCTATTTCCATCTTCACCAATGGGTCTTAAGTCTGCAGACGGTGTAGGCTACTCTGTTGTTTTTCCTGACTGCACCTTTGTGTCTCCTGCCTCCGGAGACTAGCATCTTCATGGCAGAACTTTATGCTATTCTCTATGCTCTTCATCAACTCTTTTCTCGCTGTCAATCCTCCTCTGTGTTTGTAGTTGACACTTGCAGTGCCCTCATGGCTCTAGAATCCTTTAATCCAGTCCATCCTTTGGTAGTTGAAATTCAACATTGGCTGTTTCTTATCTCCAGTAGATTTAAGACAGTGGAATTTCGCTGGATTCCCACCCATATTGGCGCGTTCTTAAATGAGCGTGCGGACACTGCCGCTAAGGAAGCTATCCGCACCTGTCCCATCTCCCGTAAAGGTATTCCTTATTATGACTTTTACCCAGTTATTCATTTCCCCATTCTTGCCCGTTGTCAGGGTTGTTGGTCTTCTGTTACTGGTAACAAACTGCGTGCTCTTAAGAGTAGTGTGTTCCCGTGGCCTTCCTCCTACCACCGTAACCGGTGGTGGGAAACGGCTCTGGCGAGGTTGTATATCGGTCATACACGTTTAACTCACGGGCACTTAATGGAGCGCTGCCCTGCTTCTTATTGTCCAAACCGTTGTCTCTACATGTCCCGACTTCCAGGACTTACGTGTCTTGCTTCCCGACCATCCCTCACTGTCAATTGTCCCTCGATAAAATTCTTGGTAAATTCAATACCTTTGATATTGTTCGCCGTATGCGTTTTTGTTCTTGTATTGGCGACGTTAGTGATATTTAGCGCACTATGATTATCCCACACATTTGATGGTTTGATAATTACTGTACTGTACAGTACTTTGGTTTGGAATGTATCAAATAAAGTTGTTTCATGTATTCAAATGTGTGAGAAAATCCACTGGGGCTGTGAGATGAAGCGAACCTGTAACAAAGGCATTGCCAGTTGCATACTCTACCACCACTGATGGTAAAAGTCTTACAAGTGGATATCTTGTGTGACGGGTTATGGTATCACAGCTATACTGAACCAAGATGGTATGGCTCTCCCTCACATAAATGAAAGAAATGCTGCTATTGGCCTTGCAGTGTGTAAGTTGCAGGTGGAAACAAATGAAAATTATCAAATAAATAATTAAACAATTTACTGAAATAGTAATGAACAAAAATAACACATGACAATACTTGACTATCATGTAATGCAAAGGTGAACAAGTTAGTATGACCTTAAATGCAAAAAATAAACTATAAGCAATGAATAAAAGTATGAAGATATACTGGTGTTCTGAAGACAGCTACCATACCACCATGGCATCAGTCACACGACGTTGGCTGGAAGCGGACGACGGGTTAGAGACACGAAGGTGATCCTAGAGCACTAAGGGAGAGATTGCCTCTCCAGGGAGGCAGCGCTCTTTATATAGTCCGGCGGTGATGACTCATCCAGTGTCAACACGAGGTGGACATCTGGTCAACTAGCAAACTGCTCGTTGTGGCTGGCGGTGCCTTTGTGTTGAGCTGTACCGCTGTCAGTTGAAGGCGGCTAACTGCTTGTTTGTGGGGACAAACTGCCAGTTAGCAGTGGCGCCCGGCTTGCCTCTGAGTCGTACCAGGCAGTGCCAGGCCCTGGGGGTTATGGAGAGGTGGCAGGACTGATGACTCTTCTGGGCTGGTGTAGATGTATAATACTTCCAGTGCAGAGGCATTGAAAGTGAAGGGAAAAGGCAGTTCCACTGCTATGCAGGGGATTCACGTGACACTTGTAAAGCCACAGAAAGTCTGGAGGCCCTACTGAAGCCAGTCCAAGTATTAAATAAAACCCCTGAAGTACGCCGGTGAAGGGTAAAGTGAAGGGTGAAGCAAGACCATATGCCCCAACTTCAGGCACACACAGAAAATCACGTTTTGGTCCCGCCTCTCAACTGTGTATTTGAAGTTGGGGCATATGGTGTTGAACTGCTTCAGCCTTCACCCGAGTGCTTGTAGGTCTTACGTAAGACGTTGACTCAAGGAGGGGCCTCAAAACTTGCTGTGATTTATGGGGAAATCCGGTTGTAAGACTTTTACAAAGTCAGTAATATACTGTGGTAGAGTATGCAGCTGCCAGTGCCTTGGGCAAGGGTTTACGTCACCTCACAGCTCCAGTGGATTTTCTGCTCGGTGTATATCAGGTTGTGATTTTGTGTGTGTACCGTATTGTTATGATCGCCGTCTGATAAGTTCTTTCTGGCCTCAAGAGTCATTTTTACCCACCTAGAAAGATTGCAGATGGCCAAAGCAGTTATTTAAGTTAAGAAGGGACAAGTCTTAAACAGAATTTTGCATAATATTTGACTGTAAAGGGGTAAATTGAGGTAGATTGAAAAACAAAATGGTGAACCGGGCAGGCGGTACTCACAATTAGGCGAGTACACTCGGGAACTTTTAAAGTGCAACCAAACATGCTTTAGGCTCTCACAACAAGAGGTGAGTGGTGGTGGCTCAGGTGCTCAGCCAATCAGAGCACCTAAGGAGGGAGGGCAGGAGTGAGAGGGGGGTGGTATGTGGAAGTTTGGTGACAGTTGTGTGTAGTTTGTTCATCTTCATTGTAAGTTTCAGGGCTTGGTGTGCATTTCGCTAGTAAATTTAATTAGGAAAAAATTCAGGTGTTTGATTTTTTAAATCAACTTTTTAAATGTTGAGTTGTTAAAGGCTCAAAGTGCATGGAGTTGGTTTGGGAGTATGGCATCCTCATGCTGTTGCGTGCTCGCGTGAGGTAGCAAAGGTGATGTAATGTTGTGGGGTGTACATGCTTGGGACGTCCTCTCTCGTTATGGCTGGTGTTAGACCTGCGTGTTTGTCGGTTGTTGAAAAGCCGTCATCCTTTGCTGTTGTGGTATTGATTTTACATTGTTCATCTTGTAATTAATACTGTAGTGCGATATCTAGGGCTACCATTTGTCTAATACAAACAGTTGTCCAATGAGTTTTAATAGGAAATATCATCCACCAAGCACCATTGTACAATTATATTAATTGATAGTATATGGATTGTGCAGAACTGCTTAGAATGATCTTTAACACTTGGCTATATTGGTCATGTCAAATACCTGCACGGTGAATGCTCAAAGACCCTTTCTTTATTCAGTGTTGTCACATACCTCATGGGGGTATGGATAGGCAAACACTCATTCGGTTAAACTTGCCTTGTAGTACTTTCAGAGCTCAGTAATTTGGAATCTGGTTAGCACTTTCCAAATAAATTGACCTTTAAAGTGAATTCCTATTTAGGTTTAAAACATTATACGGAATGAGAAACTCGGATTATATAGCCGAACACCAGAAATGTTGTTATTCAATTTGGTTGCCTAAAGCACATTCAAGGACTACACATTACATGGCATTCCAGGATTCCTCTATACCTTGCCTTATGCTGTAAACATTGCCACAACCCTGTGTTTTATTGATTTAAATGGCCACAGGGAGGCATAAAACACTGCAGATTATGATGTCATTAGTTATCCACTGTGCCGACAAGTGGGCTGACTGATGTTCGTTGACACCTGTATCGTGCTTCAATTTAATCGCCAGGAGATCACCCTCTCACTAGAGTCGTCTGTAGGAAGTACAGTATAGTATCTCAAATTACCTTGGATCATAAATAGCATAAGACTTGGGGGTAGGAGAGGGTTGCAGTGTTTGTCATGGCTCTGAGTTGTTCCTGGTATTAGGCAATTTAGTTCTGGAATCATTTTTGTTGGCCAATGTTAAACTTTTTCGAAAGTAGATGTTTTTCTGAAAGGGATGGGGGGGGGGAACCTCTATGCTTGGATACAGTTATCTAAGTGAATACTTAGATTTATACAGTAGAATAACTACCTTCTTTTCCTTAGTCAAAAAGGTTGCTTGTTTATTTCTAGGGACTTGTATTTTCTTTTATTTTTAACTGCAGCAACTTTCAGTGAATGATAGATTCTTACTGAAAGGACCTTTACTTCATTGTTGTTGCTTTATGGTCATCTCATTGTGTACAGGGATTCCGCGAAGCTTTTGGGGTTAGTCTTTGACACTCGTTTGTCTCGGTCAGCCCATATCTCTTGCCTCCGAGTTGAATGCTCTAAGGCCCTTAACCTCCTTAAGGTTTTGTCCCATACTTCTATAGGCACACGCTCCTCTACTTTGCACTCCTCTCTCGTCCTGTCTAAACTCGATTATGGTTGCCCTGCATACTCTTCTGCTTCTCCTTCTACTCTTCGCCGTCTTGATGCTGTGCACCATAATGGGTTGCGTCTCGGCTCTGGTGCCTTTCGTTCAACTCCCGCCCTTAGTTTGTATGTTGACACTGGCTTTCTCTCTCTTCAGGACTGCCGTGATCGCTACTGTCTTCGCTATCTTCTGCGGTCCTTCCAACATCCTTCCTCTCGCCTCTGTCGTGCATTGACTTTTCCTCCTCCTGTGGTTCCTGTTCCTCTTCATTATCTCCCTACTTTCTGTCCAGTTATCTCGTTTACAGGATTCTCTTTCTGTTCATATTTCTAATGTTTCTCCTCGTATTGTTTCTTCATTACCTCCGTGGAGAGTCCCCCTTCCCAAGTTTTGTACGTCCTTGACTTGTATTACTAAAGCCTTTACCCCTCCTACAATTCTGAAAAGCCTCTTCCTTGAGCACTTTTCTTCACACTCCCACTCTATTTCCATCTTCCCTGATGAGTCTAAGTCTGCGGATGGTGTGGGCTACTCTGTTGTTTTTCCTGACCGTACTTACATGTGTCGCCTCCCTTCGGAGGCTAGCGTCTTTACGGCAGAACTTTATGCTATTCTCTATGCTCTTCGTCTCTTGCTTTCTCATTCTCATTCCTCCTTTGTGGTTGTAGTTGATTCTCGTAGTGCCCTCATGGCTCTAAGGTCCTTTAATCCTGTCCATCTGGTGGTCATTGAGATTCAACATTGGCTGTTTCTTATTTCTAGTAAATTTAAATCAGTAGAGTTTTGCTGGGTTCCCAGCCATATTGGTGTTTCAATGAGCGTGAGGATGCTGCCGCTAAGGAAGCTATCCGTTCTTGTCCCATCTCCCGTAAAGGTATTCCTTATTCCGACTTTTATCCTGTTATTCATTCTTCCCCGTTGGCAGGGTTGTTGGTCCTCTGTGGTTGGTAACAAGCTGCGTACTCTCAAACTTAGTGTGTCCCCGTGGCCTTCCTCCTACCACCGTAACCGGCGGTGGGACACTGCTTTGGCATGGCTGTGGGTTGATCATACCCGCTTAACCCACGGTCACTTAATGGAGCGCCGCCCTGCTCCTTATTGTCCGAATTGCGTTGTCCCTCTTAAAGTTGTGCATATCCTTGTTGAATGTCCTGACTTCCAGGACGAGCGTGTGTCTTGCTTTCCGACCGTCCCTCGCAGTCACTTGTCCCTCGATAGAATTCTAGGTGAATCGGATACTTTTGATATCGTTCGCCTTATGCGTTTTTGTTCTCGTATTGGCATTCTTGGTGATATTTAGCGCCCTCTGATTATTTCGCACTTTGATGGTGCTACATGGCCTTCCCGGTATGGTGCCTTCTTTTGGTAATTACCTTACCTTCATTGTTGTTTCATTTTAATGTGGTAGTTGTGATATGGATTGTTCTGGCTCACGTGCAAGGTCTTGGAATTTTTTCTGTTTTATATTAAGAAATTGCCAGTCTTGTTACTATTTGTAGAGTTAGAGATCTGCATTAAGGCCTCAATATTATATTCTTTATTTTTTTTATGACATGTTATCAGCAATTTTTGTGGTTGGTAATATTTAGATTAATGTCAGTGATGTATATGACAAGGGTTAAGACCCCTTGTGGTATGACAGCATTTTTCCCAGTCATTTCTTTAACAAATGAAAGGGTCCTCATAACCATTCTTTTGTCCTTTCTACCATGTACCTGTTTGTTGCTTCTTGGTCTTTCATTTGGTACTTTGGCTATTAAAACAATGGCCTTTGGTAATGTTGCAATTACCATTTCTAAAAAAAATGAGCAGGTTCATTAGGCAGAGTGTTTTTAGCAACCAAAGATTTAAAAAAAAAAAATTCTATTCCTTCAGGACCTTGCAGATGTTAGGTCAAACTAATTGACAGTAATCTGTTTTGCCCTTTCAAACAATGGTTTTAATCTAGGTAAAATATTTCAAAATATATGAAGAGTTTGGCAGACAAATTATTTAAGAGCTTTGATTAAATTTAAGTTACCAAAGACTTTGTGAAAGCATGTTATACAACATGGCTTTCACAGTGTTACTTTTCTAATGTTTTGTAAATTTAACAAATGATCTTTAGTTAATTTAATCATAATTTGTACAAAGCTTAGGTGTTGCATAGCTTTAAATTACTTTAAATTTACTTTCAAATATGAAAACTAAAATATTGACTAAAAGTTTCTTCCACTTTAATATTTCAGACTAATTTGCAATATTTGTTAGTTTATGTAAATTGAATAGGTAGTCCACCTTTACATCTTGTCAATGCATTTTGCATGCACCTATGTAACAAGTTACATATAGGTGTAAATTTTACCAAGTATTTATTTTCAAAGTAATAGAATTTCAGATGTTTAAACATTGCATCAATAGTAGTAAACAATAATTTTCAGGATAAGGTATATAAAGTAGTTTCATTAAAATTGTTTTATTTAATAAGTTTTACATAGTATTTATAATACCTAATATTTATTACTGTTTCAGGTTGTGAGACAGATGCTCCTAGATGAACAGAAGATCAAAGACAACTCCAGAGACAATCACCTGTAAAAGAAAAATAAACATTAAACAGGGACACTACTTTTATTATCACCAATGCCTAATAAGAAGCCCACAAAATCCTAACATCCTATCTTTTAAGATAGGCTCAGCAAGGCCTATCCCTTACTCTGGTTTCAGTGCAGAGCTTGTTCCCTGAATGGGCGACTTACATCCACCACTTTAGTGCCAGCAACACATTGTACATATGCATTTCTCAAAGCACTGTACAATGCATGCCAGGCACTAAAGTTTTAGATGCATCCACCCATTCAGCAAACAAGCCCTGTGAGAATTAACAATGTAACCATTGTTAAGGGTCCCTAAACCTATGCAAATCTAGTCCATCTATTAGATGGGTAGTAGAGCAAAGCTCTGAAAAAGCCAAGCCAGGGATATCTGCAGGACTGCCTGGTCCCCTTTTATGAAATGGGGTAGGATCAGTACAAACTGCATCACCCTGTGGGTTGTAACAGTAGGACATGGTTACACACCTATAAATGGACTAGATAAGAGAATTAAGATTAGGTCATTGATATAGCTAAAACATCAAATTCAAACTCACCCACTTTTGTAGATTTCCTTTTGCAGAGTAAAGGAGCCTCACTCCAAGCCAGTCCATGCATCATAATCACTCACCTGAAAAATATTTCAATAAATTAATTTCAGATTTAAAGCCAATCTTGCTTTACTTTTCAAATTAGCATTCAGATGGAAACATTTTCTTCCAGGAATTTACCTTTCCTACATATTCTAGTAGCAATATAAATATATATGGCATCAATTTTCCAAGTTTCAGTAAACATCATTTGAGAAACTATCCACAACTGCATTTCAATGGCAATTTACATTTATCTTTAGCCAATGCTATATTGTTTAAGTTATTACTATTTTTTACTTTTATGCAAATCTATTCAGATTAACCTTTACTACAACTCACCTGATTCTGTTTCAGTGAATAACTCTTCCAACCAACAGAGGGACTTCTGGACTTTCCAAACCACATTCTGAAAAACTATATAAATTTAAAACCAAGCTAAAGTAAACATTGAATATTTTTTATTTTTACTTTCAAGGGAAAAATACCATCACTTAGAACAAAACTTTTCCTGCCATTAACTTTATTCGACTCATGATTACCCTTAACAGTGTTATAGATTAAAGCTTATTTAACAAACAAACATTTAATGTTATCTAAACAAGATTTATATTTCATTAAAATTTTATTAATAAAACACCCTCAACTATGCTGTTTAAGATCTAATGCCCCACATTACAATTTTCACAATTTCAACATACCATTCTATTCAATAGATGCCTGAAAGGACTAAACTTGCAGATATGGTACCCACTAGCCTAAGCCTAGACTTCCATACCCATTCAATTTCCATACCCTTATATTAATAGGTTTTTAGCAATTAACTTCTACCCTCTAATTCCAATGTACACAACACTACTTACTGTAGATCTGCAAGTATTTTCCTGCAGCTCTTTGTTGCCAGGACCTTCCACAACCTGTCAAGTGAACAGTAAATATTACTAAAAAGTTATTTGCATAGCAATGTTATTTTGTTCATACCTGTACCACCAGTTCAACAGTTGCCAGTTTTAAATGGCACACTAAGTATCTTGTTGTCCCATCTTTATTAGTTACAAAAGGGAGGGGGGGTGTCCATTTACTGTAACACTTACATTTTAGTGTGGGCTTCATCCACTATTCTGATTTTAGCTGGAACATTTGTGCCAGCTGCTGGTTTGAAAGGGAGGCATACCATGTGCCAATTCAGGAAGCTTTCCACATTCCTTACCGCATGTCAGCTCAGGACCTCACTACCATGTTGGGAGGCACTTGAAGACTAACCAATCAACATCCCAGGCTGCCAGCTCGGGGAGAATTTACCACCTGCAAAAAATTTAATACTCTTAACAATCTACACTATCTCATCTTTACCTAGCCCGTCAGCATTAAACTGCATCTGGTAGTCTTAGCCATTTCAACACTATATAGGGCATAAGTATTTTTTTTATTTGCCAATTCTGCAACTATTGCAGTCTAAACCATAATCTTGCCAATAACCGAGGTCCAAGGAGAGCTTTTAGGCACTACTTACAACACTTCTAACTTAACCCCATTTATACTAATTTCCTTTGGTATAGCCATGACCTAATCAACTTGAGTCAGCATTCCCAATGATCCGAGCCCCTATCAATTTTGCGCCACTATCAAAATCTCTGCTGAAGTCAAGGTACACAAAATCACAAACCTTATCACTATTTCCTCAACTATGCAACCTAATCCATGAACATTTAGTAATAAAATTATGCGATTCATGTATCTAGTCACGTTCCTCAAAAAGAGTAGAGAAATGGCACTTGCAATGTTAGATTCTAGTAACTTTTCTCACAATAGATTAAGCTAATTGGTCACTAACCTAAGCATTAAAGTCAACTCAAACTTTTCCTTTAAAACTTGCTATATTAGGAATTTTCCACGACCGGCCTTTACCCGACATAATTAAATAGGGTAAAAACGGTATATTAAGTGCAGTAAAACTATGGTAAATTCAATATGATAAACTTGCATTCTTTAAGCATGGGCTGCATAGTAAGTGAACTAAACTAAATGTTAAGCACCCTGGCAAACCACTTCGTTCTATTCAATTTATTTATTTATTTAATCACTTTGTCCGGCTAGAATTTTTAGATTAAAGGAATACCCTCCCTGGTAACGGCTGAACTAGTTAACCAAATACAAATATTTAGGTAAAATACTTTCATAAAACCCGTCTACTTCCCCCACCAGTAGACTTGTTCAGCTAAAGGCATAATGTAATATTCCACTTCAGTAAATAAAGACTTAAAAATACACTACCCCATCTGTGTAGTTACCGGTTACCTGACATTCTACGCTTAAAATAACCCATCTATTCCCCATAATTGTTCGATATAACTTACCTCTCACCCGCTGGTCGAGTACACAGCAGTATATATCCTCCTCCATCACTCACCGCGTGGATACTATTTCACTCTGGCCGCAAATTGCCTCAAATCACCTACGTTGTCCATAAACATATATAGAAGAGCAACTGACCCTAACACCCCGTATAGCGATCATCACATAACGTGGGAACATTAGTAGTACTGCTGTCAAAACATAGATGGCGCCAGGACAAACGGTAATTCCTATGGACTCGCCTATTTATGCGTAGGGAATTGAGCTTCAGCTGTTTGGTCCCGCCTCTCAGCTGTATTCACCTAGTTGTACTCACCTAATTTGTGCTTGCAGGGGTTGAGCTTTGGTTCTTTGGTCCCGACTCTCAACCGTCTGGACCGTTGACTTCCTATGAGGCCACATATTTACTTATTTCATAATGGAAGTATATTATTTTATAGTAAATATATGTTTTCTCGTGTTTTGCATTAAGCACCAACATTATAGTGAATAAATATACCATATTTCTTCATTATTTAAGTAATGCTAGGAGGCTTTGAGTAGCTTTGGGTCATTAGGTGAACAGAATCTCCAATAGATGGGGCGAGAGTCGCGCTATCTCTCGCCCGAGCGAGAGTCGAAACTTATTTTAGAATTGATATATCTTTGTCCTCCAACAAGATATATTTCCTTTGGTGCACTCACAATAACGAGCATATCTCTGTCTTTCTGAAGGCATATAATATTTTAGGCTTTATAAGCGTATCTTTGTTAATTACACACTATATTGGCAAGTGCGTAGGCTTCTGCATTCCATGACCGACAAGCTACTGAATACCACTATAAAAACGTATGTATCTTCACTTGAGCTTTATATATGTCTATGTTAAAGTATTTAAAATGAAGCTTATATTTCTATCTTTCTTGAGACATATAAAACATATGTGTTTATTAACGAATTTACGTGAAATAAGCATTGTTCTGAGAGAGAGTTGCTCTGTCGATCAGTCTGTGCGGGGTCGGAGCTCGGCGATTATTAAAACACATGTATCTTCATTAGAACTTTATGTATATCTATGGTAAAGTATTTAAAATGAAGCTTATATTTCTATCTTTCTCAACACATATAAAAACATTTGCGTTTATTAACCAATTTACGTGAAATAAGCATTGTTCTGAGAGAGAGTTACTCCGTTGCTCGATCTGTGCGGGATCGGAGCTCGTCGATTAGAAAAATACACGTATCTTCGCTTTAAATACAAATATGCCCATGGTAAGGCATTTAAAATGAAGATTATGTTTCTATCTTTCTTGAGACGTATAAAAATCTTACGTTTATTAACGATTCTGCGTGAAATAAGCATTGTTCTGAGATGAATATTGCAGATTTCCAGCTCTACGACCGATGAAAAATGCAACTTTTATACAACTACAAATATCTTTAGTTTTACTTTAAATTTTGTCCTGAAAGAGTTTTCATATATAGATCCTAGTTTCTGCCGTTCTTCTGACATAAAAAGACCTTTGGTTTAATAAGTTATTAAGATGTTTTCAACAATATTACTAGGGCGTTCACCGATTCCAACATGGGCGACCCTTTTGGAAACGCATGGAAACGCAACACTTGGGTTGACCCGATTGATTGATTGATGAAGATTAAGTCACCCAAGAGGTGGCACGGGCATGAATAGCCCGTAAGTGGTGGCCCTTTCGAGCCATTACCAGTATCAAAAGATGATACTGGAGATCTGTGGAGGCGCAACTGCACCCTGCGTGACGGGAGATGTCTCCCGGACCAAGTGGTGACCAAATGGTGGTGGTTGACCCGATTGACAGACTGGTTATATTCCAACAGGGTCTGTACCTTATTCCAGTGTACATCAAAAACTAGCAATTACATGTAGTTCGTCTAACTTTTCCAATTTCACAGGATGGTTAGTCATACATGGAATCAGGGGAGAAAATACCAGCCTCAATACAACAATAGATAAATAAACTTTTAATAAACTTGTCTAAATAATTTTATGATTTTCATAAGCGCTAAGCACCGAATAGTGGAATTATTATATGATAATTATTTTACTAGTTTCTATGTTATTATCCAAGCAGATATTTGAATTGCTTGAAATTTTTTACGTATTGATTTTAAAACGAATTTTTTTATGAAGAATTTTGGGTAAAAACACTATATACATTATAGCCAGGAATTAATTAGTTATGAATCAAGACAAAATCGTAGGAATTAACGCGTTCTCCCGAGGTGTGCCAAATTTATAGAAAACTTTTGAACTACCAACTCCGTTGAAGATGAATAGAGCAGTTACCAAATTAACCTCCCCCCCCCCTTTTTTTTGGGGGGGGGCACAGGTAAATACAGCAACAGACTACTTGATATGCCTTTCCTCCGTCCTATTGTACATGCTTATACCCCTTCCAAAGTGCTATACTATATTGTAATTGCTTAGTGATTCTCCTGACAATTACCTTACCTTCAGACTCTTGCTAGCAAGCGGAGATCATTCTTTTTCCCACAGAAGCAAGTAATTATCAAAAGAAGGCACAAAGCCGGGAAGGCTATGTAGCACCACCAAATGTGTGGAATAATCAGAGGGCGCTACTCCTTGACACTGCCATCACTCGTCTCCGGATTGGGCACACTTGCCTGGCCGCACATCTCCATCGTCTACGGCTGGTAGATTCCCCATATTGCCAGTGGTGTCCGACCCAGGAGGATACAGTGGAGCACCTTCTACTTCACTGCCCTCGATTTCATAGCGCTCGCGTCAGACTCAGAGTTCTGTTCGTAGGCTGAATATTCCCCGCCTCACAGTTCCAGTTCTCCTTGACGGGGCAGGTGCGAGAGACGAAGACGTCCGTCATGACATCCTTCGCCATACCTTCCGCTTCATCCGTCATGTCCGCGGCCTGAAGAGACTGTAAAATTTGTCGCCTGAGGAGATTGTAGGGTCTATGGCCTGAAGAGACTATAGGGACCCCATCCCTCCGCTATTTCCCGGTACCGGGCAGCCGGGGCGCATCCGATCCCACGATCGTCGTCGCCCCTAAATCAACACAACAACAACAACAGAGGGCGCTAAATATCACTAAGGATGCTAATATGAGAACAAACACATAAGAACGATATCAAAAGCCTCAGCAAACTAGGTTTTCCCGGAACAACCGCCGTTCCGGGGAATTTTATTTTGCGGGTGAACTTTTTCAAGAGTATCTATATTAGACAACGTTCTTTCCAATCAAACACGATTCAATACACGTGTATACAAGTGTTTCTAGTGTCCTTGGATAGACACAATCAAGTCCAGTCAATCTCCTTCACCCACGTCGCAAACTAACTTTACCGGGAAATTCTCGTTTTCATCCAGAATTCCCATGCGTACCTGTAATCAGACATTCTTACAATACCCACTTTGTCACTACCTTTCCGTCAATGCTGTAAAAGGTTGCCGGCAGCGACTGCACTGTACCAGGGCTAGGTCCTTTTTGCAGTCTGTCCTGTTTTTATCAGTTCACAAAGCTGTTAATCCTTCTCTGCACACTGCCCTTCTAGTACCCAGAATTCGCTGTAAAACCAGCACGTGATGTATTTTATAGTACAGCAATTTGTTTTTAATTTTTTAACGAGGTTGGTAATTGTCATTGTGTATGTATTTTTATTAAAGCTTACAGAAAGATTTCAAGATGGATATGTTGACAGCCCCACAGAGATCTTGCCTTGGATAATTGAGAGCTGCAGTATCGTGTAGTAACATCCACTATGGAGGAATATAACTGCTATACAAGCCAATATCACAAACAAAGATCCTCTGCAAGAGGAGGGGTAGAGTAGGTGAAAGATGAAAACTAGCGGCATTGGCACTGTTCCTAATGACTCCTACCTTGTTTAGGTCAGGACCTGGTCGAACATTACTCAGTAAGTCTTGTGCACAACTCTGGTAACGTTATTACGGAGCATACTTTTGTTCGCCAAGTTACAACTTATTGCAGTAGCGTTACAAACATTGAAGAAAATCCCACTAACAAAGGATAATGGAAAATCACTTTTTACCTGGCAGGCAAATTATATTTATTTATGTTTAATAAAAATCAGGGTCTTGTAATTTTCAGGTATCAGTAATGCCTATGACTACATCAGTCAAATATCTACACATTTTGTGAAGGCTAGAGGAAAATGGATATACATATCTGTCTAGTAATCCTTGACAACAGAAATAAAAAGTTAAGTGTATATTCACCAGTCTCTTTGCAAGGATGTTCATCTAATTATAAAACAAATTACCAATTTACTGTACCTGCTCCTTTAATTAAAAGGACTATATAATATTTACTCAACACTTCTGCATCCGAGTACATTATCCATTATATATAGATTCTCGTTAAAGTCAAGAAAAAGTCCAGTACTTCATAATCCACTAACAATTGTGTCAACCAATTTCCAAGATGCTGAATTATAAAAATGAATCAACGTCAATATTTGCAAATTGTTAATACAAGTACTATAAAGAGACATATCTTCCAAAAACTTCATTAAGGATCTAGGTTGCCAACATACAACCAATAATTATAAATTCAGTCCAAGATTTGTTAATACCCATCTGCATATTGGGTATCAAGTAAAAGCAAACCAGGCTATTACACTGGACAAGCTAGTAAATTATCATTTTTGTTTAATTATTACACTTTAAATGAACATAGAAAAATGGTACACTGAATCAATGATATATGTGTATGTAGAGGTGGAAGAGAGGGTGCAGGGAGGGAAAAGGACAATGCAAGAGGATTGACAAGTGGCAGTGGAGAGGAGAGGCAAAAAGGGAAAGGAAATACAGCAAGTCAGTCAGCACGACGAGAGAAGGGAAGGATGGGGCAGGGTGAGGGGCAGGAAGAAAATTAGTTGTAATGAGTTTATTATGTATTTTTAAACTTAGTACAGTATACCTCTTGCATTGTCTATGTATACCAATCTTACATCTTAAAAAAAAAATAAAAAAAAATAAAGTAACTAATTCCTAAGGGAGCGTCCTCGCCCTCTCCCTCTCGCTGCCCTTCGAGCACGTGGAGTTCCCACATCACTCTTTGGTTCGTCCTTCTCCTCTTTAGGTCTCTCTTCTTCAGTATTAGGAGCTTCAACTTTTTCTGCACTCTCTTCTGGTTCTTCAATAACACTAGGAGAAAAATTTATAAATTTGTTAAGCTCTGAAATCTAATACATACATACATAAGACTGACACTAATAAAAAAAATTGAAAGTTAAAAAAATCAAGCTATGGTAATTCCAAAAGTAATAGTTCTGTAACTAAACTGAAAAGCAAGTGCATCATCTCTTATCAAAATGGAATCTTATTAATTTACTGCAATACCTTGAAATTTACTCTGGAATGCAACCTATAGGCTGCCCTTCCTGGTTATCAATTCATACAGGAAGAAAAAACACTACTAAATGTTGTATTACAAATCCAAAAGCAGAGCCCTAAAATCAAGCAATAATTATTCAGTGCTACACCACTTGATTACAGCCATCTTATTCTTTGCCTCTTCATACCAAAAGAATTGTTTCAAGAAATATATATGAAGCTTTGCATAAGGGACAAAATTCTTTATTGACAAAAGACATCCACATGGATCCTTTATGAAATTTATGGGACTCTTCAAACTACGACGGAAAACTCCAAATTTCCATAATGTTAATCTATATCCCAACAAGCTTGCCTACTACAGTACCTATGAAATAAAGGACTGACTGGAGGAACAATAATTTTCAAAGCATTTTCAGTCAAATGAGCTGGTCAGGCTATTAATCCTACATAGACAAATTATGCAGGGTTAAGGGATAGAGTTAGAGGATTGATGGGAGGGAAAGGAAAACTTACCATTCCTCTTCCACCTTTTGTTCAGGCCCCTCTTCAGCATCAGCAAAATTGTCATCATTGTCTTCCTGCTCTGCATTCTCTACATCACCCTCTTCATCAAATGCCTCACCCACTTCTTCAAGCATTGCTGATTCCTCATCCTACAAAAAGACAGTAATAATCAAGTGGATTATATACATATGTAAACATATTATATATACATATTATTTAATTATACACATACTATATATAAATTACAATACATACTTTTCATAATATAAATTGTAGTTGTAAAAATTCATTATTCAAAATAACGAAAAAGCACCACGAATGTAGAAATCTTAAGTATACAATACTGTAAATACTGTACAATATTTGCATATTAGGAACAGATGTCCAAATCTGATGGCAGCAAGTTTAAGATGAGTACAGATGATTACATCTACCACTGAAGGAAAAGAAATTTAAACTTCATTTATTAGCACAACTGCTTCTAAAGGCAATTACTAACCAGTTCAGCAGCCTCCTCATTGTCTGCTACATCATCTGATTTGCTAACTTTCTGGGGGCTTTCCTTATCCTTTTCTGGCTCAGTAGTATCATCTACCTCTACTTCTGCCTCTTCCCCTGCATCATCTTCACCTCCAGCATCTTCATCTTCTGCATCTTCATCTGCCATTTCATCTTCATCTCCTGCATCTTCGTCTTCATCAGCATCTCCTGCATCTGCATCTTCACCCTCATCATCTGTACTCTGTTTCACAGCAGCATCTTTCTCAGCCTCATCCTCAGACTGTTTCTCCCCCTCTGGTTGATTTTCACTTTTCTCTTTTTCTTGCTCTTTCCTTTTTTCTTCTAGTTTCTTTTTCTTTTCCAGATCTTTTTGTTCCTGAAACAAACATTAAAACTTCAAACACACAGTATTTTGCATATTAAAGCAATTCCTAGAAATAATGTTGAACTGAACTGATGCATTTTGTTATAAATCTTGTATACAAAATCTGTGCTGCTCCGGTCCTACTCCGGAGGACCTAGTAGGCTCCACTACTCTGTGGAGCCGATCGGCCGAGCGGACAGCACACTGGGCTTGTGATCCTGTGGTCCCGGGTTCGATCCCGGGCGCCGGCGAGAAACAATGGGCAGAGTTTCTTTCACCCTATGCCCCTGTTACCTAGCAGTAAAATAGGTACCCGAGTGTTAGTCAGCTGTCACAGGCTGCTTCCTGGGGGTGGAGGCCTGGTCGAGGACCGGGCCGCGGGGACACTAAAGCCCCGAAATCATCTCAAGATAACCTCAAGAAGATAACCTCCAGGATTAAGAATATCAATATACAAGTAGTTGAACACCGTTACTCTCATTAACTTCAGACCAACATCTATGAGCCTTTCTAGTACTTCACATTTCACCACTACACTGAACCACTGCTTCAGCAAATCACATGAGGTAAGCTTCCTTCATTCTACCTGGGAATTCGTTCCATTTGAATCTCCCCCTCCAAGGTCATATAAAAAAAAAAAAGCCCAAACAGCCTACTGGCAATTGGCAAGAACACTTCTTGACAATCAATTGATGCCAAGCAGTGTTTGGAAAAGGCTTTATATCAATGAGCCTTCCTGAGGTCAATCAAGAATGGATAAGTAATCAATTGTTTCCATAGCACCAAAATGGCCCAGCGTGGACATTCGAGAAGATCATCCCCATAAACACGAGTAATTTCTACGTGCCATGTACAGTCCACCTGGACCTTCAAGTGGTACAGCTAAAAAATAATATGAGACAATGCATGTCTATTTGGGATACCAAACTAACCACAAATTTGTATTTAGAAGACAGATACTCAGAAATTTACAAATTAACTAACCTGCATCTGTGTGACATGTGCAAACAGATTTTGGTAATGGACAATAGAGCGGAAATGGACTTGCACTTGTTGTTCATCCACCATTCGAAACCTTGGACCTGGGCATACCTTGCAACGGTAATGTGATTTTGTTCCAACCAGGTGCATTCCTGCAAATTAAAATACAATTAATGAACAAATAAATAATTTATGCAGCATATTAACGGAGAGAATTAATAGATTAACACTTTCGTGTGCCTGGCATGCGGACTGCAAATTTAGAGGTCATGCCCCCGGCGTGCAGGCGAGCGCACGGCGACACCTAAAATGTGTATACTCGTTTCAGTTTTCTCACCTTAATTCTTGTACTACATCGTTCGTTTTGGTATTTTGTTTGCAAAAGAATTTCCTACAGTTGTATATGCATATAATGTCCAAACGCCCAGCGTGACTAAACTAATGGCATATGCTCCTGATGAGACTCCACAATCTTACTGGCCAGGTGTGGAGGCAGAGGGTCGAGATTCAGATTTGATGTCCAAAGGGCTTGGAAAGGATTGGGAAGGGGGGGGGGGGGAGACGAGGTGGTGAAATTCTGGAAAAGAATTTGAGGGTGGATAGTGGCAGCTTGAAAGTTGACTTTGCCCATCCACCAATGCTCCCTGGATGAGGCTCAGTTGTTCTACTCCTCAACCCCGGCCCGACTTGTGAGAACTTGGTCCAACAGGCTGTTGCTTGGAGAGGCCCAAAGGCACACAGATCCACAACAGCCTGGCTGATCCTGAAGAAAACTATCCAGTTTTCTCTTTACATTCACGTTTGTTCCAGCAATTTTTTTTATGCTCTCTGGGATGATGTTGAACTGAATGTCTGATGTTTATACAATGTTTTACATTGTGCCTATGGCACTTCTGCTCATCACTGGTTCTATTCTGCATTTCCTTCCATATCGTTTTTAACTCCAGTATGTTGTGGTTTACAGTAGATTTGGGACCTAGCCCTCCAGTATTTTCCATGTGCATATTATTTGATACCTTTCTTGTCTCCTTTCTAGGGAGTACATTTGGAGAGCTCCAAGACTATCCCAATAGTTTAGGTGCTTTAATTGTATGCTGTGTGTTTGCATTCACTATTTCAGCAATCTCTCCTGCTCTGAAGGGAAAAGCGATTATCGAGCAGTACTCAAGACACGACAGCTCATGTGATTTGAACAGTACAACCATTGTGATTACAACCATTGTGATGGGATTCCTGGATTTGAAGGCTCTTGTAATCAATCCTATCATTTTTCTGGCCGATGTTACATACGCTTGGTAATGCACCTTAAATGTTAGGTCATTAGGCATCATTCCCAGATCCTTTGCAGGCTAGTTTTCTATTATGGACAGATTTGATTGTTGTGTACCCTGTCCTTTGTTTAAGGTCCTCATTTTTACCATACCTGAGTACGTGGAATTTATCACTTTAATGTTATTTTATGCGGCCAAGTCAAAAACTATTAATATCTGCTTGAAGTTTTTCAATGTCTTCAACAGAAGTAATTTTCATGTTGATTTTTGTGTAATTTGCAAAGGATGATACAGAGCAGTGACTTATTTTGTTTACATCTGATACGAGGATAAGGAAAAGCAGTGGTACAAGGACTGTACCCTGAGGTACAATGCCTTTAACGGCACTTGGACCCTTATTTTATTTGGTCGACTTATCTTAGACAGAAAATTGAATACCCACCGACTTACTTTACCTGTTATTCCCATTAACTTGTACTTCATCCATGTGAAGCATGGCACAAATACAAATAATCATCAGCAAAAGCTAAATGCCTAACCAACACATAAATATTGTTATATTATGCTAGTATAATTTATATTTGAGAACATTCCTATTTTGATTGAACAGCATGTTAAAATTGATGAATGCGTCTTTGGGGTCAACCGCTGAATGGAATGGAATGGACAATTTTATACTTAAATCTTCTAACAACCATTTATGAGCTGGTATGAGCTAGGTATGAGTATGAAATGGTATGAAATGCTCATACCAAAGTGGTATGAGCTAGAAGAAAGATTACTGGATCTGAACCTCAACACTGTCAGAAGAGTTAGAAGAGACATGACCCCTACCTATAAAATTCTCAAGAGGAATTGACAGGGTAGGTAAAGAAACTTTAGCACAGATCGTACACAATCAAGGGGACACAGGTGGAAACTTAGTACCCAAATGACTCATCGGGATGCTAGCAAGAACTTTTTCAGTGTCCGTAATTAACAAGTAGAATGCATTAGGCAGATGTGATAGAGGCAGACTCCATACACAGTTTCAAATGTAGACATGATACAGCCCAATAGGTTCAAGAATCTGTACAGCAGTTGATCAACAGTTGAGGCAGGACCAAAGAGCTGAAGCTCAATCCCCGCAAGCCAACTAGGCGAGTACATCAGAGTTACCTTAGTGTACCATAAATCCAATTCATAAACAAGCACAAACAGTAGCTCTGCTTACCTACAGGAACTGCAGGGTCATAAGGAGGAAGCGTTTCTGAAGTGTACGATTCTTCTGAATTGTTTTCCTTGAACTCGTCCACAGCATCTTGAAACTTCTTTAATATCTCTTCTTCAGAAATATCCTTTTCCTGCTCTAATTTTTTCTCCTCCCTTGCTTTAATTTCCTGTTCCATTTCCATCTGCCATTTAAAGTGAAGAAGAGAGAGGCGATGTTCCTCTAGAGCTCCTCTGATGGTGTATGCATGACCACAACACTTTACCTTCAAGTACTGAGATATCAAACTGTGTTCAATAGTCTTGTTATGTTCCTGGAGTGTGCCAGCAATTTTACACTGACACTTGCCACACTGCATCAGGTTTCCTCTAGCTCCACTCTTCCAAGCAGACAAGATTTGACGTTGACAAGCCAGCTATTTGTGAGAAACAAAATTATACATTTGAAATTACTTTGAGATCTGCAAAATCCAGAATATCTTTTTGGTACAGTAATATTTACAATACAAATTATAAGAATGATTTCACATTACATGCAGTACAATGAAACAATTTAGTACAAATCTAGTTTTCACCTAACGCTGATATTTGGGAATTATCTTGCAGCAATGACCGCATAATTAATGGAAACGAGAAAATTATAAAAAAATGATTGTTTCAATAACACAAAAATTAATATTACAAGGTTATAAATTAAGACCTTGTTATGGCATATATCAGTAACTAACAGGGTGGAAGAAATTATCAAGAGGCCTGAGTCAACTTTACTCTAAAATAATGTTTCAGATTGATATGGCTTTGAGAATATATACTGTCAAAAAAAACCATGAACACAGCCACTAAAAACAGTTGAAATAATTTGCATTGTTTCAAATATTCTAGCCAATTAAATATATTATTATTACAAACAATTTTATGGCATTATAAAGAAGACCAGACTAAGTTTTATAATGAACAAATCCACAAGGGCT
The DNA here is from genome assembly GCF_040958095.1 of Procambarus clarkii. Taxonomy (NCBI): domain Eukaryota; kingdom Metazoa; phylum Arthropoda; class Malacostraca; order Decapoda; family Cambaridae; genus Procambarus; species Procambarus clarkii. Next base: position 36,964,917 of record NC_091184.1, on the reverse strand, counting down.
GTGACGAGGATTCGAACCTGCGTCCGAGAGCATCCCAGACGCTGCCTTAAACCATTGAGCTACAACATGGTCAAAGAATTGCAACCAGAAATTCTACTGAATTTACTTGGATCCTGCAGCCTCTCTTAAACAAATCCTTGTGGATTTGTTCATTTGATACATCACGCTATTATAAGATCTATAATCTTGAGGGTATCTTGAGATGATTTCGGGGCTTTAGTGTCCCCGCGGCCCGGTCCTCGACCAGGCCTCCACCCCCAGGAAGCAGCCCGTGACAGCTGACTAACTCCCAGGTACCTATTTACTGCTAGGTAACAGGGGCATTCAGGGTGAAAGAAACTTTGCCCATTTGCTTCTACCTCGTGTGGGAATCGAACCCGCGCCACAGAATTACGAATCCTGCGCGCTATCCACCAGGCTACGAGGCCCCTTAATATTATTATTATAGAAGGGTATATAACCTCCTATAATATTATAGGTTATATATTATAGAACATTATATTTAATATTCCAAGGGTGGAATTGTGAAGCCAGTGAAGACTGGTAATTTTAAGGGTAGATTTACGAAGTGGTGAACGTGGAATAATTCAGTTTAGATTAATGTCAACATTTAAGATGCAAGGTGTTGGTGCAGCCAGAATGTGAGTGCATTCTGATTCCACATCTTTTTAGCAGTAAGTTAAACAAAAAGTATTGAACACGTATTAATTTAGTGTAAATGATAAGAGTTAAGTGGCAAAGGTGAATGAAGCAGGGTCTAAAGCTTACACAACTCGCATCAGTGAGGGTGGGGCTGCTCACTTTTACCCCTACACAGTGTAGCTTTAACAAAGCGCATAGGTACTTTATACCAGTATCAGTAAATCACCTCTGTTCATAGATATAACAGAGTGGTGGCAGCCTTTAATATTAGTCGATGAAATATGTAGCCTAGCAATTTACAGTTCATTTTAACTTTTATAGTTAGTTTACTTAAATCTTTATTCATATAATATTTAATTTCAGTTGATATGAATTAAGTGTTAATTCATTATTTCACACAATTTAAATAAAATATACTGATCATTATCAGTATCAGTATAACCCTGGTTTAATGTTAGGTAATCAGAGTAAGTTGTTCTGAAAGCTATAAAATTCCCAATAATTCCCCCAGGGCCCAAGTTTCACAGTAAAGCATTATATTTATTAAGCTTTATCAATGTGGGACTTCCTCAAGCCTAACAAGCCTAGAAAGGGGAGCCAGTTGTCCCTGGGAAACTTTGGGAGAACTAAGGACAAAGTTTCCCAGAAACGACAAGGTAGTGTCAGGGTTGTCCCCCTCAACCCTGACACCAGCCTCTTTCTAGTCTTGTGTCAGGGTTCTGCAAGTACCACATTGATAAAACATATGTAAAATGTTACATTATTTACAGTCTCCCCCCCCCCATGTTTATAGAAAGTTAACCCCCCCCACTTATTTTTAATATACGCCCTCCCACCTCCACTAATGGAGTGCATGTTAATATGGTTGTAAAATTTACCATCGGGGAGGAACATGACAAAATAACTTTAAAACTTACCTTTGCCTCAGCCCTCAGGATTTCAAGAATAGCAGCACCTTGCCCATGGTATGCATGGGCAGTAGTCTTGTGGGCCTTTGACTCTAAATGTTTTTGGTAACACTGCAAAGTAAACAATTAAAACCAATTACAATATTTTATTGTAATTAAATAAAACTAATTACGGCTTAAGGGAAATCCCATGTGGTGAGAATTTAAAAGGGATTTAGCCACACAACCCAGAGCATCCAGGGATGAGAACACAGGCAAGATGGTTCTGGATTTATCACTGCTCCATTCTTTATAGAATTGAAATAATGAAGCCAGAACATGGCAATATTAATTCAGTGAAAACTATAATGAATCCCTATGGAGCTATACGTAACTAGTTTCCCAAATGCAAAATGAATTTTTTCCTCAAATGTAATTCATAATTTCAATATTTTAACCAGTTATCTGCTACAGCATTTGTTATATGGCAAACGCTTAGATGCCCCCAAAAAAAAACTAAGTATGGTTAAGAAAGGTTCTACATACTCTCTAGTATCAATTGTTTTTTCTACCCAATAATGCATGCCTTTTAGTTCAACATGGAAAAAACATTTAAAGCTATTAATGTCTGACACTCACCAGCAGTGGTTACAATATCTTTATGCAACAAAAGCCTCAACAGGCACACACACATGTCCAATAAACAAAAGAACAAGTAACTCATGAATTAAAAATTCTGACCTAATTAGCAGGTTATCTGTACTGTATTTATAAAGTAAAAAGGGGAAAGTTGTAATTATTGCAATAGCAGCAAAATTATAAACCCATGATATTTTCAATTCACTTACATTAATAGAGTAAAAGTTGTCCACATCACACATATGGCACTTCAGGATTTCTTTAGGAACAAATGCTTCCTGTTGAGAAACACAAAATTAAAACATTGTTTACTCACATATGAGCAATTTTAATTATCCTGCAAACACCCATACTTTTGAATACAAACAGGATGGTATAATTGAGTATAGGAGATGCAATAGCACCCGTGTAATACTTAATGTGTTCCTGCTTTTATGAAATTGTACTCCGATTATAATTTATAATAATTATAATCAGTACAATTTCATAAAAGCAGGAACACATTAATTATTACATTGCTATGATGCACATGTTCACTTTTATATTCTGAAGTACTGTACAGTACTACCTAATATCACTATCGATCATATAAATCCAGTTTCTACCTTTAACCTCACTTTGAACAGTCCACCAAATTTGTCTGGGTAAACTGCACACTGACCTGTCTCGATGATCACCGACAGTTCAGTATTTGAAGGGTGCGTGTATTTCAGGCTAACACTGGTATAAGTGTACAATTATATCCAAATCTTTTAAAACAAAATGACTAAAATAATATATGACTGTTACAAATGTATTTATTATAATCATAAATTTAAGAAATGCATACTTTTGCATGCCATTCAACTATTAATGTATATCACAGCAAAAGGGCTAAAGGAATTTCACTGCTAAATATATGTAATAAGTATGTTTATAAAATAATAATGACAATTCTTAATTTTGTTTTTATAAAATTTATGGATTGAACAGTGTAGGAGGGTGCATGGGAAGGTGGGTAGAAATTTATGTACAGTATAGTCCAGTACTTGGCCAGCTGAGCAGTATTAAAAATAGCACTATCAGTCAAGATTAAGAACTTAAGGCACATTACCAGATATTTACCAAAGGCTACAATGTACAATGAGTGTACAATGTACATAAGAGCTTGATTTATTACACTTCTATTACAACAAAGTATCAAGATATTCAAGATTGCAGTGCCATGGAAATAATTTAAAATGCAATAACAAGGTATCAATAAAAATGCAAATACTGTACATTACCTTTTTTGTTTTCAAATCTTTATCTTCCTCATTCTCAGTAGTATCCATTTCCTCAGCATTTTCTTTGTCGTCTGCTGCTTCATCAGACTGTTCTACCTCAGTCTTACCATCTGCAGTTCCACTGTAAATAGTGTTTTGAATGCATCATACTGTTTTCATTTTTCCATATCAAAGGGAGTTCATTAACAGTAGTGAAATCCTTTTAATTGAAGAGTAAAAAAAAAAAACATTAATGTGATGTAGGCATAAAACAGTTGTGTATATGTAAAAGTTAATAAGGTGGAGGTAAAAACACCTGGAACAGAAATGGGAGCAGACATTATAATTAACATGTGTACTATATGATACCAAGCAAGAAGAAACTGAAGGTCAGCAGGTCAAAAATATGATTAGTGTTTGAGATGGGAATTTGATATCATGGAGTTTGCATTGAATAGGCTCTGGGTTTGGTATTCAATGCAGTCCACATTTGAGTAGTAACCAACATTCTAGCAGAAGGCTCTTGTCAAATGTGTGTGAATTTGACATATTAACAGATAAGTACTCTTTGCTTGGGATTTGGGAAACTTTCAAATGGGCCAGTGAGTGGCCTCATACTGATCCCTTTCCCAATTGAAGGAGCACTTGTACAAAGTGGATATTTCTTGCTTGGACCAGAATTTACAAAACTTTACTTCTTTCCTCTGGTGCAGCCGTTTCTCTGTTGGTCTAATACGAGCCCTTAGGTAGCCTCGTCAAACGGCTGGTAGATCTGTTGTTGGTTCAACTATGGTTCCCAGCCCTTGTGCATTGTTCACATCCTCTTATATTCCTGGGACTCCCTTTATCGCAGACAGTGACTTGCTCATCCATGTATCACTAATAGAGGACAAGATGGCAACTTTCACTGCCCAATTTGCCTCCTCCCTGGCACCAGTATGATGTCAATTGGCAGACTTTCTTGCCTTCCATTATTTAGACAATTGTCCTTTGTTTCAGTGCCAGTAAAGTGTCTGTTATACTGTAGCATTTTGTTCAGCAAGATATGTTTTCTTTTATGTGGAAATACTGGAATTATTTGCAAGATACTTTTCTTGACCTATTGTACTTTTCTCAATGTACAGTCTGATTTATATCCTTGCACATATGAATACTACCTGTGATACTTTCTTTCCTGTTTCCAGTCTTTATACCCAAGGTCAGCATTTTGCTTGTTTAATCTATTATTGCATTCTTTTAAACTCAAAATGGTTCCCTCATGGTACTGTTGAGAGTATGCACGGGGCAGCTACAAACAGCCAGTCCAAAAATTAAGCATTAAATGCCTAGGAAGACGATTTCTTTGATGGGCAGTCTCAAGGCTCCCTGCACCTGCCAGTCATAAACGTATTTGGGAGCGGTACAACCCGTCCTCTTAAAAATAACGTTGCTGTTCACTCGTATGCTTGCTATGGCCAAATTAGGACATAATTTGAAATGAAATCGACTCGAGTGATGTACTGTCCCAGTTTTCTGTTTGAGTCGTCCGGCTTACTCGGTAAGGTTAGAAGAGGAAACTTTCAATTAACGTTTTTCATGACGTTTTGAAACCTTATGAGAATTTCCTGCCCACCTAACCTACCATAGAACCCTTAACTTACTGTTGTTGAAAAAAATATCCCAAATTTATTTTCATGTCTTTTTTTCATTTTTAAATTACATCCACTTTCGGCCATACTGTACTGCTAAACGCCCAAAAGCGACATTTTTAAGAGGACAGGTTGAGTGGTATACCAAGGGGACAGATGGGAATGTTCAACTCTTGGATAACCTGAGCTGCTATCTTGTGATGCACTGACACCAAATCCACTAACCATCCCCAGTCCTTAGCAAGTACAGTAAATTATATTTATATTCCTCAATCTGTTCATTTTAACACCACATGCTTCAGACTTTCAATCTCAATCATTTTAAATTTACAATTTCATACCACACCAACTTGCATGTGTACACATGGGTAGGAATTACATCTTTATCCAAGCCACTAGTTGCATCTATATATTTAACTTTTTTAACTAGAGCTTTTAATATACAACTTTTCTTCCTAGATTCACTACTCTTTGGACTGCAAAATTCTTATTAAACATCTGGATACTTGACATTCCAATTACTAGTACATGTGTTTGAATTGATCAACTATCACAAGTACTCCACCGTTGACATCTCGCAAAAATTGCTGCTCTCAGTGAGCACAACTTGTTACAAGGACCATCTACTAAGGTAAATTTCTACTTGGGAAGTGTGTACCATATACAGTATGTGCGAATGTGTAATATGTAAATATTTACTGTGCTCCCTAACATGATAAAATCTCATTCCTCTAGTACCTAAAATTTTTAGTTATCCTAACAAGAAATTGGAAACTACACCTACGTTTTAAGGATAACGCGAATATATCTTACACTAAAACTGGAAGGCAAAACTTGGCTCAGTTTCAATGACACTGACAATACAAATTATGTTTCATTGTGTATTCAAACCATTTATCCATTACACAATATTCGCTTGAAAATTAATAAAAAAAAGTGTGATATCCCAATTTGCCAAACACAACAAAGCCATTTCTTTTAAAACCAACTGTAACTAGTATTATTAATTACACAATGAAATCGCAAAAATGCATCTGAGGTGACCCAGGATACTGGTTCGATCCCACTGTCCTGCTTCAAAGATTCTGACAATTAGTTTGGGTATCCAGCATGGCTCAGGTGACCAAGGCCACAGCTACACTACCATCATTCCTGTATTTACCTTCACTACCATCATTCCTGTATTTACCTTCACTATCATCATTCCTGTATTTACCTTCACTACCATCATTCCTGTATCTACCTTCACTACCATCATTCCTGTATCTACCTTCACTACCATCATTCCTGTATCTACCTTCACTACCATCATTCCTGTATCTACCTTCACTACCATCATTCCTGTATCTACCTTCACTACCATCATTCCTGTATCTACCTTCACTACCATCATTCCTGTATCTACCTTCACTACCATCATTCCTGTATCTACCTTCACTACCATCATTCCTGTATTTACCTTCACTACCATCATTCCTGTATCTACCTTCACTACCATCATTCCTGTATCTACCTTCACTACCATCATTCCTGTATCTACCTTCACTACCATCATTCCTGTATCTACCTTCACTACCATCATTCCTGTATCTACCTTCACTACCATCATTCCTGTATCTACCTTCACTACCATCATTCCTGTATCTACCTTCACTACCATCATTCCTGTATCTACCTTCACTACCATCATTCCTGTATCTACCTTCACTACCATCATTCCTGTATCTACCTTCACTACCATCATTCCTGTATCTACCTTCACTACCATCATTCCTGTATCTACCTTCACTACCACCATTCCTGTATCTACCTTCACTACCATCATTCCTGTATCTACCTTCACTACCATCATTCCTGTATCTACCTTCACTACCATCATTCCTGTATCTACCTTCACTACCATCATTCCTGTATCTACCTTCACTACCATCATTCCTGTATCTACCTTCACTACCACCATTCCTGTATCTACCTTCACTACCTAGGTGCTGCTGGATACACCATACCGTGGCTGAGCTGAACCTACACCTAATCATGTATTAAAAAAAAAAAAAAAAAAAAAAATGCTCCATGAATCTTATGATGGTCTTGTATTCAGCAATGTTGGAATTTGGCATCATGAAGGGTATAGGGGTAGCTGACCCTAACCACCCTATTTTCACCCACTTTACACCCTGAAAAGATTGACGAGGCCATAACAGTCTGGCATCCAACCTCGAATAGACAAACTAAGTCTCATAGATTATGAACCTTAGAGGTAGTCAGAACAAAGAAAATTACATAGCCTGGATATGTTGTGCAGCAGTTTTAGAAATTACTGTCTGGTTGTAATAACACCCAATTGTCAAAACTAGTCAAGTAATGATTTGACGTGCAAATTTCAGAAGTACTTTGGCCATGAGCCTTACATTTTTCTGGGGACAGCTGCAGCCAAATGAAGAGGAAAAAAAATCGTACCCCAAAAAACTGACAATTCTCTAACCAGAACCAGTTGTTTTTTTTATCAAACATTGCATAGAAGAATTTTGAATAGCCACCACACCTAGAAGAAACTATCACCCTACCTTCAATTATGCCACCAATTGACCAGAGCAATAATGTCCACTATACATTTATCAACAGTTTATGAAAAAACTTTTAGACAGTTAAAAAAACTGACGACATTTGTCATACCTATTGCAGCAAAATCCAACAAATTGTCTAGAACAAATGTTTAGGTTGTATTTTAATAAACTGTGTACAGTTGATCCTGAGAATGTGCAGATGCAGTACATCACCTGCTAGTGATGTGCTTCACTGCCTCTCAAAATTGTAGATACTATTGTTGGGTAGCAAGCACCTCCACAAAACACAACCAATTGCCAAGGCCAGTCAAGAACTGATCTGGGATGCAAATTTCAGCAGCATATTGGGTATGAACCTTACCTCTTTTTTGTACCAGCTGAGGAACCATCACCCTCGGCTTTGTCTCCCTTCTGGTCGCTGGCTGTTCCAGTTGTTTCGTCTTCCTCACTCTTCACCTTCTTCTGGTCCTTGGCAGGACCTTTAACATCCTTCAAATCAGACCTAGGTTTACCCCTCTTAGCCTTAGCTGTTTTTCTAAGCTGGTTGTCAGGCATGTGACGTCCAGCCGAGCCATAAGAATTGCCACCCCTGCCTCGCTGGGAAGATTCGTTGTCCCAGGATCGTCGAGGGTTGTACTGCTGATCCCGCTGAGGAAACTTGCGTACAGGTGACGGACGCACTGGGGAGGACTGAGTCTGCCCTCGGCGATTACCATGACCCCCATCCTGTGGGAGATACTCTCCACTCAGTCACCATACAATATTTGGAAACTGATCAGCCTCACCAATGGGAGGATTCCCAAGGTAACTAGAGGCAACTTTATTAGTCCACCAATCAACAATGGCCAATCTTTGGGCATGACAAAATTTGATTTATGGCAATTACATGAGCAGAGGGGCTCACTAAATACCAAGAGATGGATCATCCTTCAACCATACAAATAAACAAATGATTAATCATTTAATCATGCTACTTAATTTTTGTACGAGGATGCCAAATATCAAGAATACTCAATCCCCAAATAAGTTTTCACAATCAAAACATTCTGGAAATCTTCACTTTTTGTGAAAGACTGGCACATACCAAAGTAAATATGAGGTGCACTACTAAACGACAATACCAGACATCACTTAAAGCACTGCATTACAACCAAAATTATGTAATACAAATTCACTTCCAAAAAGTATCAGTACTTAACACTGTCCTAGCCATGTTCTGCAGAGCAACTATTTATACAAATAAATAAATGCTGTCATTTTTAACACTACATTATTGAAAGGTGGTTTGCAGTCTATTTGATAAGCATCAAATACATGGAACAGAACAATGTTGTGCAGCCAGATAGGAGCCAATTTCAGTCTACAGCTGAATCACTTGGGCCAACTGTCAAATGATCTGTGAATCTAAATTTGGAAACATCAAGGGAAAAACCTCTAACCTTGATAATATTTAAAATTAACAAATTTGTGCAAAGGCCTCGGTTCATGTAACAAAACACCATAAGCATAATGTAGAAATCAATCTTAAGAGAATTTCAATCTTACTCCTGCTTTGGAGGTTTTAGCATCCACTGAAGTGCATAATCAGAAATTTTTCTGGTAAATCTTCACTTTACCAAATGAAATATTACTGGTAAGCCAAGCTAGAGGCACACACAACTGATGAAGCAACTCCAATAATGGGTCAAAGGACACCCTTCAAGCTATTACACACTAATTATAAAATTTACATTCTAAAGTCCTAATTTTAACATTTCGTCTAAATAAATTGTTCGCTCCATTGAAAAAGTTTAATCATGGAAGTAATGTAGAATTTTATCTATACAAATTGGTTAAAATTCTAAGCCATCTTACTTTTATTAACCCTTTCAGTTGCAATAGCCATTTTCCCAGCACATCCCCAACAGGGCCTAAAACCAGCCATTTTTTTTTTTTAGCAGTGGAACCTCGGTTGACGACTGCCCTAGAAGACAAATTTTTTTTACACTTCAAATTTATTGTAAAATCTAAATGGGTGCACGACGGTTTACTTGGAAGACGATGTCTGTTCATACGCGTATGGGTCGAACGAGTGCGTGGGGCTTGGCACTTTTGTTTACAAGCCTATCTCGCAAAGTGACGACCACGGCCCGCTTGAATTCTTTGTCGAGAATTTCATAGTTTGCCTGCTTGCTTTTTTTTTTTTTAACATGAAAGTTCTTCTTTATATATCACACCATGGGTTCCAAGAAAGTCAATAGTAATGTTCAACCTAAGAAAATAGTTGTGAGGATGACAGTAAGAGGAAAAACAAGAGATCATTCATTGTGAGAATGTTATGTCTCACTACAGACAAGTGTTAAAATGTAGGGGAAAAACAAGTGTCTATAGACATTTTTAGTAAGAGAAGCAAGCAGTGAGCCACAACCAGGTCCTAGTGGTATGCCTGCAAAATATAGGAAAGAGTACCCCAGAAATGACATCACTTCTGTTATAATGGAAGGGGACCCCCCAACACTAACACCTCTCCTCACCATCTACCATACACCAACAAGTCCTCATAAAAGGTAAGATATACATACTGTACTGTACTGTAGTCCAAAATGACGTATTCGGTATAAAATGTATTTTTAAGTTAATATTTTTGGCGGTGTGGAACGGATTAATTCAATTTACATTATTTCTTATGGGAAATTCATTTTGGTTCACATGTCTCTGGTAACAGATTACGATCGTAAATGAAGGTACCACTGTACTAAATATGAAACAAAAAGATAACTTGATAAAAATCATGTCCCTTTTCTAAGATATGGTCCAAGTAGCCCAAAACCAGTGTGCACAGTGCTTCCAAGACACACAGTCACTATAAATAACCAATACAATTTTATTGGGGTGGGGGAGGGGAATTTTCTTTTAGTGTGTATCTACTTGTGTAATTGAACAAAGAGTACCAAACAAAAAATGTACAATTAAAATGGTTTTTGAAGTAATTGTCCAAATTTTTTTTTTGGTAACTCTGGTGAAGTATGGTCCAAATTAACATTTTTTTACATAAAACAATTAAGCATACTTACCAAGAAATTTTATTCAAAGCACAAATTGCAACCTGATATAATATGCAACCTTGTATGAAGATATAGACTGATGACAACACACGGAATTAACCCTTAACCCTCAAACCGCGCATATCATATATAAATGATATCAGTGACAAAACCGAAACTGCGCACATCATTTATCTATGATTTCGTGTCTAGCGCTATAATTTAAACTCCCCGCCTGGGATAGGGGCAGCTTTAGTACAGCCACAACCGATAGTTGCCAGATGCCACCTAGAAAAAAAATCCAGGCCAACATTCTTGGGTGTTACAGCGTCAGTATTGAGCAAGCCACCAAGGCTGGCGCACGCAGCACGAGCTCACAGCACCACTGTTCAGCTTGTGACCACAGCATCTCCTACAAATACCATAATATATATGATACTGCTATTATTTAGCAGTGATAGTATTACTGAAGCCCCCTGACTGTGATAAAACTGACCAGGATTCTGATAATAGCAGGATTGTGGTGATATTTAGCGCTGTGCTCCATGGAGGGAGGCGTAAGGCTGTGCGAGGGAGGGTTGTGGCGTCGTCTTCTGACTGTGTGTGGCCACCATTTATTGACTGCACTCACCATACCAGCTTAGTGGTTCGATATGATGAACACAAATGTAGATACTTATATATAACGTGTGTATAGTGTGAGATAACAGTGAGAGGAGTAGGTTGGGAGCCGCCATTTTGGTGAGGGAGGAGCGTCGTCTGCACGACTTGGCATGGTGTTTACTGATGGCCACTATGGTCTTTGGGCACCATACCAGCTTATTTGTTCAGGTATGGTGAATAAAACAGGTAGATACTTATATATAATATGTGTATATAGCGTAATAACACCACAAACAATATTGTTGAAGGACAAATATTAGTGCGTCTGGCCTTGAGGGCGGCCGCCAATCAGCTGACTGTGTGAGTAGCTACCCGCCAAACACACACCGAAACTACGACGTTGGTACAACGTTCGAACAAGTTTTAACCCCTCCTAACCAGTTATAACAACCAATATAGCAAGTTGTAACAACGTTCTAATACGTCATAAACACGTTAAGCCAAGATGTAACAACTTTATTACAAGTTGTAACAAGCGGAAAATAGAGACAGTTTCGGTTTGTGTTTCCAGGGTACGTCTTTGTGGCCTTTACTCACCATACAAGCTTAGATGTACAGTTATGGTGAACAAAACATGTAAATACGTATATATAACGTCTGTGTATAGTGAATAAATACAGAAAGAGTATTGTAGGAGGTGAATGAGGGTGAGTGAGGTGGTGTTGAGGGATGGAGTGGCAGTGAGTGGCTCGCTGGTGTTTGGCGGTCACTCCTCAATGCTTTTTGACTCACAAGACCAACTTAGTAGTTCGTTATGGTGTACAAAACATGCAAATACTTATATATAACCTGTGTATATAGTGTAACAACAGCAAAACTATTTGTTTATTGTTTTATGAACATAATAATTGAATCACTAATATGCACACCATAATTTTGAGTACAGCGATGGTTCACACATTTTATAATATAAATATACCACAATTCACTGTATGGAATAATATTACTGCAAAAAAACTAAGAAAAAATCAATCAGAGACATTGAAATAATTAGGTAATAATATATTTGTGGCAACTGCCGTTTGACAGCTCGGGCGGAGTAGACCTCATCTGGCGAAGGCTCTGCCAACGCCCCTTTTTTGCCACACTTCCCTACCCTATTGCGGCTAAAATATGCCACCTACAATTTTTTTGTTATTTTTTCCGTGATCAGGGAACAAAAATGAACACTTCTATAAGACGAAAGATTTTTTTGGAATTTTTTTTTTTTGTTGCGCCTGTGGGTGTGAATTCCATTTGGGCCCCTAGCGGTTTGAGGGTTAAACAGCGCACATTGTATATATACAATTTTGGGTACCACACAATTTAAATGTCCTGCAGCTACACGGAGTTCACATCAGCTTCCTTGGGGCTCTAGTAAACAGACGCCATTTTTTTTTTTAATCGTGGGTAACATTCCCAGGTGAGTGCGCCTCAGTACTGAGTGAGCAACCAAGGCTAGTACACACAGCATGAGCTAACGGCACTGCTGTTCAGCTTGTGACTACAGCATCGCCTAAAGTCTAAATATGTATGAACATGTACTTGCTATTATTTAGCAATGATAGTACAGTATTACAGTAGACACCTGACTGATTAAAATGACCAGGATACTGATAATAGCAGGACTGTGGTGATAATTAGCACTGTGCATAGTATGGTGGGAGAAGCAATCTTGGTGAGGGAAGGAGGTAACATCGTCTGCTGACTGTGTAGCAACCTGTTATTGTTACCACCATATTGTTATTGGACTCACCATACCAGCTTAGTGGTTTGCTATGGTGAACACAAATGTAGGTACTTGTATATAACATGTATATATAGTGTAATAAAACCAAAAGATGTTAGGAGGAGCCATTTTGGTGAAGGAGGAAGGGAGCGTCAGCTGACTGTGTGTCTAAACTCGCCATACTAGCATAGTAGTCCACATGGTGAACAAAACATGTAGATACTTATATATATATATATAACATCTGTATATAGTGAATAAAAGCAAAAACAGTATTGTGGAAGGAGAAATGTTGGTGAGGGAGGTGGCATCGTTTGTTGGCTGGTGTGGCGGTCACGCGTTGTTTTAACTCGCCATACCAACTTAGTGGTTCGTTATGGCGAACGAAACATGCAGATAATGTACTTGTATATAACCTGTGTACATAGTGTAATAACAGTAAAACTATTTGTTTATTGTTTTATGAACATACCTGAATCACTAATATGCACACTATATTTTTAAGTATAGCGATGGTTCACACATTATATAGATGTCACACTACACACTATTGAATAACATTTCTGGCAGAAGAAAAATAAAATCTAAGAAAAATCATGGTGAACATTGAAATAATTAGGCAATATCTTTGTGGCATAGCAGGATTGTCTGACATGAGCGTGACAGCTCGGGCAGAGCTGACCGCCTCCGACAATTACTGTCAACATCTCAATTTTGCCAGGAAATTTTTGTGTCTTCCTCGCCCTATTGCGGCCAAAATATCATCAACGATATTTTATTTTCCTGTGGTCAGGGAACAAATGAACACTTTTATAAGACAATATTTTTTTTTATTTCTTTGTGCACAGCGGTGTTGATGGCTATTAAGGTGGCTATTAAGCAGGTTAAAGGATTAACTCACTATCTAGGTGTAGTTATGGTTCGGGAGAAAAGGAGAGGTTTGAAAGGCATGTCCCAGATGGCATAAACATACCAAGTTTTGAAAGATACGAATTAGTGAAAACCTGTAACAAGGTCTATCACATGGAAGCAGATGAGAATCAACCACAAAATGGCCAATGTTATGGGGTACTGAGCTGTCAATAAGAACACTTCCAAGGGTTTCAGTGAGAAAGATTTAAGAAATTAAAGTTTTATGGGCAAGTTAGTGAAAGCTGAGGATCTGCTAAAGACTAATGAAAAGTTTTTCATTGGATAGAGAAATTAAATTCTTACTAGAAAACACTTCAAAGAGCAGGAAATTGCCAGGTTGACTAATGAGGTAAGGAGACACTAGTGAAAGAAAATGAGATGTGGAAAATGAAGGGGGGCAAATGTGAAGAAGAAATAGATATGATAGACATGGATAAGAATGTGAGACTATACAGGCTAGCCAAAACAGTTTTGCCTAATTATGTGCGGTTTAAGGCAACATTAAATTGATTGATGAAAGACAGAAATGCTTAGGAGTGGCAGGAAATTGTAAAATGAAGATGGGAAAACAATGGTCATCATGACAAAAGCTTTCAAAGGAAGACAAGCTGAAACTTAACTTTGAAGAAAATGTTTAAATGAGGGTAGGAATGAAGACATTTGTTTTTCTGCAAGGTGATCGGGAAGCTGGTGAGATAATACATGAGAGTAACCAACAAAATAGAGGAAGAGTGAAGGGCAAAGGAGGGGAGGGGGGGAATGTTCCTGAAAATTGTGTATATACTAACAGACTTTACGGGCTCACCATAGCCACTTCGGTGATGGGGTAAAGTACAAGAAAAACTAATTACTGGAGTTAAATGACAATGCAGCTTTAAATGTCAGATATTGTCACACAAGCAGAGAGAATACAGGAAGATAAAATTGTAAATAAGGCAGTATTTCCGAGGGGCTATCTTATACGGTTATGTGAAACATTAGAAAAGGTGGAGTTACTGCTATTCTGATGAATGACTAATGGGTAAAGAACTAATACTTGATAACCCTTGAACAGTTGACAATGGTGCTGGAGATCTGCAAATCAGAATGATAAAACTGATAAATCATTATTTCCTACAATCTACAATACATGGACTAAAAGGAGCTAATGACAAAGGGGAGGGCCTTTTAATATCATGAGAGATTATTGTAAAAGCCCATACAGATAAATCATGATTGTTGATCAGTTTTTACTTCAATTTAAAATTAATAGACTGGGAACCTAGAAAGCAAAAAAGTACTTTTGGACCAGCAGATTCATTAACCACATCCTGGAGCCTCATGTATCAGCATGTAAAACAGCTCAAAAGAATGGGAGGGGACATGTCATCAATGCCGTATTTACTTTGTATTTCATTATTTACAAGGAAAAGATGTATTTGGCTTTCAGTACCTTCCCCCATAGGGCGAGAGCAACGATGTCATTATGGAAATCAAATATTCAATGCATTATAATTTACAAGAGATTTACAAAGTTCTTTAATGAATTTGAAAAAGATCTGTTAGGAAAGAGTAAATGACATTTATGCCAAATTGTGATATATATGATGAAACAATTTATACCAGTACAGAGGTACAGAACTAGAAAGTAGGATTAGTTCAAATTATGAGATGGCCAGAAATCAAAAGATTTGGAGAGGAATTATATATTAACAGAACGGTTTTCCAACGGGAAGATCCTGTGTGACAAATCTACTTCATTTCTATGAAAAAGCCAAAGAAATTCCAGGAAAGATTATTGGAATGATTGCATTTACTTGGACCTAAATAAAAGCTTTTGACACAGTCCCACACAAATGGTTGCTCTGGAAACGGCAACATACTGGAGGGTGTGACAGTCAAGACGTTTTACACGGATGAAAAGTTTTCCGACAGAAAAATGAGGGTAGTAATCGGAGAATGTACCATATAGGAAAAATGTTACTAGAGCAGCACCACAGGGTTCAGTTCTAGCACTAGTGATATTCACTATCTATATGAATGATCTACCAGATTGAATACAAAATTGTATTAATACATTTGCTGATAATGCCAAGTTACTAGGGAAGATAAACTTAAGACTGTCATGCCCTTCAATGACTTGGATGAAGTGTGTGAGCAACACTTGGAAAATGGAAAATCGTGTGAAAAATGCCACATTATGGAATGTGGAACAGGAGAAAATCAGCTCTGCAAACCTACAAATTATGAGGAAAAAAATGTAAAGAATTCTTATAAAGATCTACGGGTGGTTCTGGATAGAAAACTGTCACCTGAGGACCATGAAAGGACATCATGCAAGGAGTTTATACTGCACTAACAAAAATATCAATTATAAAAGATTCTAAAACCACAAGTTAGTCACAGATGTTATTGTCAATTATTTTTATTTTTGCACTGTAATGTCTTTTTTAACAAGATGTACTTATTGGAGCAATCATAATGAAGATTATTATAAAGTTGGAATGTATTTCCATTTGAATGAAAATGGAAAACAAGTGTGTGGTGTAGCTGCTTCCCGACATAATAAAGCAGCCATCAGCTGACTGGCGATCAGTGTGTGGGGAAATGAGGGAGGACAGGAGTGGATGCCACCCTTCCTCACCAGTTTGTGAAAATATAATTTTCATATTAAATTGTTTGCAAATAATCACTATCATATGCCAGTCAAAATAAATAATGAATAAACTGATCGTGAATATTAGAGTGAGTGTAAATCCTCATCATTACGCAATATTTGCACCCACCAATGACTCGGTTATGACTGATACAAGACTGTTTGCCAATGATTACACAATGTGCCACGTTCAAAATGACACACAATAAATCAATGTTGTGATTTTTGTTTATTATAGATGGGAAGGAAGTAGCCATGATGAATTTGTATTTGCCTGAATGTGCTTCAGGGTTACTTGATAACAAAAAATTTACTACACTAATCGCCTAGAAAGGTATGTAACAAACCTCAATATGCATTAGAGGGATGTAGGCCTTTTTTCTGGGGGTAGGGGTTGCCTACAGTCTAATGAGTCAAATGAAATCCCTTATGGAACAACCGGCCTCACCTCATAGCAAGGACACTATTCAAGCACTGTCATGCATAACCTATTAAGACATTTTGTGTGACTTCTATATGCTAGCAAATTCATTTGCAAACATTGAAACTAAATCTAGTTGTAACTCAAAACTGAGAAAACAAGAATAAATATTTTAAATGTTGCCGAGTGGGACCCTGAGATGGCCGAAATGTTTATGGAAAGAAATGAGTGAATGGGCAGGAATGGTGTTAAAAATTCCATTATATGAATCATAATTTGGGTAGCATAGCTGAATATATAGAAGTATAATCATTTTACCACAAAAATTACAAAAGTACAGATATACATGCATATGATTAACCCCTGAACACTGCAAACAATTTATGTGTAATTACCTTAGTAGTTATAGCATGAGAGCTATGCTTGTGTCCTGTCTTCCAAGAATTGTCATATGGTGCTTTGAAACTACTGTACTGATGATTTTAACCTTCACAACCACCTTACTTGTTCAAAGTGTCAACCACTGCTGGCAAAAGGGAACTTTCTTTTTTTTTTTTTGCAGCTATTTTTTAGTTTGAACCTATATCATCTTGTTCTTGAAGTGGCAATCTCCAAAAATTCTTGTCAATTTTGTAGATATCTATTACCTTTTGTACATAATGATCCTATCACCTATTATTCTTCTATCTTTTAGTTTTGGTATATTTAGCACCACTTAACCTCTCTTAATAGCTTTTTTTGGCCTCATGAAGGTCATGAACAATTTTTAATATTTCACTAAGTACAGTACTTAAAAAGCAATTCTGAAATTGGAAAGCATAGCATATGCTTGCTCCTCACAATGTTCTTTATGGGGTCCTCAGTAACGGTTTTCTATCCAGAAACACCAGATCTTATTTTATCAGAATTCTTTAAAGTTTTTCACAATTTGTAGATCGTGTTTGGCATATTTTCTCCTAGTCTACTTTCCATGACACCATTACACAGAAATAACACGCATTTATTCACATTAAATCCCATTTGCTGTGTTCCTCCATACACATTTTTTCCAGGTTTTCTTGAACTAAATGACAATATTCTTCCCTAGTAGCTTGGCATCACCAGTAAACCAGTTCATCTAATTCTGTTTTCCATTTCCTTCTGGTAGATTATTTACTTAGACAATGAACATTACTGGTCCAAGAATTGAACCCTGTATTCACCTAGTTGTGATTGCGGGGGTTGAGCTCTGCTCTTTCAGCCCGCCTCTCAACTGTCAATCAATCAACTGTTACTATTTTTATTTTCCACCCCCAAACACACACATGCACCCCCCCCCCCCCCATGAAGCAGCCCCTAACAGCTGTCCAACTCCCAGGTATCTATTTACTGCTAGGTAACAGGGGCATCAGAGTGAAAACTGCCCATTTTGTTTCTGCCATCACCAGGATCAAACCTAGAATTACAAGTCCAGAGCGCTGTCCACTCGGCTATCAGGCCTCCCCCTGTGGTACTCCACAAGCAACATTTCTCCAGTCCTGATACATTGCCTAATTACTGCCATAATTTTTCTATCAGATATCACACTGCAGAATATGTGGAATCAACTGACTGGTGGCTGGGTGAGGAGTAGGATGATCTGGGAGAGGGAGGGGGGGGAAGGGGGGATGATTGTGCTGCTGGGGTTGAATTTTAGCACTTTGGCTCTGCCTCTGTCTTTAATCAACTGGTGCACAGCTTCCAAAGGTCCAAGGGCTATCGTCATCTACAAATGAAGCTGATGGCTTCAGAGCATGTGTAAAACTACACAGCATCTATTTGAATAAATTATCAAAGTTCTGCTGTAAGTCAATCACTCTCCTCACAACAATTTAAACTATTATATGACATGTGAGAGGGAAGGGGGGGGTACCAGGCCAAATAACTATACATATCCTCCTTGCACCATGAACCATAAGGCTTCAAGCAAATACGTGAAAGTCTTCTCTAGATATCGCAGACGCCAAACATTGAGAAAAATTAAAATGGTTATTTTTTTCAGGCAATACCTATTCAAGAAAATCCATTTACTGGGATCTTGTATGTTTAAACTTTGCTCAACTTTTTTTTCCTAAATAATTTTTATTAGCAAATTATAGATCTGAACATTGTAAATTTTATTCTTTTGCCCATTAATCACCAAATACTTCCAATAACAGTCTTCAAGTCATTCTCTTGGAAATACAGCATCCACTGTGACCAACTATTGGCACACATTTCCCTTACCATTCTCCACTCACACTATTACAAGAAAAATTCTTCCATTTGCCTTCCTTCACACTGCACCTCTAACTATGCTTCACTACCATAACAACAATCACCACACCTCTACAGCTCTCACTTTTATACCGCGCCAAACATTTTACAACAATAATTATCCAATTATGTTAATTCTTTATTCAATATGTACATAATTAAGCTATGTTGCATAATGTGGCAATTCAACTTTTCAAATAAATATTATAGCACAAAAACATTACAGTACTTACATGTCTGCAAGTTAGTACTTACCACTACAAAACATGCACATAAACTTAAATTTTAAATTTAAGGTTTCTCACAAACCAAGAACACGTTATTGTTCTAAAAAAAAATTCTCAATATAAAAACAAATTAGAAAAATGTGCTTTATCTACTTACCCACTCTATACGCCTCATCTTGTGGGCAGGAGGTCCAATATCCATATTGGAACGCCCATCACCACCGGATCCCTGGTGTCATATGCAAATACAGAAGAAAAAAATATAGGCTACCCTGTAAAGTTTCCCTAGTAAACAGTACCAAGGCTTGCAGAATACCTCTCTCTCTCTCTCTCTCTCTCTCTCTCTCTCAAACACATTCAACACACTTACATTAACATTTCTCATTGTCGATATAATGCTCTCTCCCAAATTCAAAGACGCAAAACATATTATCACACAAGGGCAATCAAGGGTATCCCCAGGCCAGCATATCTCGATACAAACAGGGCAGTGTCAAAAGTACAGTTTGAGCAATTATTTAACGTATGAGAAAACTGCAACGAAAATCTTTCACATACATTTATAACCTATACTACAAACAAATCCAATGATCCTACAACTATTACGTTACCTGATCATTTATTCCCAAACCAATTGTTGATTGTGCCTTGCCCCCAATCTAAACTTAGTTAAATTTATTAACACTAACATCCCGACCCATCAGTACGTTCCTGACAGTGTTCCAAGCCTCTCGAGATCCTCCTCAGCAACACTACAATATTTACACAATGTTTCCTCAGTTTTAAAGTTATAGTATTACTATAACTTTGGTGTCAAAATATCTGCAAATTATATTCCTCCAGTATAAATGCAAATCAAGATGCGATTTGACAATTGAATTTGCACGAGTGTTGAATAAAGGAATTCTTATGAACTTCAACATACCTTATATTTCTCAACATTGTTCACTTAGTTTTCAACAAATAAAAATAAAACAAATGTGCACATATTAACACATTTGCTGCTGATGCCAAGCTACTAGGGTAGATAAACTTACATGACTCGTGCCCTTCAAAAAGACCTGATCCAAAATGTATGGAGCAACACTTTGCAAATATTATTTAAGGGCATGTTCAATGTGCCCATAAAGAAAGAAAAATAGGATTTTTTTTTTTAGCTACATGGCTCTAAAGATACTTTATGCTCTGGCAACACATTCCTACAAATATGAAAATCAGATGATTTTAAGTATTTCATAATTTATATATAATAAAAAAAATGTAATCTGCAGCAACCTGAGTGAAAGTGACAAGTCATTTTGCATCACCATAAATGGTTTTATTAATATCTCACGAGTCACACAAGATACTGGCAGTGCCAGGCTGTCGACCATAGAAATTAGTCACACCTATTTAAGTGTTAATTGTTCACAGGTTGAGTAGTTCCATCAGGTGACCTCGCTCTCTGCTAAGCTGATAATTGCAGACGGGTGGATGTGTTGTGTCCATCAAACAAGCCGCTGTCCAGGTATGGTAGGAAGATAGCCAGAGGCTATCTCCTGGTAGGCAGAGTTTAGCTCCCAGTTCCCCCTTAAATACCCGTGGAACTGTACAGTTGAGATGCAGAATTGAGAGCCGAGTTATAGATAGATACAGACAAGGAGAGCGAACCCTCACTAGGTCTACACAGGCCTGTCCCAAGCCGGTGGGGACTGTCAGCCGCATCACCCCTCCTTGCTAACCATCTTATACTCAGACTTTGGTGAGTAAACTTTAAAGGATGATATATTTGGTGTTTTCCAACTCATGTGCCGTGTGATTTTCAGGGGACAGTCAGCCGTAGTTGCTCTCAATTTTTTGTGGTGACAATTCTGAATTAATGTTAACATTTGAACATCAAGTGAAATGATTGAATGGTAATACTTATAAATACGACAAAAGGATTCTTGACCGATTTACATCCTTACAGTTGTTACTTGATAACATTACATTGTTGTAAAGACAAGTGCCATGCCTTGTCTTATAATTAAACCTTAAACTGTGCAATACTTCAAATGACACGTTGAGTAACTGATGCAAAAGTGCACCTTTTCATTTATGATGCTTTGGAGTACCGCACATGAGTTAAACGGCCCGCGGCTACACAGGGTTCACCATCACCTTCCTCAGGGCTCTTGTAAACAGCTGCCATTTTAAACAAAAATTGTGGGCAACATTCCCGGTGTGAAAGCCTCAGTACCGAGTGAGCAACCAAGGCTGGTGCACGCAGCATGAGCTCTCAGCACTGCTGTTCAGCTTTTAACTACAGCATCGCCTAAAAATGTAAAAAATACATGTAATGTATTATTTAGCGATGATAGTATTACAGAAGACCCCTGACTGATAAAAATTACCATGATTCTGATAATAGCAGGATTGTTGTGATAATTTGTGCTGTGCTGTGGGAGTAGTAATGTTGAGGGTGGGAGGGCTGTAGCGCTGTCTGACAAATCTGTGTGGCCACCTGTTGCTGTCTGCACTTACTCTACTAGCTTAGTGGGTTGCTATGGTGAACAAAACATGCAGATACATATATATAGCATCTACATATAGTGAATAAAAGCAAAAACAGTGTGGTGGGAGGAGAATGTTGGCGAGTGAGGTGAGGGAGGGAGGGAGTGGCAGCCAGTGGCTGGCTAGTATGGCGACCACTCTTCGTTGCCTTTTGACTCAGGCATACCAACTTAGTGGTTCATTATGGTGAACACAAATGTAGATATTTATATTTAACGTATAATATATAGTGCAATAACAGCAAAAGGAGTGTTGGGAGAAGCCATTTTGGTGAGGAAGGTGGCATCATCTGCATGACTTGTCAAGCTGTGTTTAGGTGGCCACTATGCTCTTTGGGCACTATACCAGCTTAGTAGTTATGGTGAACAAAACATGTAGATACTTATATAATTTGTGTATATAGTGTAATAACATCACAAACAGTATACTTTAAGGAGGAATTTTAGGGTCTGGCCTTGAACCAGTGTGGGAGGGAGCATCAATTGTGTGTGGGCCACCTGTGACCTATGTAACCTGAGTATATAGTGTCATAACAGCAAAACTATTTGTTTATTGTTTTATGAACATAATTGAATCAATAAAATGATCACAATTCTTGAGTAAAGCGATGATTCACACATTATATAAATATATCACACAAGATACCATTGAAAAATATTACTACAAAAACTAAGAAAAAATCAGATATTGAAATAATTGGGTAATAATATTTTTGTGGCAACTCCCGCCTGACAGCTCGGGCGGAGCATACCACCACCGACGATTGCTCTGTCAACGCCTCTTATTTTTTTTTATTTTTTTTTTTTTTTGGCCAGACTTCCCCACCCTATTGCAGCCAAAATATGCCACCTACGATTTTGTTATTATTTTTCTGTGATCAGGGAACACAAATGAACACTTTTATAAGAGTAAATATATTTTTTTTTTTGTGCCTGTGGGTGTTGAAGGTCAAATAGCCCAGAGCAGCTTAGGAGTTAACTATTGAATGGATGATGGCACCAGTTTCCACTCTTCTGTTTTCCTCCTTTCTACTTCTCTCCTTCCTCTCCCATTTTCTCTCATTCTAAAACTTCCTCACTCCTCCGAGTTTTCTTCCTTTCTCCAATTTCCGATACATTATACTTTTCTATAATTAAAAATGAGTTTCTTAAAGCGTATGTATTCATTTTAAAATATGTTCAGTGGCAACTCCATGGCCTAGAGCTTTACAGCCATGGTAACATCAGTTGCCCTCAGTGTCGTGAATGGAGTTTGATTACGCTCCCAAATGAAGCACTCCTGGAGTGCTTCATTTGTTCTGGAGTCCTGGAGGTCACTGTTCTCATCAATTTTATTGACTATTCCAAATGTTAAATCAAATTATTCAAAAAGAAAGCAATGAAAATACAATTTGAAATAAATACCCGGTAAGTATTAAAAGCTATAATTCTCTTGTCAAAACAATGCCACCGACCAGACACTACTGTGGACGTATGCTCCTATCGGGAGGGAAATTCCACCACGTAAAATATTTTCCATGGTCTAATACAGCTCTGTAGTAAGCATACAATTGGAAAGCCGTGAACACACAGCAATATATTAATTATATCTTACTGTGTATACACTATACATTACAGGTTACAGTATGCATGTATTAGTTACACATGAACACTTTTTAGTGTATGAATATAACTACTAATGTATTACCCCAAGAAATAAGATATACAAATCCAAATATCTACCTGTAAATGTGCCGTGCAGAATTGATATTTTTTATATTTCATGATTTTTGTCTATTGTTTGAAAAGCAATATGTTTGAAGCTTCACCACAATGAAGCTCCACCATATTTAACAAATGTACAAAGTTTGATGAGAATTGGCCTGACATCTACCTCTTCTATTAGTGGCACCAACTTTGAACTTCATTTACTCAAAAGTCAGCTAACGTAACTACATTAAGCAAAATCAGCTTAAAAAACTAAACCAATTCTCATGAATTTCACATATGATATGTATTGTATTTGCATTTTTTAGTTTAAATGTAATTTATTATTATAAATTTAGCATTAGTAATAAATGTGCAAGTTATGGATCAAATTCAAATTCTCAGAAATAACCCAATTTGAAGATCATTGTCAAATAAGCTAATTTTTTTTACTATTTGTATTAATTTTAAGGTTATTGCTAAACCTTTGTCAGAAGTTTTTAATTTTGTGTATTTATGACATGAAAATGTGAAAACTATCTACTTTCAATTTCACACTCTTAAGAATAAAGTCTGGAATGCACCCTTAACATGAATAAAATGTCATGT
This sequence comes from Procambarus clarkii, assembly GCF_040958095.1. Classification (NCBI taxonomy): domain Eukaryota; kingdom Metazoa; phylum Arthropoda; class Malacostraca; order Decapoda; family Cambaridae; genus Procambarus; species Procambarus clarkii. The sequence goes on along the minus strand of NC_091184.1, from coordinate 36,940,624 downwards.
TATGGCATGTGGAATACAAAATAGAAGGCCCCCACATACACCTATAAATCATGTGAAAAGACCTTAAAGTACTCTGATAAGATATCTAGGGATAGTTTTTGAGGAACCTGAGGACCACAATGAACACTGCAAGGAGGCCATGCTATACTTTCCAAGTTCAGAATCTCTCCTATTCTCTAGGAAGCTGTAATCATTAGGTTGATCCATTAGGTTCAGCGGTCATCATCATACAACGATTTAAACAACTGCTGTCTGAGTATTACATGTATATTGTAAATATGGATATAATAGCTCTGTGGATGTAAATAAAGAAAAACAAGTGATGAATGTAAATAAAGCAGATGTAAAACAAGTGTGGATGTAAATAAAGAAAAACGAAGAAAAAATCAGCGAAATATCCGAGAATAAAACAGGAAATGTCGGCTAAGTCAAGCACCTGGTATTGAGAAGTGTCAGGCGCGGCCTTGTATTCCCCCTCCACTCAGTGGAATAAAATATTTACTTATTTTTGTGTTTATTCTTACATTTTGCATAAAAATTAATTCTATAATGAAAAGTATTTTGGAATTTAATTTTTTGTGCATAGGCGGGTATGACCATTTCTCTATAGCCGTTGTCCAAGGTTAACCCCTGGGCAGCGCAGTTATTAATAGCTGACAATACTGCTGTACGCAAGAAAAAAAATAATTTCCTTCTAAAAATGTTAAAATGTGTTCCCCGATTACAGGAAAAACAATTTATTACTTACCATTGACATTGAATGAGCCAAGAAATCTCGCCGTAACGTCATCAAACTTGTTCACTCGGTGCACGTCCCAGTGGCGTCAAACACAGCATTCAATCAGCCGAGGTTGTAACCGATTTATCCTCGTGGCATTATTTACGATGTCAGAATGTATTTTATCAATTTTTTTCATTGACATTTGTTCAATACATTGTCACTGTTTTATTATAATAAATCTTGCAGAAAATCAATACACGCTCGCATATTCAGTGTCACAATTATGCACACAAATGATTTCTTTTGCAGCAAATATAATATGTATTCAGATTTTTCATCAATATATACATGCACTCACTCAACATGTACAGGTTTTTGCCCCATTATTGGACATTAAAAGTTCTGAAAGTTTGAAACTGAAATCCTTCCCATAACTAAAAGGGCACATCACATGCTTGGTACCATGTTAACACCAATTTACATTTGTGGCCTCCTTTGTGTGGTCTTACAATGCACTCATACTGGGCTCTTGCACACTTTTAAATTTATACTTTGTAAATATATATTTACAAAATTAAATTTTCAGTAGTAAATTTTCTATTTTGTGTAATTGTAAGGCCTCCCTAAAAGCTATTGGGATCTGAATGCCTCAGAGAAATGTCTCTGCTAAACTTTGTTAGTAATTGTATCATCTATGCCCACTATGGGCACGAACAGAGGGTTAAGTAAGTTGAGAGCGCATTCATGCTTCTTTTTCTCCATGCTATAGCATTTGCTTGGCAAACAGCTGACACGAACAGCTTAACTACGCCTGGTAACACCACACACTACTGTAGGATTAGTTAAACTAATATTAGACTCCACATCACTAAAGGTATAAAATGAGTCATCTGCCACGTATTGGTGGCCCAAAGCAACATCATGCTGCTGGTGGTTGTGGTGGCAGCGGTGGTGGTAGCAGTAGTGGCAGCGGATGGTGGTGGTGGTGGTGGCAACGGCGGTAGTGGTGGTGGTAGCGGTAGTAATAGTGACTACTACATGCATTTTGGTTTTCTTCTAGTGCCTCAGTGATTTTGTCGTAGTATTCACCTCAAGTAGTGGTCAAGTAGCTGCGAGGGGCATGATCTTCCTGCTCTAAATCCATGTTGGCCAGGGTTGTAGTGATCATTGGTCTCCATGAAACTGGTGACCCGACTCCTGATCACATACTCAAATACTTTTATTATGCGAGATGTTAGTGCAACTTGTCTATAATTCTTTGCCAATTTTTTGCTCCCTCCCTTGTGTAAAGGAGCTATGTCTGCAGATTTAAGTGCATCTAGTATCTACCCCATGTCCAAGCTCTTCCACCGCACTATACCGAGTGCCTGCACTACTGGCACTTTGCTTTTCTTTATAAATATTGAATTCCTAGAGTCAAAACCCAGGGCTGATTGCATTGGCATGTTGTAAATTCCTCTCAAAATCTGCCCTGCTCGTGTTGATATTAGTTATATTTTCAGGAGTTTGGATATCAAGCATAAAGAAGTTGCCCACTTTTGTGCTGTTTATTGGGGTGCTAAACATGTCCTTGTACATCTTTTTTAGGATTTCACCAATTTCTTTGTCATCTATGTATGAACCTTCACTTGTACAAATAGGTTCAATACCGACAGTGGTTTTTACTTTTGATTTCACAAAAATGAAAAAATATTTTGGGTTTTTCTTTATCTCTTGTACACCCCCCGACCTTGTTATCGGACCTCAATCATTTGTTTATTTCATCTATTCATTTACGATCCGGCCCCAGGTGGTACCTACACAATGGAGAAGCCTATGTGGTTCCGCGGCCGGCCACCAAGTTGTCAGTGGTGCCACTGTTTGCTGGCATTCAATCCCCAACCATCCAAGTTGTTGGGCATCCCCCCCCCCCCTTCCCACTCCTGTTTCATTCCAAATCCTTTTTAAGGATTTCACCCTGATCCCTTGGCTTGACACTTTCTCATGATAGTTCCCTTCCCTTGGCAAAACCTCCTCAGTGAAATTTTAGAAGGACCCTTATGTTAACATTTACAATATTTACTAGGGACAGGTTTGGAACAGTCATGGAAAAGATGGAAAGGACTGCCTAGACCTTTTTTTTTTAGACAAAACTCCACTTTCGTATAAAAGTTTATGTGCATCCCAAAGTTGGTAAAAATTTGCCTAGCTCCTGTGTAAAATTCAAATGGCAGGGTAGGGCAGGACTGGGCATTTTGAGGTCTTACTATATGACATGAATTGGTTAAACACTATTTTTAAAACCTTGAATGTGGTAGGGATTGTGGATGGTGATTGTGGTGTTGATGGGTGGTGGTTGAGGGTAAATGAATAAGATTTATTGTCAGAAATAAGATGGCAGTGACTGGGTTAAGAGTGCTCACCTATCATGTACAGGTAATGTCTGGCACATTATGTGCTGTTGCCTATATTTTTTGAACAGACATTTTTAAATCTCTAAATGTACAATCGGTTTCATTTGCTTTTTAAATTTATTTGGGCAGCGTCAACCTCCTTCCAAATCATCTCACTTGTTGACTGCCACAAGCATTAAGCATTGTCCTCTTGATAAAAATATTGTTGCAATAAAGTAACACTATGATAAAAGTAACTTAAGTTTTATCATGTGCCTACAATATAATTTTAAAAGCCTTTGTATTGATTTGTAACAATGAAAAAAATTATGGCTGCCTATTTAATTAATCTATGAGCCAGACCTGTAAATAATTTTTTTTGTTTTAGTGTTATCGTTGTCTTGTACGGGTCAAATATCAGCAATTTCAGACAAGTTTATCTGACTTAGACAAGTCTTATATGGACTTTGATTTAGTCCTGTAGACACAGGGCTACATCAAAGATTAATTAAAGATGTAGCCATAATTTTTTTTACATGTTTCAAGTCAATATGAAGGGTTTTAATACAAATTACCAGAATAAGAAAGCAAGATTAACTTACAAATCAACAAGATATACCTACTGGAGATAAAGATACAAGCATGACAAAGTGGTTAAAAAAATAATAATCAACTTACCGAGGAAAGGACAGCATTCAAGATATTCAATGCAAGCTTAGATTCAGTACTCCCCATATGAGTAAGCTGGTTAACCGCTCCAACAATATCTGAAGAACGACCACTATCCATCAGCCCACCAGATCCCCTGGGCGTAGGCAAGAATCCAGCTTGATTTCCTGCAGCAACAGCTGGAGCCATACCTGTCTCCCAGGGGCTAACCACCTGCCTACTGAAAATATTATGACAAATGACATGAGAAAAGGGTGAGATAGTGCAGAGAATAAATAACTAATGAGAAAAAAAGGAAAGAAAATAAGCAGAAGATTGATAAAAACAATTACTCAAAAGCCTTGTACTGCATCTACATTTCAGAGAATTACCTCCTATATCACTAGTTTTTACACAGTAATTCCAATTTAAAGTCCAATTCAAAATTATTAATTAAAAAAATTACCTGCCATAACCAGCATGGCTATAGGATGAACCTCCATAAGTGGCAGTATCACCATAAGATGCACCACCACCATAACTGGCTCCACCATCATAAGCAGATGATCCCCCATAACCAGAAGAGCTACCATAGCTTGTGCTTCCATAAGCTGAAGTACTACCATAACTTGAAGCAGTGGCACCCAATCCATAACTGCCCATGGTGCTGTTGGTACTTCCTCCCCCTCCATAACCTCCAACACTTCTGTATCTTGGTGCACTATAACTGCTACCATGGCCATAATCAATAGTCTCCCTTGATCGCTGCATGCTTCCTGATCTGTAAAAATAAAGTCACTTAAATGTCTTCTTTTTATATACTTAGTCCCTATTCTAGATTTTATATAACCAAAATTATGTGGAACTGAGTTCCACACTGGTCTGAGCTAGGATTCAGTTGCCAATGGCAGCTGAGAGAGGTATAACTATATAGAGAGCAGTGAAGGGAAGGCCTGGAAAGTGTACAATGCAACTGGGGATTTGCCAAAACAAGGTTGAACACAAATGTTATATTTACAGTAATCTAGTTTAATCAGGTAACCTAACACTGAATTATAATGTAGATGAATATTAGTGTGTTGCAAGGTACTGTATTACATACCTGGAAAGGGTTTTGGGAGTTTTTCTTCTCCCCAATCTTGGCCTGAGGCCAGGCTTGAAACACAGGAAAGCAAGTACAAAATAACTGTCTTTTGATCCAGATTAAGCATATTTACCCTTTAGGAAGTGGTTATAGCCATATGTTAAATCCCTGGACCAATGTAGTTATTACTTGCCAATTTTAGTCATTGCTCAATTTTCCATACAAGTGTAAACATGGTAATACTACATCTATATGGATGTAACAAGTATTAACCCTACTCTTACACCCATGAAAATTCTATAAACATGGTAATACTACATCTATATGGATGTAACAAGTATTAACCCTACTCTTACACCCATGAAAATTCTATAGTTTTTAAATGCTTATAATGTGATGAAGTTATGTACCAGTTGTCTTCCAATTACACTCATCATCAAATTACAATTTGACATTTCCTGTTGGTGTTTCATAGTGCAATGGTCCCCCTCATCAAGCTTCCTCTTTAGGTGCAAGCGAGGATTTTTTTTTTTTTTTTTTTTTTTTTTTAATTTTCCTTACCTTTTGCACACAAAAATACTTCTTCCAAAAAAGGTACTTATAATTTCAATATTTTTGCACACAGCCAGAGTGGCACCAATTATGATGGCTTCATTTAGGGATGCTCGTATAGGGTACCAATAATACAGTCTTGTTCCTCCTGTATTCACAATCTAGAATTACCAATTTGAATCCTGGACTGGACAATAGTTGGGCACATTTCCTATCACCTAATGCTTTTGTCCACCTAACAGTAAATAGGTACCCATAAGTTAGCCAGCATGTTGTGGGGTTGCATGCTGGGGGGGGGGGGTCAGCAATTTGACCTGGGGGGAGGGGAAGGCTCAAAATAAGCCTAACATGCACTATGTATAAACTAGCTGCCTGTCCCAACAATGAATTATTATTAATTATTTAAGAGGGTAAGAAGTACAAAGACAAAATTTGGAGTCTTGTTAATTCCATACCTTTCTCTTCTAGATCCTGCACCAAAACTAGAATCAGTGAAGTAACGCTCTGGCATCCTGGAAGAAACAATACAGTACTGTAGTTAACATGAAATTTCCTTCAACACATTCCAATAACCATACAGTACCAGAAAAATGGTAAAATTTTAATTATGGGCTCTTTCTTCTTTAATAGAAATACAATATACTTTATTCACTTTAGTTAATTCATTGAATAAATGAGTGAATTCACTCACTTCAGTGAATTTAGGTTGATCGTACCTGAGCAACCAGGCTGTGATTACATATTTAAACCTGCTAGCAGTGGCATCCAACAGCCTGGCTGACCAGTCCAACAACCAGGAGGCCTGGTCAAAGACTGGGACGTGGGACACTGATCCCCAAAATCAACGAAAGGTAGTTTTAGTACTGCTGTATTAAAAGCACAAAATAAATTTATAAATTCACATATACAGTAATTTCCCGACAAACTCTGTTCTTTTAAAAAGGGGTAAATGAACATGTATAAATGAATATGCTGTACTATGTCAGCCTCGGAGCAATCCTAAAGTCCTTGGAAAAGATGACCCCTTACATTTAATACTTAAGTTTCAATATTAAATATATTTTCAATACCCAAGAATAAAATACCTGCCAAGGATTTGCCAGCAGCCGGCCAAATCCTTAAACTCCAAACTGCATCAGTAAGGTAATTTCAGCATTTAAAATTGTTAATTTTGAAACTTGGCAAGGAAACTGTCCAGTACTATGCAGAAATTGATCGTAATGTGGCTCAAAAATAACCCAACACATGAAATGAAAGTGACTTGGTCAGTCCTGAACCATTAATTTCTTTTATTTAGGAAGATAATTTCTTTTTTTTTAGGAAAATAATAGGCTACAAGATGACCTAGACAAACAATAAATGGTCCAACAAATGGCTACCAAAATTCAACTCGAGTAAATATAAGGTAATGAAACTAGGCGATGGAAACAGGCCAGACATAGGATACCAAATGGAAGATGAAGTATTTCATGAAATGGACAGAGAAAGATCTAGGAGTTGATAACACACCAAACTTATCTCCTGAACCCCACATAATAATATGTGGCATATAAAAGGCCTGGTAACATCAGAATTGCATTCGGGACCCTGTGCAAGGAATCAATTCAGAACCTTGTATACCACATATGTAAAGACCAATCCTGGTGTATACAGCCCCAGCATGGAGCCCGTACCTTGTAAAGCACAAGACGAAGCTGAAAAACGTTCAGAGGTATGCCACTAGACTAGTCCTATAACTAAGAGGCATGGGTTATGAGGAAAGGCTGAAATGCACCACACGACAATGGAAGACAAGAGTAAGGGGAGACATGATCACTACCTACAAAATTCTGAGGAATTTGACAGGGTAGCCAAGGATAAACTAACACGGGTGGTATGCAAACAAGGGGACTCGGGTGGAAACTGAGTACCCAACTGAGTAGCTCGGTCGATTAAGGCAGTGTCTGGGATGCTCCCGGATGCGGGTTCGAATCCTCGTCATGGCCCTTGTGGATTTGTTCATGAGTACCCAAATGAGCCACAAGGAAGTTAAAAAGAACTTTTTCAGTGTCAGTAGTTAACAGGTGGAATGCATTAGGCAGTGATGTGGTGGAGGCTGACTCCATACACAGTTTTAAATGTAGATATGATAGAGCCCAGCAGGCTTAGAAATCTGTACACCAGTAAATTGACAGTTGAGAGGCAGGACCAAAGAGCAAGAGCTCAACACCCCCCTCCAAGCACAATTAGACGAGTACCTGTCAAAGAAATAAAGTCTAGTGCCGCACTGGTCTGAATTTTATTCCTTAGGTCAAGAAAAGGGATAATGAAGCATATCGCTCTGGGAGAAGGATGCCTCCCCCCAGCAGATCACTGTGGGGGAGGGTCCCCCACTGCAGATCACTGTGGGGGAGGGTCCCCCGCTGCAGATCACTGTGGGGGAGGGTCCCCCCGCTGCAGATCACTGTGGGGGAGGGTCCCCCTGCAGCACATCACTGTGGGGGAGGGTTCCCCCGCTGCACATCACTGTGGGGGAGGGTCCCCCGCTGCAGATCACTGAGGGGGAGGGTCCCCCGCTGCAGATCACTGTGGGGGAGGGTCCCCCCGCAGCACATCACTGTGGGGGAGGGTCCCCCTGCAGCACATCACTGTGGGGGAGGGTCCCCCTGCAGCACATCACTGTGGGGGAGGATCCCCCCGCTGCAGATCACTGTGGGGGAGGGTCACCCCGCTGCACATCACTGTGGGGGAGGGTCCCCCCGCTGCACATCACTGTGGGGGAGGGTCCCCCCGCTGCACATCACTGTGGGGGAGGGTCACCCCGCTGCACATCACTGTGGGGGAGGGTCCCCCGCTGCACATCACTGTGGGGGAGGGTCCCCCCGCTGCAGATCACTGTGGGGGAGGGTCCCCCCGCTGCACATCACTGTGGGGGAGGGTCACCCCGCTGCACATCACTGTGGGGGAGGGTCACCCCGCTGCACATCACTGTGGGGGAGGGTCCCCCGCTGCACATCACTGTGGGGGAGGGTCACCCCGCTGCACATCACTGTGGGGGAGGGTCACCCCGCTGCACATCACTGTGGGGGAGGGTCCCCCCGCTGCACAGCACTGTGGGGGAGGGTCCCCCCGCTGCACATCACTGTGGGGGAGGGTCACCCCGCTGCACATCACTGTGGGGGAGGGTCCCCCGCTGCACATCACTGTGGGGGAGGGTCCCCCCGCTGCCGATCACTGTGGGGGAGGGTCCCCCCGCTGCACATCACTGTGGGGGAGGGTCACCCCGCTGCACATCACTGTGGGGGAGGGTCCCCCGCTGCACAGCACTGTGGGGGAGGGTCCCCCCGCTGCAGATCACTGTGGGGGAGGGTCCCCCCGCTGCACATCACTGTGGGGGAGGGTCACCCCGCTGCACATCACTGTGGGGGAGGGTGCCCCCGCTGCACATTACTGGGAGGAGGAGCAGGGCGCCATGATCCAGGCTGCGCGCCTCCACGCTGCGCAGACCATTCGCTGCCCGACAACACTGGCATCACCACAGGATCAATACCTCTGCCATGCCCCACACACCTGCCTGGGGTATGGCATCGAGCCACGTGTGGTGCCACACACCTCGACCATCCCGGGTGTACACATCACCCATCACGCCACGCCGGCCAACACATATCAAGAATTAAATAACTGGCTCCCCACACACTAGTCTCGTACCAGCAAGTACACCTCCTTGCGCCTCAATTATCCATCACCCGCTCCAGTAGTACTCCAAGACCTATCTTACCTGTACTAAGGAGGGCGTTAAGAAGCGGCGTTCAAGACGTAAACGAGAGGGCACACAAGACAGTAGCTGAGAGCGTCCCTGGCAGCCCCACTAGTGATGGCGGCGTCACACACCAGCCTCCACCACCTCCAAATGTTAGCTTATTCAATTTCTCTACCACATCAATTATTATAATGAAAATATGTATTTTTTTATATAAAAATACAATGTATTATTTTTATTAATAATAAATTACAATATATACTTTAATAGGGATATCGTTGAGAGAAATAAATGTGAGGGACGCCACCCGCCTGGCAGACTATACAACACTTCCTCCATGCTATGGGGCAGGTTTAAAACAAATGTTAAAACAAACTTACCTAACCATTAAAATACATTAAGATGTTGTAAATAATATGAAAGTATTGTGCGCAAAATCGTTAACAAATAAAAACTATAGTTTTTAGGCTCGGAATGTCTGAACAAATCAACCAATTACGAAAAAGATGTACACGAAATAGACTATAATTTCCTCTAAAGCATAAATATTCCCCGCCAGCCATAGACCAAGCAATATCAAACTTACAACAATTATGTTTCTTGTATATATCAGATCCACAGTTGACTATGCCGTGCCTCAGTGTGTTATAGTGCCTGAAAGAATGTTTCAACAGTTTGACAAAAATATTCTCATGAGAACATAAGAACCACCCAATTCCACTCATATACATGTCCAGCCCACGTTTGAAACAATCGAGGGACCCCACCTCCACCACGTTACAAAAAATCAACAACCCTGTGACCGAACCAGTATTTACCCAAGTCTCTCCTAAATCTAAACGTATCCAATTTATACCCATTGTTTCGTGTTCTGTCTTATGTTGATACCTTTAATTCCCTATTAATATTCCCTTTGTTATGTCCCTTCATCCACTTGTAAACCTCTATCATGTCACCTCTAACTCTTCGCCTTTCCAGCGAATGCAATTTAAGCTTTTATAATCTCTCTTTATATGACAGGTTTCTAATTTGGGGAATTAACTTTGTCATCCTACGCTGGACACGTTCAAGTGAATTTATATCCATTCTATAGTACGGCAACCAAAACTGAAGAAAGATACTGAAAGAGAGATACTGTTTAAACTTTATAATTGTGTGGGATTGGAGTATTAGATGAACGTATAGCTAGTTTTTTTTATCTACACTGTGTAATCTTTCATACTGAACAGGGTAGCAACACATTGATGTGCTTGTTAATGAAACAAAATATTTACCAGAATTTACCTGAGGGTTACTACAGTATATCTCTAGCGACCTTGAAGAAACAGGAAGCCAGGGGCTTGTCAAAAATCCCCTATTTGTGCTGGTTTTTAGTCTCTGTGGCGCAGTGTTAAGACACTGGCCCCAAGTTTCGCAAGCGATTTGGCCTGGGTTCCTATCCTGGCCGGGAGGATTGACTAGGCCCCAGTCCTTAACTGTAAGCCTCTGTTCACCTAGCAGTATAGTCGTAATAGTTTGGTGCTTTCCTTGGTAATAACCTCACCTAGCAGTTAATGGGTACCTAGTTGATAAACGATTTGGCAGGTCATATTCCAGGGAAAATTAAGATTAAGTACCTGTCTGAAACGATATGCATGCTACTGGCTTTACGTGAATGTAAGGACTCTTGTATATATAAATATAATAAATTTGTTACGGCATCGGCGGGTTCGTGGATTTTTAACCCTGGGTGAAAAAAACAGAAAAAGCCGTTCCTGTTTTCTGTCCTATATTATGGCTTGTCGAGCTTGAAACCGTTGTTCCTTATTTCTGTTACATCCGTCCTTTTACATAAATTGTTTGAATCAATATCCTCCATTATACTCAGTATTTTAAAGGTTTCGACGAGATCAGTCCCTGTTATGTCAGATTCGTAGTGTTAAGTGATGTGGCCCTCAACGGTTCCTGGCACTAGACTTCACTTACCGGGTAGTTCTGGAATGATTTTTTGTTGCCTGGTGTTGAACTTTCTGCAAAACGGCTCTCTTACTGAAGATGTCTTCATGCTTGGATGCAATAATTCAATTAAAGTGGGAGCGCACCAGAGATTTATTCAGTTCGATAATTACTTTCTTTTCCTTGAATTCAAGGGTTCGCTTAACTATTCCTAGGGTTTAGTTAGTTTTTTTTTTTTTTACTTAGCTCCCACTTGTGCAACTTTCAGTGAATGATAAATTCAAACTCCAAGATCATTTGTGTCACCAATCTGTCGCGAGGTAATATTAATTGGGTAGTGAAGTAGATTGCTATGACCCACATGCAATGTCTTGATTTTTTAATAATAAAATGCATTTGCCAGTCTTCCGGCCATTTGTGGAGTTCATGTAGAACGCCACAGTTTCACGTAAAGGCCTCAGTATCATTTTCATTTCTCACATGATCATAAATCTTGGTGATATCTGCCAATTTGATGATGTGGTTTGTAATATTCTTATCTACCTTACCATGCGATGATTTTAGTGCTGGTTTTTGTCCATCATCATTCAAATAATCTCATCCTCCAGCATATTGGTGAACAACAACTCGACATAAAGAAACTTTATCACTTCAATGCCTGTGACCCACCCACACAGAGGCACTGAATCTGGGCCCTCTCTTTGGGGCCAGACTGAACAGCTACACATTACAGATGCCTTCAAAGATAAATTTTCAGGATAATTAATAAATTTAAATTTACAACAATTTAAAAAAAGTATAAGAAAATATGAGCTGATTGAGGGGAAGTCACCTGCAGAAAAAATACCTGTTATACTTCAGTAATGGATAACACAAGTTCTGTATATATATTATAAAAAAACAAAATTGTATATAATTTTTTGTTATAAAATCTTTTATATAAATTTTTAAATAAAATCAGACTCCTTAATTTTACCTTACCAGCAATGAAAAGGATCAAATAAATGTTTATTATATTTCATCTCTGTTTATTGAACTCTGAGCAAATAAATTTTGTTTAAATAAATGTGATCCTCATTACATTTTGAGTTACAATAAAACATCAAATTATAAAGATAAAACACAAATGTAATGACTGGTAAGAAAAAAAAAAAGACTATTACAGATAGACGAGATGCATGCACTATGCCTTCATTGCAATCTCATGACTTAAATTTTTAACAAAAATACAGTAACTTTACTAACATTTTGATAGCATTAACAATTTAAAACAAGTACGACATGATGAATGTTCTCGTATAACATCAACTCCAGCAGAAGCACTGCCACACCATATATGGCACACACTCCCACTACTACAATTCTAGTGTATTGAAAATCATACAGTTTCCAAAATAACTAAGTTTATTAGACTAGCAACTGTATGCCATAATCAGATTTTGAGAATGGCAATCTATACTTTCTATACAAATTTCCTAATATTATAAGAGCAAAAATGGATGCAACCACAGTATTAATCTAAATATTTCCTACCTACAAGTCAATAATATAAATTCTTTCACTTGTACTTACCTTTAAGAGCTTGTATCAATATCTGAATTACGTACATTAAATATAAATCTACCAGCACTTGAAAATTGTCAAAATTGTTTTTTGTAACAAGCTGGACAAATGTACTATACAAGTATTTATATCCATATTATCCAGTGAAATGCTAATATTACAGGTACAGTAACAAAAAAGTTGTTTCATTTATGTATAGTAGCCCATACATGTTAAGTGCACAAGACTTTAAAATTACAACAACAAAAAATGAAATTGTAATTATTCTTAAATTATACCATATTTTAAGCTGGTCAATATCGTGTCTGACAAATACAAATATCTGTATGGAACTTACTTTATTATTTTTTTATTTAGATCAACTAAGTGAATTTCTACAAAACTCTGCATTCTCAACATTGACAATCTTACTTAGTAACACATTCATTCATTTATTAAAATTATTTCAGCTTACTTTTAAATACTTAATGATTTTATTTCCTGTTGAAATGTTCCTTTTTTCTCTATTCGTCTAGCAAATCATCCTGTATCTCTCATTGTTCTGCCCTGAAACCTCATATTTCAAGTTTTTCTGACTTGAAACATCACACTTCAGCACTGAATATTTTTTAGCTTTTATCTTTCTTCTACAATGGCTTCTCGATATTTTATACTAAAAGTAAACTGAAGTCATGTACATAGTACAGTGTAGCGATAAAATAACATTGGTAAAAAGCAACCCAAACATTCTTCAACACACAAAACTCTTTACCTTAATTACAATAGTTTATTTTATACTACAATCTTTCCACAGATAATGACAGAGTATGGATATGGAAACAAAACCCTAACTCTGTGAAAGAGGAAGAATAAAATGGGAATTGTCTACTACGACATCCATTTAGAACGAATGTAAAACAAGTAGTTACAAAGCATTAAAGCAATGAAAATCTAGTAAACTGTTGCAAATTCAAGAATATTTTTCAAAGTACACTTTAAAAATGTCATCTTGTGTGCCTCTACAATAGTCATATAGCAACAGCAAACATTTCCATGGCTTATTACTTAGTGTTGGTTGTTAATGTGCAATTCTAGTTTATGTATGAAATTCATGTAGTCCTCTGAAAGTATTTATTTCCTTGTGCCACGTACTCTTCCCCTTCCTCTACCTCTTGCCTTTCGCCGAGGTGTGGAAAGTGTAGAGGGAGCTTCACATTCATCTTCACTTTTTTCCCCTTCATCACTTTTGGTTTCATCATCTACTTCAACAGCTGAAGCATTAACACTAAAATTAAAGAAAACATATTTATTGTAATTTGCCAAGTTATTTCAGATTATTGTGTTACCAAAAATTTAAAGATAAAATTTACTACCGTTACATATTATTAATTTCACAAGGCTGTTGCTACGTTAATATATCAACTGATTTTATTTGACTTATGGTGTGCCATGATGACATACTTTGATACCAAATTCAATGCACAAAATCTATAAATATTTTGTTATTTTTTTTAAACCAAAATTGTATTTAAACTTCCTATGCATTGCATCCCCTTTAATTGATGGTTCCACACATAACTTATACTTTACTTTTGCATTATACTGTATTAACTATTGTACAGTGTGGCTGTTTAATGTGACAACCCCGTGGTGCACATAAAATTAATAATTCCCTAATTTTTTTTATATTATAATGCATTTCCTGATAATGGCAAATAAAAAAGCACAAATAAATATTATGTGGCCAGGTTTTAGATGAGCTGCTGTAGGGAAACAGCTCATAGTTTTCTGGTTTGCTAGGAACATCAATGACATTCTAATGATCCCTAGGCTAGGTTGAAAGAGATGGAAGAAGTTCCACCAGCTACTCACCCATTTCCAGCTTTATCTTTTCTACTACTAGAACTCTTATCATCCTTCACACCAGACGAATGCGAGCCATTTTTCTTTGTTTCATCAGAGTCGGACAATGCTTCCTCAATCACTGATGATCCAGAACCATCCTAATTGAGAAATGTAACAAGACATTTTAATGCAGTACACACACACAACAACACCATGCAAGATTCCAAGGGGATTTGATAAAGTAGACAAAAAGCAATGTTCAAAGCTAAAAAGAATGAGGGTGAATGCTGTACTGTAGACAGCCTGACAGCTGAGTAAACAGCGCTTCAGATTCATAGTCCTAAGGTTCTGGGTTCGATCCCCGGTGGAAGCTGAAACAAATGAGCAGAGTTTCTTACCTGTTACCTAGTAGTAAATAGGTACCTGGGAAGTTAGACAGCTGCTACGGGCTGCTTCCTGGGGATGTGTAACAAAAAGGAGGCCTGGTCGAGGACCGGGCCGCGTGGGGACGCTAAACCCCGAAATCATCTCAAGATAACCTCAAAATAGATGGAAACTAGAAACATGAATGTGTCATAAGGATGCCACAAAGAAGTTCTTCGGTAATGGAGTTCCAAATAAATTAAATGGGTTAGATGACGAAAAGGTTGAAGGTAATAGTTAATAGAAGCAAGTTCTAAATAATTGTTTGATGTAAAGAGAATGATATACAATTAAGGATAGAAATGCCTACATAAATACTTGTAAGAGCTCGCTAATCTATATCCAATTAACCAAAACCTTTAGTTAATCCGGTCAAAATTACCGTTAAGTCAGCATTTTTGTCTGCCAAACTCCGACAGAAATCTGTGTTACTGAATGACATCAGAAGACCCATGCTCACCAGAAAGCCAAGGGCCCTCAACTAGTGAAGTTGTGGCAGTAGGTACTCAAAATTTTTACCTTATCAATTTCAAATTAGTACCAAGGGGATTTATTTTCACCTACATACCTTATAATTTCCCAAGCAAGCATGATGCAACATGTGTTGGTGTGGGCAGTTTGTTTTTCCTGATAATGCTTGGCACAAGATTACATTTTCCCTTACAGATTTTCCTGCCTCTTATGTAGTAGGCAGTCACAAGTAGTCACAGCCAGTCAGGCAGTCACAAGTAGTCGCAGCCGGCAGTCGCAAGCAGTCACAAGCAGTTGCAGCCAGTCAGGCAGTCACAAGTAGTCGCAGCCAGTCCTGCAGTCAGGCAGTCGCAAGCAGTCACAGGCAGTCAGGCAGTCATAAGCAGTTGCAGCCAGTCAGGCAGTCACAGCCAGTCAGGTAGTCACAGCCAGTCAGGCAGTCACAAGCAGTCACAGCCAGTCAGGCAGTCACAAGCAGTTGTGACCAGTCAAGGCATTTACATCTAATTCATGAAAATTCGGTACACTAACATAGAAGAGGCAATGGGTAATGGGAGCCGGTCGGCCGAGCGGACAGCACACTGGACTTGTGATACTGTGGGTTCCGGGTTCGATCCCGGGCGCCGGCGAGAAACAATGGGCAGAGTTTCTTTCACCCTATGCCCCTGTTACCTAGCAGTAAAATAGGTACCTGGGTGTTAGTCAGCTGTCACGGGCTGCTTCCTGAGGGGGAAGGCCTGGTCGAGGACCGGGCTGCGGGGACACTAAAGCCCCAAAATCATCTCAAGATAAAGACTCAAGATAAAGGCAAGATCAAAAATACTAGAGCTACAAGATGTAATAAAAAAGAAACACTTATCACATTGGCAGAAATATAACTAGAGAATTCTAAATACAGTAATGTGATATTTTCAAGGGCTATTCAGTCGAGAGATGATAGAAAATGTAAAGAAGACAAAGGTATCGCAGTGCTGGCAAGAAAACTTATCAACATAAGAGAATTAATGCTTGATAGCAAACTAGATGTTGAAAATTTTGCTCTGCAAATCCACAACTAGATTGAAAAGTTAATAATCATAGCTGGCAGCAGCCCACCAATAAGTAACACGGACCAAGGAAAAACTATATGCCAAACCCCCAAGGAACTTATAACATATGAAAAAAATTAGATTTATTAATGGAAGACCGTTTGTACTGAGCGACTTTTAATATACGTAATCATGACTATTTTTTTATAGATGGTACAAAGTATATACGCAACTTACATTTTTATTTAAAATGTCGGTGTTGTTTTGTCCATTCCTGTCATCAGTTTTGGATGAAGTTTTGGCAGCATCAGCAGCATCTGCCTCTTGTTCATCATCAGTGTCATCTTGTTCCATCATATCAAGGTCCTGATTTTACCAAGATGAAAGATTTTGCAAATGAAATAGTAATAAAGGACAGAATTAAAATAATTCATAATACACTATAAAGAAGCTAAGAAAATTGAATCAGGCAAACACGAGGGAAGCCCGATTGCTGGTGATGGGACGGAGGGAAGGAATGGTGCCCAACCACTTGCAGTCGGGGATTGAACGCCGACCTGCATGAAGCTAGACTGTCGCTCTACCATCCAGCCCAAGTGGTTGAACTTGCTGGCCAGCCAGCAATGGTAGAACTATCGAAATTGTCCACAAGCAATCTAAGGTCATGGTGATTATATAACTTTTTATGCTATCTACTAGCTTTGTAATATTTAAATTACAAACTCTCCTCATGGCTCTTTTTTTAGGGGGGGATGGGGGGGCATTAAATTGAATAGTTGACACTGGAATAGATCTTGTATGAATCTCTAGGACCTGTGGTAATGGCTGCAACTGATTTTTAGGGTACAGGCATACGTATCATGTAGGTGATCCTACATGAGGGTATAAGCATATGGAGCCCGTGATGTTGGTTGTAGTGACCATTGATACTTTTGCGCTAAACAACAAACTTACCAATCTATCTAATATGTCCCCATAGTATTCATCACCATTCTTCTGTGTCTTTTTAGCCGGACTTGAGCTTGTGATCACGTTGGCTTTGTCAGTTTCTTCATCCACCATTTCCACATCATTTGCATCACCATCAGCTTCACCATCAGCATCATCACCACCATCAGCCTCTCCACTCTGTTTCTCTTTTTCCTGCGACAGAGTATCTTTCTCGTCATGCTCCTTTTCTTCTGGACTACTGTCTGTCTGCTCATTTACATCCACATTCTCCTCTTCCTTCATCTCTTCAAGCTTCCTTTTCTCCTGTAATGACAACAAAAATTATTCATAATATTAAACAGCAGCACCTTTAACCCAATTACCATTTAGCTGAAGAAATTTAGCCATTGGGGAGATAGTAGAGGGCAAGAAACCAAGAAAGACAAGAGAAAGAGAATTTGTAGCGAGAATAGTCGAAAGGGTAACCAGTCCAATTAAAGATGGAAAAGAGGAGACAACTGAAGATTAATTAAACAATAAGGAATACAACAATAAATCATTGTATATAAATGAACTACTTTTACTCTCTGAAAATGAACTGATGATATTTCTCCTATCATCAATTAATATTTACTTTTCTGGCTCCCCGGAGCTTACTGGGCTGATATGTATGTATTAGACTGTGGCATCAGTTAACGGAGTTCTTGCCTACCAGGGACGAGTCAGAACCTGGCACCCTCAGTGAGGCAAGAGGAGCAAAGGCCTCCTCTTACTGGGTGGGCCTTGGTGACTTCCAAGGCGCTTCCTGTAGCTAGCCACATACCAAGTCACAACCCCCACACATAAATCACATCAGCCATAGGAGTCTTTAATAGCCTATTGGAAACCATTCAGAACCTGGCCCTCCATCCCCCTCTCAGAAGGTAAGGGAGCAGGTAATTCTTAAGTTCACCTTCACCAAGGAAACCCACAGAAAAGAAGCAAAGCAAAATTGTCAAATGACCCCACAACTGATCCACCCAGTAATTACTGGTAGGTCAACCCCCCCCCTCCTAGTTACAGCTGGCCACTTCCAGGTGGTGGCACTACCTGGAGCTTCTGGCTCCCCATGTCAACAATCCTCAGTCGAGTCTAGGAAAAAGAAAGTGACGCACATAAGGAGATGCGAGACAAGGGAGCACCTAAGACTTGCTGAGAAAGAGGCATTTTATTTAATACAGTACTGTCTTTCTGGAGAGGCCAAACAGTGGCTCCCTGCAGCTAGCTAACCACAGACAAGAGTAAATCATACCCCCAAAAAATGAGAAACCAGAATGGAAAATCCCACCCAAAGCAGTACAAGCCCAACTGGGACCATGGACACTGAACAAGTAAACAGCCACCAAGGACCCTGGTAGACCTTCAAAATCCCCGTACCTGGATATCAGTCAAAGACATGTTTGAAAATACAGCGGCCAGAGCAGCAAATTTTCTATCATCATAAGTCTGAAAATAGACTGCAGTGGCTGCTGGTGCTGCCAGCTAGCAGTAGCCAGCTATAACTAGTGAGGTAAGGCCTAACTACTGAGTGGATCATTTGTTAAATAATTCTGCTACATTTCTTGTTTGCTGTGAACCTTGCAGTTATCTGTTTTTCTTCACTTCCATTCTTGAGCTTCTACACACGAGGGGTGATCTTAAAAAATACTTTATACTCCCTGCACCTCTGTGAGGGGGAGGGGGGTGGCCATGTTCTGGCCCTAGTCTCCAGTAGGCTGCTGAGACTTAGGGATGATGTCTGATGTGTGCCTAGTTACAGGGAGCCACTCTTTAATGTTGTAGTACAGTTTTACATTAAATATATGAACTTACTTCTAAGCTTTTAAGATGAGCAGCATAAGTACCATAATGCTCACGTGAACAAAAATGGGCTAGTGCCTCTTTAGCAGACTGTACTGTTTTGTTGGGACATATCTTGCAATAGTAATTAGACTTCTTCATTATGAAGTTCAAACCTGAAAAATAAGGGCAAAATTTTAGTAGTTAAAAACTCGGGCAAATTCAATGTATTTGAGAAATATGACATCACAGGGCAACTCAAATGAAAAGATTTACCAAGCAACCTTGTTGCAGCTGGCTGGCATTTCAATGTAACTCGAGATGCCTTCAGGAAACATTTGGAGGATACATATTTTCACAAGACAAGACCTTCACATTGTTATGCCCGTTTCTCTAAATATTTTATTAATCTACTTAATTTGTTAGAAAATAAGATCAGAGCCATATTAAGGGGATTACCATTCATACCCTAAAATTTCACAAGCTCTATTGGTGAATATCACAAGAGCAAAATTTTAATTACCAGTATAACTTATCATATGATGGAAAACTACCAGGAGAACCTGTATGTAAAAAAATTTCACCACATCTAACTTGGATCCCATTCACCGGCCTCAAACCCAAATTTTCAAAAGGTAGCTGGGACCCATACCTCGGTTAACAAAAAAACCAGTGTTGAATGTAATGAAACGCCATTTTCTGGGCGAGACCCGGAGGCTTCCCAGAGCTATCCAGGCTGATATGCTAATGTCAGACTTTGGCATTCAGTCATGTGTATGGAGTTCTATGGGCCTACCAGGGACCTCGAGCCAGAACCTGGCCCCCCCCCCTCAGAGAGGCAAGGTGAGCAACCCCCGTGTGGTTGGAAGCATTCTATATCTGCCATTGACCGGGTCAGGCACCCAGGAAAGGTAAGCATCCCTAAACAAACCCCTATTCTGGTTAAAATTGCTACCAAAAGCCGAACTAGTGGATAGAATTCCCCAAACAAAAACGAGCAAACCAGTATGACGTCACACGTCATACTGGTCATACCCAACCCGCTCGGCGGGAAGGTGTCAACTAGGACTACTTTACAAGAAATGTAGCCAAACAGACTGTGACCCGATTGATTTGGCCAGGAGAAGAAACAGCCCAGCTTATGGGAAAAGGAGCCAAAAGGTAGTAAGTAGCAACATACATAGCCGGCTTATTCAATGAAGACAATGAACCCAATCTGCAACCCAATTGGGCTACAAGTAGCTCAACCAGGCATCCCAGACCAGGAGCATGCAAAGAAAATGAGCAGTGCTGAGACAGAGCACGGAGAGAAAATACAATAACAATAGAACGAGACAGGACTAAAAACCCAGAATAAGCACGGAAGAGGACCATCCAGCCCTAGAAAGGACCAGAGGGAAGCCAGACCAAAAGAGGACAGACGTTCCAATAATACGAGAAGTAGCAAAAAACCTTCTCGAACCTTCGAGAACACACACAAGCAAGCACAAGTCACGATGGCACAAAGGCACAGTCGCACCCGAGACCAAAAGTCATGCAGAACCCCAAGAAGAGGGGAACATGACAGAGAAGTCCCAGTCCCAAGAAAAAATGAGGGAATAACCCAGAAGAGCACCCATCAACAGGACAGAACCAACCGACTCAATGGGCAAGGAACCGAGCCCGGGAAGTGGGCCAACACCCTACAACTCAGATGGAGAGGGGGAAGGAAAAACCCCACTTCCCGTAACCGCAAGCCCTGCCTAGAGGGTAGAAAACCCCCCGCGGGGTCCAACGGGGGCCTGAGGCCCCCCCCCACCAAGGCAGCCCTCCCCCATGAAACAGGAACCCACTCGGCAGGCCCCGGGGCCGAGCCGTCCCCCCAAAGCCCCGGCCTCAAGAAAAAACCAGGGCAGCCGAGAAAATACTAAGGAAGGGAGCCACTGGCAGACTCATACAACACGGCTGGAGGAACAGGCTCGAATGCCCCCGTCACTACCCCGGAAGGGGAATTCACCGAGATCGCCCGAGTCTCCAAACCAATGAATCCCCGCCCCGATCCTGAACCCACAGACGGTAAGGATCTGGAAGCAGGTAGGAAAGGGGGGACCAGACTAGACCACAACAGGGGAAAGACAAGGGGGCGTGGAAGGAACCGAAACAACCAACACCCCCAAGACCCAACATCAACCAAAACAGGGTAGCCTCGGGCCTTCCAGGGAGCAAACAACCGAGAATGTTGCCACCGTCGAAGCTCAACGTGCAACGCGTGTGCTGCCTGAACCCGTATAGTCAGCATAAGACTGGGTAACCGAGTCACAAACAAGCAACAAAACTCGCAGGACTCCGGGCCGAAGGTGTCACCGATCCCACAGGCAGCAAACGGAGGCAAAGACAGAGTGTCACCCGGCGACAAGGGGACAGAGCAACCCTCAAACTCGCTGGAAGCGAGGGGGTGGCTCCGGGGGTCACATCCATCGGACCCGCGTGCCCCCAGGGGTTTCCCAGGGTCCTGAGCATTTACTATAATAGGACTCGCGCTCAGGTAATCCCAGGCAGGGTACTGCTAACCGGCACCCAAGTCTACCAAACAACCTTCTAAGAACAGAACCCCCCAGGACCCATACACTCACTGGGACCTAGCAGGGAAAACCACCGGAAGAAGGAAAAATTCTCAGAACACATGGGACACGGGGCAAGAACGAAGGCAGACCCCTCCCCCCACCAGATAGACAAACACAAAGAAAAAGAGAACCCCGCAAGAAGACAGCGTACCCAAGCGGAACAGAGCTGGCCACAATGATTGGTGAAAACAAGGTGCGCAGTACCCTGCACCCCACTAGTGCAAACTGCCCCTTACCCTGAGGCGAACAAGGAAGACAGAACACCCGAGCACACAAAGGGCGGCTGAAAACCAAGCAGCAAACGGCCTAGTGGGGGCAAAACCCAAGGAACTTGTGGAAGGTGGCCCAAAGTCCCAAGGGCAGTACTTACACGGCACTTAGGGAAGGAAACCCTAGGCACATGCAGCCCGAGTACTGGAGAATCACTCCCGGCTCACGCACCACCTAGAAGACAGTCACCACACTCTAAGTACAGTGCTGAAACAACCACCGGAGCTGGAGCACACGACCTCAGCCTCTAGCATCAGCCGAAGAACTGAGGGTGGATAGCTGGCGTGGAGTGTCTGGGGTTCCCCCTTCCCCCTCTCAGGGAGGGGGAGCTGCACAGACAGCGGCACGGTGAAGTGTGACGTCATACTGGTTTGCTCGTTTTTGTTTGGGGAGTTCTATCCACTAGTTCGGCTTTTGGTAGCAATTTTAGCCAGAATTGGGGTTTGTTTTGGGACACTTACTTTTCTGGGTGCCGGTTGATGGCAGACATAGAATGCTTCCAACCACACGGGAGTTTCTATAAGCCATATCTTCCCTTGCCTTTCTGAGGGGGCCAGGTTCTGGCTCAGTGGTCTCCGGTAGGCCCATAGAACTCCATACACATGACTGATGCCAAAATCTGATTTGGTGCAATAGATCCAAACCCTCAATTATTTAGTTCAAAATAGCCAACCATTCTAGTCTAAACGCACTGTATGCGAGATTTAAAAATGACGAGAGATACCTAATAACCACATTATGTCTGAACCAAGTTATAATAATATAAGGTGTTGGCTATTTTCAGTTTGTGTTAGAGCTCAGAAATGCTGACTAAGTATGTTAGGTGTTTTTATTCCAATCATCATACTGGTGATGTATAAAACAATACTGTCCAACTACTTACCTATGGGCACAGCAGGATCATAAAATGGTATACGGTTTTTGTTCCACACATTTTTTATGCTGTGGGTAATCTTCAGTTTAGCGACAGCATCATGCACTTTTTTCATTGATTCTGTAAAGCAATAAAATATGAGAAAATATCACGCAAGTGAAATTTTCATTACCAGTATACAATGTAGGTTTTACTAGGAAGATGATTCCTTATCAACATTTTCTCAATCAATTTATTATAAATACTGGTAAATCTAAAATTTACAGTGAAGAAATAAATGCTGTATATTTGAAAAAGGTATTTCTTATGGTCTTTATAAGCCATATAGTAACTTCAGACACATGGGGGGTTTCTTATATCTACCTTTTAATCCAATTATATAGTTAAAGAAATATGCAGTATAGATTAACTTGTAATACCTAGTCCCAGACCACTTTTTTCTGCTCACCTTGTCTATGACTTCATTCCAGCATTCTCTTTGCAAGCTATGTTTTAGAGAACATGACCATGCAGACACTGTAAGGTAAGCTTCTAACATGGATGAAAAATTTCCTAACTGACAGATAAATGAGGGCCGTAATCAGAGGCAAGGTATCGGACTGGAGGAATGTCATGAGTGGAGTACCACAGGGTTCAGTTCTTGCACCAGTAATGTTCATTGTCTACATAAACTGATCTACCAGTGGGAATACAGAATTATATGAACATGTTTACTAATGATGCTAAGATAATAGGGAAGATAAGAAACCTAGATGATTGTCATGCACTTCAAGAAGACCTGGACAAAATAAGTAGATGGAGCAACTACTTGTCAAATGGAATTTAATGTGAATAAATGCCATGTTATGGAATGTGGAATTGGAGAACATTAGACCCCACACAACCTATAAATTATGTGAGAAATCTTTAAAGAATTCTGACAAAGAAAGGGATCTAGGGGTGGTTCTAGATAGAAAACTGTCACCTGAGGACCACATTAAGAACATTGTGCGAGAAGCCTATGCTACACTTTCTAACTTCAGAATTGTTTTTAAATACATGGATGGAGAAATACTAAAGAAATTGTTAACAACTTTTGTTAGACCAAAGCTGGAATATGCAGCGGTTGTATGGTGCCCATATCTTTAGAAGCACACCAACAAACTGGAAAAGGTGCAACGACATGCCACTAAGTGGCTCCCAGAACTGAAGGACAAGAGCTACGAGGAGAGATTAGATGAATTAAATATGCTAAAACTAGAAGATAGAAGAAAAAGAGGTGATATGATCACTACATTCAAAATAGTAACAGGAATCGATAAAATTGACAGGGAAGAATTCCCGAGACCCGGAACTTCAAGAACAAGAGGTCATAGATTTAAACTAACGAAACAAAGCTGCTGGAGAAATATAAGAAAATACACTTTTATAAACAGAGTGATAGACGGCTGGAACAAGTTAGGTGAGAAGGTGGTGGAGGCCAAAACCGTCGGTAATTTCAAAGCGTTATGTGATAAAGAGTACTGGGTAGACGGGACACCACGAGCGTAGCTCTCATCCTGTAACTACACTTAAGGTAGTTACTGTGAAACATGTACTGTAACTGTAATTACAGGAACACAGCTTTGTTTTTGGAATCCCATATATACACATGCACACATTTGTATGTTTTTAAATCACAGAGTACTTCCTATACAAAAGTCAAAGAATTTATCATTGAGTGTAAATAAAAATCCCATTCTGAGCAGCATACCTGGTTGCTCCATAAAGTAAGATTCTACCAACTTCAGGTTAGGATCTACCAAAGAAAAGGCAGGATGAAAATCAACATTAAACTTTGCAAACGGGCCATGCCGAGCAATACTAATGAAAAGCTAAGAGACTGAGCATATACTTGACCTCATTCCCTGAGCACCAGTATGATTTGGCACTGACAGTTTACTTAGCTTCCTCATTGTTAGTTGACTTATCCTGATAATGGGATAGGTCAACCAACCAATTGTCAGTAGAATCTTGACTTTGTCAGCAACCACATGGAATAGCTCAGAATTAGCAACAAAACATTGTATTACAATAGTTTACCTCCACATTTACAAACTGTATAATATAATACCATGTTCTGGAATTTTGTCCTCTTCTGTCTTCTTAGCCTTCGAGGCTTTCTCCAACCTATCTGCATCAATCTTCATTTGTTTCTGTCAATAAATTAACAATAATAACTACTGTACATAATATACATTTTTGTTTCATTAACAATACTTTAACATTTAAGAAAATAATTGATTGAAGAACCTTTCATTATAAAACTTAGAAGATCAATAATGCATCCAAAAGAATTAAGAATTTCATTATACTGTATTCAAACCTGTATACATGTATACTATACTATTAGAAAAGAAAGAGTAAGAATACAGTATATACGACACATCCACCTCTTTAGATAGTACCTATTGTGCTGAGCATTGTGTAAGAACATACGACAAGTCAGAACTTGTACAGTCTTAGCCTTTAGGGAGTAGTCTACTGACTAGTAAGGAATTCTTTTAAAATAAATGAAGCTAAAACACAAACTTAAATATTCCTAGGCTTAATATAGCATACACATGTACAGTACTATATTAGGCCTAGGGAGGTTAGGATAGGTTAGTTTAGTTTGTCAAAGCAACAAGTATAAAAAAAAAAAAAAATCATAATTCACATGAATAGAGAAGTACTGTACTAATAATAAATGAATGTTTATCCCCAACATTCATGCTTTACAAGAACGTAAACATTCACCAACATTAGAAGAAGAAAAAAAAGGGTCTAATGCCATACCTTTAGATGCAAATGAGAGAGGCGATGCTTTTCCAAATCAGCTCTGTTGTCAAACCAGATACGGCACGGTGAGCATTTTGTGTAATGATTGATCAACTGAAATACAAAAAAAAAAGACATAGCTAAGTGCCACATACATGGATTATTATATATAAGTTTATACAAATACATATAAGTACAATATGGCCAACTCATGAATATCCAGCACCTGTATGGACACTACACCAAATAAAACAAAAAATTATAATATTCCAAGGAATGCCACAAGGTTAATCATAAAAAATAGGAGACCTGCGCAATGAGGACAGGTTCATTAGACAACCTACAAACACTGAAGGAAACCAAGACACAAAGTGAATAAGGAAACAGTATTCCCTATGAGATGTAGGTCTAAAGGACACATGGAAACAGTACATGCAAATGAACCAAATACATGTAAGGAAGAAGAACTTTAGTGAAGTGGTAATGAACACATGGAAGCCAAGGTAAATTTACTGTACATTCCACAGTTTTAAAAGACAGAAGATGGGGCCAAGAGTCCTAGGTAATCAAGAATGGGTGGCACCAGATACTCAAATGTGAAGACAATTCTCCCGACCAACAAGTCCATATGGATAAGTGGTTAAGGGAATTAAATAGAATATCTCCACTTGTGAGAAGGATCAAAATAAATATGAGCCATACATACAAAATATTAAGAGGAAAAGAAAAAATTATAAAGACAACCTTTTGATGGGATGAGACAAGAGAACATTGGTATAATCTGTAGATGCATATGAGCTAGATACAAGTAAGAAAACAGTGATAAACAGTGAGGGGGTAGCAAATCACTTCAAGATGAAATATTTGAAACTATTTCCACTCACTATTTCAAGCATAAAGATGAAGGAAATAAAATGCCAAAATATTTAGATACACCAGGAACTGTACAAATAACTCTGAAGCCAGGTCTAATAAGTTTATGTTAAACACTGTGCATTTAAAATTTAAACATACCTGTACTGCAATTGGCAATAAATTCTAGCTATTAAGCTTTCCTCAGTATATACCGTATTTGCTGACATACACGACACACTTTTATTTTTAAATATATAAAAAAGTGCCCTGCATCTAATGCAGCTGTATTACAGCTGGGAGACTGAGGGGCATAGGCTAGGCAGCTGGACGAGAATACTGAGTAAGTTTGCTAGGCACAAAAATCGTTGCTAATAAAAAAATATTGAAAGCAAGCAGCGTCATATCACAGTCTGTTATCACAAACTTATAATACGTCGGCAGTTATGAAGAAAGCTCACATCATCTTACCCAGCATACTTAACCCACACCCGACATGTCATACATTATTTAACGACTGTGTTTCCTTTAAGACACATTTAATCATTATCTAAATGAAAAATGATCCTAGAAATTTTAAGGGAATGTTCAACCTTCATCTACCTGTCAGCCATTTACAATACGTGAATGACAACAAAACATGAGCACTGTGATGGCATGCCAAAACCGGCTGTGCCGCCCTGGTGGCCTGATGCGGCAACAAAACATCACATCCAGTAATACAAGTTTCACATCCTGTATAGAAAATCTCTTGCCCAGAATATAACAACTACACCACAGCTGATCTTAGAGGAGGTAAGAGTTGGGGTACAAAATCCACTATAAAATATTTTTCATTGTATGAGGAAACATACAAAAAAAAAAAATTCCACAAAAGTATTCTTGTAAAATAAGGGGTGCATCTTTTATGCCAGCAAATTCGTTACTTTACAATAACTTTGACATATAAATACTTATATCATTGTTTAGGTAAAATATAAATAATATTTACAAAAATAAGGTAAACAGCACCAAGAAAAATTTAATTTAACACGAAACAAACAATTCTTATAAATTAATAATTTTAAACACCCTATATCTTCGTTTAAACATTTTAAACAACACTGATTTACACGACTAACATGACAATATCTTATACACTTCTAAGATTTAACACATTAAATCCTTTAGGAACTTACATAATGCTCTCTAGTTTTGTTGTGATCGTAAATGCTTCCCATGAAGGAGCAATCACATTTTGGACATGTTGAGATGCGGCCCTTCATGCCCATCCTCCGCATTTTCAGAATATTTCTTTGTGAAGACACCTGAAAAGGAGAAGAAATCTGTAACTTAAACTCATATACTGAATATTTTATTACGTTGTATAAGCATTTTCTCTATCACAAACTGCAAGACACCATAAAGAAACTGAAAATTTGTCAGTGTGTTCATGTCAACATATCTGAAATCAAATGATGTTTTCAAAAACAAAAGAATTCAAGCAAATAATATATGTATGTATGTATGTATGTATGTATTTACTATTTGTATCTGCAGAATTGAGCTATTAGCTTTTGGACCCCACCTTTCTAACCAATTTATTCTCTAGCTCTACTACATATTTCTCTCTAACACACACACACACACACACTGTATTCACCTGGTTGTGTTTGCGGGGGTTGAGCTTTGCTCTTTCGGCCCACCTCTCAACTGTCAATCAACTGTATACTAACTACCTTTTCCCCCTCCCCCCACACCACACACACACCCCAGGAAGCAGCCTGTGACAGCTGACTAACTCCCAAGGTACCTATTTACTGCTAGGTAACAGGGGCATTCATGGTGGAAAGACACTTTGCCCATTTGTTTCTGCCTGGTGCGGGAATCGAACCCGCGCCACAGAATTACGAGTCCTGCGCGCTATCCACCAGGCCCCTGTCCACACACACACACACTGTGTGTGTGTGTGTAATTACCTAAATGTAGTTACAGGATGAGACCTACGTTCGTGGTGTCCTGTCTACCCAGCACTCTCATATAACGCTTAGAAGCTACTGACGGTTTTGGCCTCCACACCACCTTCTCTCCTAACTTGTTCCAACCGTCTACCACTCTGTTTGCGAAAGTGAATTTTCTAATATTTCTTCGGCATCTTTGTTTAGTTAGCTTAAATCTATGACCTCTTGTTCTTGAAGTTCCAGGTCTCAGGAAATCTTCCCTATCAATTTTATCAATTCCTGTTACTGTTTTGTACGTAGTGATCACATCTCCTTATTCTTCTATTTTCTAGTTTTGGCATATTTAATGCCTCTAACCTCTCCTTGTAGCTCTTGCCCTTTAGTTCTGGGAGGCACTTAGTAGCATGTCTTTGTATCTTTTCCAGTTTGTTGATGTGCTTCTTAAGATATGGGCACCACAACCGCTGCATATTCCTAGCTTTAGCCTAACAAAAGTCGTGAACAATTTCTTTAGTATTTCGCCATCCATGTATTTAAAAGCAATTCTGATGTTAGAAAGGGTGGCATAGGCTCCTCGTACAACATTCTTTATGTGGTCCTCAGGTGATAGTTTTGTATCTAGAACCACCCCAGATATCTTTCTTTATCAAAAGTCTCTAAAGATTTTCCACATAATTTATAGGTTGTGTGGGGCCTATGTTCTCCTATTCCACATTCCATAACATGGCATTTATTTACATTAAATTCCATTTGCCCAGTGGTGCTCCATAGGCTTATTTTGTCCAGGTCTTCTTGAAGAGCATTACAATCATCTAAGTTACTTATCCTTCCTATTATCTTAGCATCTTATCTATCAGTAACTATGGGAGCGTACGATCTAGTTCTTTATGCAACTTTAAATGCCTACATACAGAACAGTACATCAAAATCTACAGTTTTATCAAAATCACAAGACATCTCATTTTTTAATGAACTCCAAATGTGAAGGGCTTGAAATCAAATTCTAATACAGATTAACTGTGGGAAATGTAAGTAATTTTTGTATGTGATATACTGTACATTCTTTACAAAATGATCAATCAATTATATTAGTAATCACCTTGGCTTGTGCCCTTAAGAGATTGAGAACAGCAACACCTTTGGCATGAAAAGAACGTTCCATCTGCTCATGGTTCCTGCTTTCTAAATGATTCTTGAAACCCTGGAAAAAAAAATTGTAACCCACTCAGTGTGTGTGTCATACAACATGATTAAGTTGCCTATGAGACAGCATAGGCATATATAATAAGACATTATATACCAAACACATGTGACCCATATAATTTAATGAACTAGAAGAAATAAAGCCTTTCTATGTATGGTATTTTATATATAAATTTGGACTGAATTGAAGGTAATGATAGCCTGATAACAGGACACATTCATGTCACCAAACCTGGACAGAATGGAACGAACACACATTTGGGCATAAATATCTAGAGCTGCTAGGTCTAATATTGTCTGCAATGTAAGTGGCTTGAATTTCAGCAAAATGAACTGGACAACAGGAGGAAATACTGATAAGTTTGTTGGAAATACAGTCGTTTAAGATTTACAACTGCTTTTTCGAACAGTATATTTGAGCCAACCAGGGGGACAACAGAACATTACAACTATTGCTAACAGTAAAGACATTAATAACATTAAAAGTGTGATTGAATTAGGTAAACATTACCAGTCTCAGATAATTGTAAATTTGATTAACATGAGGTTATAAAGTTATATGGGCCATCCAGCTGGAGAGTAACAGATAATGACTTAGATACATACAGTTTTACTGAATACAAGCATAATGGATAATTTTTTAATAACGTAAGTGTCAACATCTAGAAAATGTTGAACTAAGAATTTAAGCAGCTTTTTGAGGATTGAGATATCATCACTACTTACCTGGAGAGAATTAAACTGGTAAAAATTGCACATATGACACTGCAGAGCCTCTTTGGGTATCAAACCATCCTGTTGGGAAAATTAATATATATGTAAGTAGATCAAAAAGTATATTCTTTGAAAGATTGCTTGGTTGATTATGTGAGACACCTTGATCACTCTGGGCCCAACAACTTGGACTGGACAGTAAAGCCTGACCTGACTTCTTGGTGAAGTCGGTTAAACACCAACCGACAGGTTGGTGTTTAATCACCAACTGTCCAAATAGTTGGGTACAATTTATTTTCCTACATCCTATCCTAACTCCAATTCTTTGTATCCCTTCCAAGGGCTACATAGTCACTTAGTTGGCTTAGTGCTTGTTCCTGATAATTACCTTCATTTGTTCACTCTGGAAACTCTATATCTTAGGGTCTAAATAAATCTTCCCCAGATCTTTCCAGTGCAATGCAATGCAGTAGGGGTGAAAGGGAGTAGGTGTGGTCGGACGGAGTGGATTTGTTTAAAGGGTACCGATATTTTTGAAGGGTTGTATTGTACAAGGAAATGAATAATGTGGGTGGGGGTGGAAGGATGTGGCTGATATAAGTGCAGTGGGAGGATGTGGATAATGTGGGTTAAGTGACCTGGGAGGATGTAGGTGGGTGTGGATTAAAGTACTTTCATCCTGGAAAATGGAACACTGCAAAACATTCTATACAAATTATTTACTGGATACAAGCATTTACACAAGTTTATTAAATATCTAAGCATTCATCACATTGTTAACCACTCATGGGATAAGGAATCATTAGTGTGCATATAAAAATATTTAGATTGTTTTAGCCATTTAACATACACTGTACATGGTCAAAAGCTTACCGATCTGAATTTTGGTGGTGGGTCTTTCCTTGACTTGCTTTCCTGGCTGTCACTCGTGTCTTTAGTTTCAGCAGAACTATCAATGCTTTGTGCCTCTTTCTTTATTCCATCATCATCATCATCATCATCATCATCATCATCTGTGTCTTCAAGTACCTTGCCACTGAGAATATAGCTTCAAGGTAATATTTTACTCATTTAGCCAAATGGGAAATTATAATTTATGATTAAATACGTTCAGCCTTATATACAACTTGAAGTAAAGGTATTACCATAAAAGCAAAGATCAGTATAAAAAGAGTGTTATAGAAATTAATAATGTAGACAAGACAAATTAGGAAACTTTGATATAGTACAGAAGATATTCAAGATGAGACTGTGATGAGCTATGAGAGCAACTCCCTATAAAGACACAGGAATAATACTACACTGATATACTACAGCCACAAAAAGGATGACAAATAGTATGGCAGGGAATGCATTAAATATCCAGTTCAAGTGTTGTAAACGGAAAACATGAGTTAAAATAACAGGCACCGAGAGTAGTGAATTACGTACAATGTTAAGGTTTTTGTGGCACATCTAAACACATTAAGAATAGGACGACAGACAAAGAGAAAAAAAGTGGAATTGAAGTTTTAATAGATGATAGACGATTCTCTCTCTTTTGTATTACCCATGAACAAATTTATATTTTATTACACTGTATATTAGTTACCTATTCAATTAATTAATTAATCACTTTCATCAGTATAATTTTCCATGCAAATGAGAAATCGATAAGGATTTAAGTGATCCTTAATTGGAAAAAATTAAGAACTGTATAATGCATTTTCAAGTTGAGAAAATGTCATTAAAACATTTATATTAAAAAAGAAATGTAGCAACAGAAAAGTATAACGGGGCCACTGGAGAGCTTTTTGCAGATGTCAGAATAATTAAATATTTAAAACACAGCAGGCTTTGCAAGAGCAACACCAGGAACATCCAAAGGTCAAGCAAGGAGAGGATATTTTTACTTCGTGAATACAAGCATGAACAACTGCCCAAATTTACAGAAACTTCACAAACATAAAAAAAAGCTGCAAATCCACCCAGGCATTGCTAAATTTTGTTCCCAAGATCTGAAACAAAAACATAAAAAACTATATATATACACCTGTGCTGGTATTACCTGGGACCATGTACAAAAAAAAACTTGTCATAAGTACAGTACACCAATTTGTGTCACAAAATTAGGAAACCTGTTCCAATTTGGCATGCTGGAAATTTGAAATTATAGCTTTAATGTGTTCTGTAAATAAGGAAATTTTGAAAAGCAAGCATAATCACAGAGAAACCCTCAAATGCCATACAAAATACTTTTAAAGCAAATTTATGCCTTATAAGATATAACTTTCATGGTCTGGTGCCAAACTGGAACACCATGAGTTCTAACAAAAGAAACCAGGACTAGTGCCAATTCTAAAAAATAAATAAAAAAAGTACCAAAACACAACCACACACATTCCAATCCTTCTCTGTTAAAGGAATGCAGGAAATTTCTGA
The DNA here is from genome assembly GCF_040958095.1 of Procambarus clarkii. Classification (NCBI taxonomy): domain Eukaryota; kingdom Metazoa; phylum Arthropoda; class Malacostraca; order Decapoda; family Cambaridae; genus Procambarus; species Procambarus clarkii. Next base: position 36,907,861 of record NC_091184.1, on the reverse strand, counting down.
TTATTACAGTTTGGTCTGAGTTAACTATGCCTAAGTGATAGATATGAAGTATAAAAGCATAATTGAAACAATCAGCAGACAATCTTTAGAAATCTCTGCTATTTTCCCATATGGTAAAATATTTAACCATGGAAACCAACCCATGCTATGCCAGTTTCATAATTGGAAGTAATCACATACTAACTCAAAAACTTATCACCCTTATGTTTTAATTCTGCTTTTGGGAATTCCTCTCCAACAGCAAAGTGAATTGATTTGAGCAGCTTGAAAAGAAACTGCTAGGTTAAATTAATACAGCTTTACTGTAAGAAATGGATAGGCGTACAAGTATCAACTGCTATACAACAGTGTATCAAAACAAGTTCACAGCTCATCATTATATAATTCCACCATTTACAGAGGCCAACCATTAAGTCAATTGCAGCCCAAAAAAATTCCATTAAGGAACAGGTCCTACAGAAGTGTCATGAGCACTTTGGGAAGAGCGCTTACCTCTGTTTGGGGTCAGCTGTAGCTGAGGAACCATCACCCTCAGTTTTATCTCCTTTTTGATCACCTGTTGATGCTGGTGTTGATTCCTCATCCTTCTCCTTCTCAAGGCCCTTACTATTCTTGGCTGTTCCCTTCTTGACATTTAATGTTTTCTTTGACTGTTGCTCAGTCGTCATCTGACGACCGGCCTGACCTAAGAAACGGCCACCCCTGCCTCGACGGGGAGAAAGATTGTCGCCAGCCCGACGAGGGCCAAACTGATGATCGCGTTGAGGGAACTTGCGTGCTGGTTGATGCATTGAGGGGGCAAGTGTCTGACCTCGGTAGTTATCATAACCCCCACCCTGTTGGAGACACTTGCCACTCAGAGAAATCAAGTGCCCTGGATTCTGACCTTCAACACAAATTCTTTCCAAAGTACTTGTGTTACCATATATGACCCAATTAAACAATATGGGTTAATATGTATGCCTGACAAGGGATAGAGTCAAGGCAGTAACAACAATAGAGGAAAAGGAGTTGCAACATATCCTTTAAACTGAACAGCTTTTTAAAGAAAATGCAAGACATTAAGGAAATTCTTAAAGGGATGTCGATGATTAATAATTTAATATTAACCCAAATGAAAACATATATTATTTTAAAATTCAGAAGGGTGATGGTTAAAAAACTATCACATGTCCGATTCATATAGATGGCAGATGTGAACTGCATGAATGAAATACCATCCAGGGACAAAAGCAATGCCTACATAAAGTAGTACTCGGCAAGAAGTTTTATTTACATCATTGAGTTGGCAACAGCAGCACTGAGAAAATATATATTATAAACAATTATTTCCAAAGAGAGTAACAAAATAAGAGATCACAATAGGTAGAGACTTTCTGCCCAAATAGAAGGTTATATGACACTTGCTACTGCATAATGCAGGTAACAAAACCAGCTAGTCCAGTTCTTGTTGTCTATAAAAATATCTTCCCTGAATCTTTTCAATTTCCAGCATTTCCCCAAAATTTACTGAAATGACAGTTTAAGCTACTGAAGTTAACAGTTGTCAAAATCAAGCACAAACAGAAGTTTGTGAAACCCTTTTCAAATTATATTTTATTTGTAAAGAAACTTTTCACTGTCAGCTACTGAGTAACAACAAAGATAAGGGAAACATAGTCCAATCACTTGTTGATAGTGACTTGTATTGTAGTTAGAATTCATTATTTTGTAATTAAAACAATTCATGTGACAATAAGCCAAACTGTAATCTACAGCATTTTTTATGCCAGTGATTGAAAAAATAGAAGAAAAAGAAAGAAAAAATATTTATGTCACTGACTCCCACAAATGTGCAGGGTTCTAGTCCCCATACAAGGAGGGTTAGCTTATTCCAGCACATTGGCATGAGAAGAGCAACTGGTGCTTTGCACACTAAACAAACACGCCTCCGTGGACAATTTCAAACCCGGATCTCTATGATCCAAATTTGGCTAGGCACCCCTTGGAGTTCCAAATATACTCTACTATTAAATATATCCCAACCATACCGGAAACTAAACAAAAAATAAATAAAAAAATGACAAGGCTACTCACCACATCCATGCACATCATTTTATTGGCAGGAGGTCCACTACTCCAGCCAATCTGATTTTGACTCTCAGAAGCCCGCTAATTAAAAAATAAATAAATACAAAGTATTAAACACCTGCAAAACTATATTTTACAAAAACAATGTAAATAACAATTCTGTAAATTTTTTTATTGATGTTGATTATGATTATACTGTTCTTCTTTTTCCATATGAAATGGGATGCATCAGGAACGTCTCTTCAGTCAAGAATATCCTCAACATGCATAAAAGGAGACGCTTTAAATTTTCCCAAGAAGATAGAGCACTTGTCACTACAGGCATCCCCAATTTTGTGACAATGGGTAAAATTCTCTCATATCTAAATTATTTAAATTTTAACAAATTAAAAACCAGCATTGAATGCAATGAAACCCCTCTTTCTGGGAGCCTGTGGCTCCTTGTTGTTAATAGAGAAAAGTAAAATAGGACTCACTGGGGGGAGGGGGAGAAGATGAGCAAAATTCAAAACTCCAAAGGAGAGAACTCAGGAAATGAAACCATACCCAGGCCAACACAAGCTTGAATGGGACTTAGACCTGGTAGACCTCCAAAACCCCGAGCCCAGAAATCAGGCCAAGACAAAACAGAAAGTATGTTGGTCAAAGCTGAAAACTACTGAACACCATGGGTATGAAAGTAGTCCATAGGCTGAAGAGATTTTATGACAAGTCTGACACAAGTTAATGAGCCTTGAATTGGTATCAAAGAGACCAGATCAATAAAGAATGCATTCCCCCAAAGCAGTCCAGGTCATGCATAGGTAGCAATGAATAACCTCGACCAAACAACAAATGATGCAATGGTAGAAACTAAGAATCAGTGACTATAGGACCACTTTGGAACCCAACCACCAGAAAAAGAACAGGGTACAGATAAAGAAACCACCCACCAAGACCAAATGAATAAAGTTCCTCCAACCCTACAACCAAGCCAGCACGTACTCACCTAGTTGAGAGACTGGTACCCCTGCAAGCACAACTGTCAATCAACTGGTGTACAGATTTTGGAGCCTATTGGGCTCTATCAAATCTACATTTGAAACTACAGTATGTATGGAGTCTGCCTCCACCATATCACTGCCTAGTGCATTCCATTTGTTAACTACTCTGACACTTAACCCTGTCAAATTCCCTGATAATTTTGTAGGTGGTTATCATGTCTCCCCTTATTCTTCTGTCTTCTAGGGACGAGAGGTTTAGCTCCCATAGCCTTTCCTCGTAGCTCATACCTCTCAGTTCTGGGACTGGTCTGGTGGCATACCCTCCAAATCTTCTCTAACTCTGTCTTGTGTTTAACTAGGTATGGACTCTATGCTAGAGCTGCATACATGGAGCATAACAGTCATCGACCAGGAAGGGAAGCCAATAAAAAATCCCAGACGAGAACCATCCATGTCTGAACCCAGGATAGTACCAACTGAAACTTCCACCAGAACACAGGGAACCCAAACCCAGATGGCTGGGAAAGGAACAAACTCTGGCTTGCCGACACAAGGATTGGCTAGAAGCCCAAACCAGCCAGTCGTTAACCCTTAAACTGCATATGGCATACATATACAACAGGACCTGATGGTACCATAAGTTAAATTTCTCAAACTTGCTGAAACGCTTTCCAATTTGTTGTGTATAATCTACTAGCAAATCCTGCAACTTTGTCTAAATGATCACAAACATAACTTGAGAAATAAGAAAAATTATGAAATTAAATATTGAAAACTTCAGATTTTCAAATCAGATGCAAAAATATAAATTATTACCAATTGTTCATTTGGTGTTGTTATGCCCTCAGAATAGCATGATATTCATTTTCACAGATTTAGGATATAGGTTTTTCAGTTAGGTGGTTGTAAAAAAAATTGTCAATGTGGCATTTGAAATACAGTACATGTACTGTATACGCCAAATTTAGACTAATTTTTTTTTTTAACTCCAAACATTTAGGATTTATGAAAAATCCATTCTAATAAGGTTACAGAACTGACAGCTGTGCACACTGTATGTAAAAATGGTGAGAATTGGTCAGAAACTGGATTTTTTGAAGCTGACTCACAGTTGAAATTCTAGTTTTTAGAGATAATTGAAGTTGAAGTTATCGACAATGAATACTGTAGTTCTAATTCCTTTATTTACTTGTATGTTTTAATAATCATTGTTTGGCATTCACACTCGAATGTGAAAGTTGTAGGTCAATATGTGTTGGAAAGAAGTCAAGAAAAAATACCCCCCCACCAAAAAAAAAAATATGGGGAAAATTATAATGATTTAAGGGATAAATATGTATACTTGATATAAGTGATAAAGCGATAAAGCCCTAATCTGGTCCCTAATCATCAAAACAACCTAACCCTGTCAAATCCCCTGATAATTTTGTAGGTGGTTATCATGTCACAACGAAAATAGCTTGAAATCTGTGAAAAAATCAGCAAAAAAAAAAAAAAAAATAATCAAAGTCCCAAGTTCTACCAGTTGTGATTGATTTATTTGTTGACCAAATTCATTCTATCTTCATGTAAGTTAGGGATGGGTATGCACTCTCCAGGATGTAGAGGTTACAACAAAATTAGATAATAAACAAAGGATGAAAAAAATCCAACAAATACTTTTTTGGACATTGGTGAAAGTAACATATTAACATTGGGCAATGTATTTTTATGATATACAGTAGAACCACGAGTGATGACCGCCTCAAATGGCGACCAATTTGGGTAACGAATGCCCTGATCGCCGACAATTCGTCTCGTTAGGCGACCGCTCGTTTGAATAACCAACACAACATGGTGGGGTCGCGGGCTGCTTCTCGCACATTCTCAGACGCCTCCGACGATGCAAATAAATTATTTTTCTTTGTTTAAAGATGCTATTGATGCTGGGATGTTGCAAAGCATTGACTTTTATGTAGAAAAACGAAATGAATTGTTTTAAAGAAAGAACAAATGTCAAAAAGGTTTGTTCGGTGTTTGTCAGGTAGGCTGCTCTGTTATTGAGAAATAAATGAAAAATACAAAACAAATGGAACACACTTGAAACACGGAAAGATTGTCATAATGGAGCAGCCTACCCGACAAACACTGAACGAACCTTTATGACATTTGTCCGTTTTCAAATTGTTAACTTTTTTTTATTTAAGAAACATGGAGCAGCTTACCTGACAAACACCGAACGAACCTTTTGCTATACATAAAATAAAAAAAATGGAACAAATTTGAAGAAAGAAAAATGTCATAAAAGTTTGTTCAGTGTATGTAAGGTAGGCTGCTCCATTATTTAAAACACCGAATATCATATTGATGTTTTTCGATGGTAGAATGGATTATTTCTATTTACATTCTTTTCAATCGGAAACTTCGTTTTGAATGAAATCAATTTCACATGATGACCATGGCGCCGGAACAGATTAAAGTTGTTATTCGAGGTTCCACTGTATAACAGAATAGAGCATAATAACATACTCATTATTATTGGTGTTGTTATGTATTACTCAGCAATGCTATAAAGACACCAGCTGCAGATCAACTTTGTGGACACTTCTTACTACTATTCTTCTTTGTGGATCGAACAGGTGTTTGCATCTCTTTAGTACTCCATTATCCCTTAGTTACAGTTAATAAGAGCTGTTCTCCTTATCAACAAACATTCTTCTTTTTAAAAAAATCTAAAATGCATTTCTGAAAATATTGGGATGCAACTCTCACGACACTGAAGCCAATAAGTTGGAAATTTGTGTAATATTTAATTTAACACTTTCGCACTCTCGTAGCGCTTAAACGCGTTACCAATTTTTCTTCAGTCATCTCTCGTAACGCAAGTACGAGTCCAACAATAAAATATTTGTATAAAATTCATTTTTTATCAGATTGACTTTAGGATAGTTTCAAAATGAGCACCTTTAAATTATGCACAATTTGATACCAAAATGAAAGATGTAACACGAAACTTGAAACACAGAACACTTGAAAGATTATACAGTACTGTATATACAGTACGTTTATGGTTAAAATGTTAAAATTATATTTATTGTGCTATTATTATGGGAATAGCTTTAAAATGCGAGCCTTTACATTGCGAACAATTTGATACCGAAATGAAAGATGTAACACCCTGTACACATGCATGACCAAACCACACACCAGAAGATGTAGAAACTACGACATTTTGGTCCATCCTGGACCATTATCTAGTCGAATGTGATGGGAGACAAAGGCACGGGCAATAAATAAGGAGTAAGGTGAGCAGCAGGTAAGAGAAGAAGGTTAATTCCTACAAGAAGGCAAGAATAAGGCGAATAAGGAGAGAATAGAATGAAAGGTACAAATGTGATGAGTGTGATAAAGGAAGAATGAGATGGGTAAGAATAAGAGGGTAAGAAAAAGAAGAAAAAGAAAAGGGGAGGGGGGTAGGCTAAATCAGGTCACATTTGTTAGGAAGGTTAGAGCATTTGAGTATGTACTGTGAAAGGGAAGAGTCAACAGCAACAAAGCCAGGACTAAGGTTCATGTCGGGTATGTGTATGTGTGTACACATGCAGCTCAGTCTTGGATACAAATATAATTAGGAATATAGAACAGGTGAAAATGAAAATACAGTACGTGTAAATTATGTGGTATGTCATGCTCTCATATCCTCACCCGTTATGTTGAGTGCCTGTTGACTGATGTACATTAAGACTGTTCCAGAACAAATAGCATGGATGTATCACAATGGGAAGATTGATGATATACTGGAGAGATACAACAATTTTGTCCCAAGAATGCCAAATAGTGGATTTGCTTAAATGTCTATTTGTAGCCTTTGTAAGTATGTTTTTTGTATTTATTAATAGAAGTACAGTATTTGTATTTATCGGTGTGTGTATATACATATAGAATAATATTACCCATTTACAGGAAGAAACGTAAATTTTTGCCAGAAACGCTATGCGTACTATTGGCTTTAGGTATTGTATGTACTATCTCTATCTTTAAATCCAACATTATGTATGTAACTCAATGTATGTACCTTTACCTGAATAAAAAATCTAAGTGCTTATCACCCAGAATGTTAAGTAATATGATGATTGTTTGTGATTGTGTAACAACAATTTAACTATAAACTTTTTGGTTTCCATTAAATACAGTATACTGAATGTTTTTTTTAATCAACTCTAAATGAGAGTTCAAACCTTTAGAAATGACACCTTTTCAATAACAAATATTATTGAAAAATATGACAGTTATCATGCATTACACTTGTAAATTGGAAAATGATAAAACAGATGAAATGCAATTCAGACAAAATAGAAAAATTAAAAATAGTACAGTACTGCAGATAATTCACTTACTGTAGATAGCACTGTATTGAGAATATTTAGTGCAAGCTTTGACTCAGGATTATTCATTTGACTGAGATGTCTGATGGAGCCAACCAGGTCTGCAGCTCCTCCTCCTCTATACTCTCCCAGGAGACTTGTTCCCGATCCTCCAGTAGGTGGTAGGAAATCTCCACCGTGACTTCCAATCCCAGCACCTCCCATTCGGAATTACACCACTTGCCCAAGGATTTACCATTGGGTTGTTTGAGCTCATGGCACTCATGTTCCTGCATGTTCAACAAATGGTAAATATAAATGTAAACTGCCACTCTACTCCAAAACAATTATGCATATGCAGTTTCAATAAATATACATTTAATTCATTTACAGGCATTTAAAAGTTTAAATATGAAATTACTCAATTGTTAGATCAAGAAGAAATCAAATCACATCTATTAATGTTTAATAAAAGATGTAGAAATATTTTATAACTCGTTTCTTGTAAATTTAAGGAAAAAAATACAGCCTTTAATTGTGGGCTGCACTTTAGCTGTGTCCCGTCAAGGACTAGCTTCACTGAAATTAACAATACCAGAGAAGGTGAAAAGGGAACGCCTCGTGGCATCGCTCTATGAGAGTATGCTCATTAAATGGTGTCTATGAATTTCCATGCATGCATGTATCTTTTTAAGAGATGTAGAGCCCCCAAGATTCATCAGTTACACATGCCAGGTAGACTAGTTATTGATTCCTGGACATCAGTGTCGAAAGGTGATCCCAACACTTCCTACTGATACTGCAGTGTGAACACGACAGAACTTAACTGTGAATCATCACTATTGTTGGCTATACTGCTGAAACATATTCTGCCCTCATTATCTATTGCATCTAAGCTTTGCCTTGACACTTTAATAAAGTTACATCCATTCCAATTGGATTTAATGTATGTTGATACAGATAGTTGCAAATAAATTAATGTTATCAAGACTAGATTTTCTCTGAACCAGAGTAATCTTGCAGTCAACGTTCTAAACGACTGATAATCATGTCGCAAAAGCATGTACTGTATGGTTATACAAAATTATGCCGTAACTACAATTCTCATAAAGTCCCTTATCAAGGTTGACTCAGAAGAACAAGACTTAAGATAGTTGAAATGCATTCACCATTGTGTTTAATGATAGACTTTCCATCAAAAGGAGGAGTTAATTGCAAAGAGGCACAATCCTGCATAACCTAAACCGGTTTATTCTCAACTTTTTTTATAGTTCCTCTAAGAAATGGTCTGACCAAAGGTTACCACCAACCTGAGGTAGTGATGACTTCCTGTAGTTGCACTCAAGGGTGAAGTTTTTGGTTTATTTAATATTGTAGTAGAAGATGGATTTACATCTTTCCTAACATGTAATAGACTATCATTGAAAAATGTAGTTCCCTCAGTGTGCATTCATGAGGTTAGCTCACACTTGAGTCACTATCAATTTACAAACAATTATCCATGTTTAGAATCATGACTCTGCCTGCTTAGCAATCAATTAAGAAATGAGCATAATTACCGTAGTTGCCGGCATAAAAGGCGCACTCTTTCATAGGATGCGCCCCTATTTTACAAGGATATTTTCTTGAAAAAAAAAAAAAAAACTATTTTAGTATATTTCATCATTCATTTATTGAAAGATATTTTATAGTTGTTTTTGTACCCCCATCTCTTACCTCCTCAAAGATCAGCTGTATATTTGTTTATATTTTGGGCAAGAGAAGTGCTATACAGGATGTGAAACTTTTATTTCTGGATGTGATGTCTTGTGTTGCCGCATCAGGCCACCAGGGCAGTACACCTGGTGAAGACGCACTATCACAACGCTCTGGTTTTGTTGTCATTTACTCATTGCAAATGGCTGACAGGCAGATAAAAGGACATTTCTTTCAAATTTCTAGGAGCATTTTTCATTTAGATAATGAATAAATGTTTCTTAAAGGTAACAGTCGTTAAATAATGTATAATATCAGGCATGGGTTATGTAAGCTGGGTAAGAAGGTGAGACGAGAGCTTCCTTCATAACTGCTGACGTAGTGTAAGCAATTTCTTGCGAGTTTGTGACTGTGAACAGACTGCGATAACTCAGCTTGTTTCAATATTTTATTATTAGTAACAATTTACAGTGATAATTTGGCTTGTTTTCATTATTTTATTATTGGCAAAGATTTTTGTGCCTAGCGAACTTAACCAGTATTGTATACTCGTCTGGATCCCGAGCCTATGGCGCTCGGTCTCACATCTGTAATATGATTGCATTAGACGCAGGGCAATTTTTTGATACATTTAAAAATATATAACCGAGTCTTATATGCTGGAAAATACAGTAACTGCATAGAAATAGATCACCCAAGGAGATAAGACAATTTTTTGTAGAGAAAAAACAGGGTTTTGCGAGTACCACTTTCATATGATCTAATAGTTATGCCAATTATGGAGTTATGCCCATTCGGCATATTGCTGAATCATCACTACTTGCTGTTGAGTACGTGTCATACAATAGATGGTATGTAACAATGAGCAATTACCAAATGAACACCTAAAGGAGTCAATCCTCACTGAAAGCAATATTGAGCACCTTCAGAAGAAATTTATCTAAGGTTGTTAACCACTGCACTGCGCCACCCGACATAACACAGGGCATGGTGGTGCACCACTCGACTCTGGAGCAATACTGTATTGGGGATATCGTAAGATTCAAAGTGTAAATGCGGTAGGTTGGGTACGAGATGAACACCTGAGACCTCCAGTGAGCAGCAGCCTTCTTGAAAAAAATTCCTAGCATGCCCTAGAGCCACGGATTGGCTCAGTTCTGATGAGCAACCATAGCTGGCGCACGGGCCTTCGACTCCCAATCCCGTCAGACGTGGTGTCGAAAGATCGCTCTCCGATGATGAAATTCAGACCTTATGGTTTGAAGAAGAAAAGGGTAGTGATATTGATGAAACAAGGAATGATAAAGACCTAACACAAGTGTCGGATACAAGTGATACAATACAGATGAGGACGATACATCGAGCGTATCCAGTACAGGATGAGTGCCAGGCCTCACCATTATCATCACCACCTGTGTCATCTCCAACTTGTGAAGAAAGCGATACTATAGATAAATCGTTTTCTGGGTTCAGTGATGATGCTTCACTGAAGTAGCATAGATGAACAGTGTGTTAACAGCATCCATGGTGGTGTTACTATGCCAGTAGTAACACATAAGAACATAAGAACATAAGAACAAAGGTAACTGCAGAAGGCCTATTGGCCCATACGAGGCAGCTCCTATCTATAACCACCCAATCCCACTCATATACTTGTCCAACCCGCGCTTGAAACAATTGACACCACCATGGTGGTGCCAGTACAAGGAGCACGGGTGAATTACACAACAAGGAAAGATTGTGATAATGAAGATATGAGTGAAAGTGAATATTTTATGGCTAATTTTGATGAGCCATTCATGCAACATCTTGTTGACAAAACCAACAGGTATGCATTGCAACTTCAACTTATTGCAGGTGGCTTATTACCTGCTTCACGTATGACACGTTGGAAGGACACCACTGTGGCTGAATTGAATGTGTTCTTAGTTGTGTCTGCTTATGAAACATTCCGTGAAACACATAATATAGGATTATTGGAACGAATTTTGTGCTGTTCCAAGCCCAGTGTTCAACAAGTACATGTCATGAGACAGGCTCCTGATATTTCTACATTGCCCACACTTTGAAAACATTGCAAATGTTGATCGAAATTACTAGTATTGACTTTGGAAAGTGCGAAAAGTGTTCAGTGATAGACAAAAATTTTGTGATTACGTTGTACCAGGACAGAATTTTGTCATTGATCTTTTCAAGACTACCTTACACTTCATATGCTTGGCTGCATACCACCTACAGGAACTAAAACCAAAGGTGTATGTGAGTGCATTGTTTGCAAGCACACAGACTGAAGAAACAAACCAAAAATCTGTGTACTTGGTGCATCAAGTGCAAAGTTGTGCTCTGTACCATGGACTGCTTCTTTGATTATCACTCACTTCTAAAGTACTCAGAGTGTAGTACAGTGTATGACTGCAAAGAGTGAGTGTACATAGTGTAAATAGATTGATTACTTGTATTGAACACGTAATATTGCGATAATAAACAATTTTGTGGACACATTACTGTAGTGACATGTATCATAGTTCCTTGGAACATTATGAACGTTCTACTGTGTGCATATTGTAAAGGACACAAATGTGAATCAGATACGATAAAAAAAATAATTAGAAAGCATTGAAAATACACTGATAAAAATTATGAAAATTTATTTGTGGCAACTCGCGAGTTTCGAATTGCCCGCACGACAGCCTCGCTGAGCTTCCTGCATGTGCAAACACACATTTGTAATGTCACATCGCATCTTCATCATGTCGCTACAGCCAGGTGTTTTTTTTTTTTTTTACACATGTACATGTACATGTTTAGGAAAGGGATTTAACAATTTACAAAGAAACAATTTTGAGGGAACACTTCAATTACCGCGTACCACCAATTTCTGTCGCAATAAAAGCCACGCAGGACAGAGATTAATCTTCAAGAAACAGCACTCTGGGAAGAAACCCCTCCCTTGTTAATGCACAGTGATGCCATGTGGTGGTGGTGGGGGGGGAGGGAGGAAGGTGGTAGTAGCACGGATTGCAAAGGAAGTTAGTGCTAATTGGCATTCCTTGTGCTAATTAGTGCTGTCAGGGGCATTGAGGATAGTTCTCACTTGTGTGCCATACGAGCTACTCCCTAGGTGGTGGCCTTAGCTAGACACACCATGGTGTTCATCACACTTCTTTTCCCCGATAAAACCATATGCAAAGATACTTGATAGACTAGGAGACAATATCACAAAAGTGTAGCACATGAATCCAATCCTAGTGGACTGTAGTGACTGGATCAGGGAACACCTGATGAGCTTCAGTTCAGAAATATACTGTACTATAATAATTTAATGAACTACATTATAGAATAATTTAAGTGGAAAAAACACTTGAAAATATTTTAACTATAGAGACAGCACTTTCTAAGTACTTGACAATGTCACTAATTGCATGCCACAACTATAAACTGAAAAATAATTGAAAACAGAAAAACATGCACTATAAAGGACAATCAATGAAAGTGCACAACATTACTGAAAGCAGCAGCAGCTGCCTTTCTAAGCTTAACTCTTAAAGGTCAGTTATCGTTACTTGTTAATCCCTGGGCTAATGCCATTATGGTCATTTCCTGATTTTAGTTATCACCACCCAGTTTTTATGTAAATCCTGTAAATAATACATATATATGGATGCAACGGAGTTAACCAAGACCCGTGAAAAAATAATGCTATCATTTTAATTGCTTATTGTGCATAGAGGTTATCAAGTACTATACCAGTGGCGTGCAATGATTGCAAAATCAGAAATGGGTCTTTCCTGCCATTGTCAATCTGGTGTATTTCTGGACAACTTTCCCAGACAGAATAACAACAAAGGGGTGGGGTTGCAATACACTTCCTTTGATCTGTGCCAGAGATTGGTTGAAGTGTTATATAGGTGTACATGTTACAATGCAGACCTATAAACAGTACTCAGTCTTCATTGTTAATTATGTGTACTGTATATAAATTAGGTTATTCAACAAAAAAAAATACATAATATAAACTTACAAGTGAAGCCACAAACTATTCAACTTGATCAATTAAGCCCACTCGCTCTTACACCACAAAATAGTAAGCTGTGCATCTAGTGCTGATGCACTCATTGACCCGTCCACCCGACTACATATCCAGAAACGAAGCATTCATTTGTTGTTTTTTTACATTATTCTTATGTTTTACATACAAATATATAATTCTATTATTCTTACGTTTTATCATTCTATATGATAATTGTTTGCACACAGCCAGTAGCACATTTGATAGCCCCTCTTTGAGGATTAAAATTATAATAAGCAATATGTACATTTATTATTAAATTTAGATAAAAATCTTAAATTCCAATACAAAATCTGTACAGTAATAGCACATTTTGCTAACTCACGTGAACCAACAGGAAATAATGGTAATGGGGAGGGAGGAAAAAATAACTTATTTAAATGGTGTTTTCAAGTTCTAACCAACAAATATTCCAAACAGTTGGCTTACATAACTAAAGGTTTTAAGGTAGGTTTTAAGGTACAAATAATTAATCTTATTTCAAATATTTTCCATTAGAATTTAATTAAAATCTGCCCAAAACGTCATACTACTGACTCTCACTCAGTTGAAAATCAAATTCCCATAACTACACTTGTAAAAATACTGTGCTAGTACAATAAAGAAGGAATCCAGCTAAACTGGAGTGATTCCCTGCAGATGCCTCCCATTGCATAAGAATTTCTATTGCACCTGATCTAAAAGATTCATTGGAATTTTTTGGCCATGATTATGTTTTTATTAGTGCAAATAACGGATCATGCTTTGATACACATTCTAATGAAGTCACATAGAAAAAGTACATTTTTAATACAAGTATTACTTTTCCTCAGCACATTCTGGCCCAGTAAATATGTGCCTGCTAAACTACATTTCTGACATTTACCACTACAGTACATTCACTCATGTCGATCTTACAATCGTAAGGTAACCTTTGGTCACATCCAGACTTCCGTTAAACCAGTTTCCAGTTTCCATTAAAAAGGGTTCCACTCCACAGTATTGTTAAAAATATAAAAATATAACTGCCTTGGAACATCAAACATTTAATCCTTAGATGCAGTGGTCTTCAAAAGTACAATGTACTGGTGGTTTGTGTTTAATAAGAGCCATATTGGTTGGTAGAATTGAGTACAGTAATAGATTTCTAACCAACTAAAGCATGGATCCTAAACAACATTTATTAGCAAATAAAAATATATTTTGAAAAGTTTTATGCTTGGATATTGCTGTCTTACCTGCCCTGATTGCATACAATGCCAGAAGGTCCAAAGCCCTGGCTGCTATATTCTATTGCACCTCTCCCGCCAAACTGGCTGCCACTTCTGTCTCTACGAGTGTAGCCTGCCCCAAAATCACTACTGCCACCCATGTTTCCACGGCCTAGACTACTGTTGTCTTGAAATCCACGATTACTTCCAAACCTTTTGAACAATAGTCAAACTACAGTACAGTATTGGAAACATGAGAGTAAAATAAGAAAAGCTTAACAACAACTATACTGTACTTTAATACTTTATCAATGAAGTAATTTTTTTTAGTTTTATACAAAACATTATATATAAATAGCACAGATTTTAATGAAATGAATCTTTCTGGGTGGCATCTAAGAGACTTCCAGAGTTTACAGCACTGGCACCTCAGGGCCACAAACGAGTCTCCGGGTTCCTATGATTATCTCTACCAAACGCAAGTAAGGACCAATATCTAAACATGTATCTTTACAGTAGAGGAAGATATGAGAATTACAGATCAACTCAATATTAGGGTAAATCATCCAAAAAGTTGAAAGGAAGTCACAAAATACAACCTCTAGAATAAGAGATGTGACCATCATAGTGCCATAAAAAACTCTGTAAAAGGCAAACGACTTATTCCCTGACTTCACCCACCACCAGTAGGTGAGTGAAGGTCACATACATAGGTCACTTGGGCCTGAAGCCTGACACTCACAACACTCTCGAGACAAAACAAACATGGACAAAAATCAGAACAGGATGGGAACAGGGAGTCAGTAGAGTGCATCAAGAAAGGAACGTTTCAGAATACTTCATACTATTCCTGAACTGGCCTCCTCAGAAGCTTCCTCTAGTTTATTTTACACCTCTGATGCACAATTAATAAAGTTGTTCTCGATGGCATAAAGCCCAAAGTACATAAGAAATATAAAAATAAAAACTTAAGAGGCTTACTTGTGATAAGACCTGAGGAATCTGATGCTGTATCTCAAGAATGACACAAATGTCCCAGTGGTCCCACAAGTCCAAAGGGGGATGCTGAAAAATCCTCTAAAGACTACAGCATTCTCTCCACAGACTGGGGGTGTTTTTCCTTGCAGGCCCAGTAGAGGAATTTTCCTTGCAGGCCCAGTATCCTCTACTGGAAGGAAAATAGAACAGGCACAGAGCAGGGAACTCTGCCCAGAACATCTGGACACACCGAACCAGAACATCTGGACACATTGACCAATTGTGGCAAAAAGCTGGCCCAGGAGGTAAGGTCAAGAGAAAGCACTAAGCCATTATGACTATATGACCAGAAGAAATAAAAATGGAGGAAGACCCAAGAACAGAGGAGAAATTCAACCAAATCTGAAGATAAAACACTCCATCCTCCACACAGCCTGATTTCTGTAATTACACTACTGTATAATTGTAGAAATCAGGCAGAACAATCCCTACAATGGCAAACAAGCAAACAAGTCACAACTTGGAAGGACACAACCCCCTCCCTCCTAAAAGCTGTGTGGAGCTACTCTTTATAGTGCAGGAAGACCCATAAAGGCAAGGGGAAGCCTTGCCTGGAACCCTGGAGCCCAGCTAGAACTACAGGAACCACAGAAGGCTGCAGCTAATTTGGGAAATACCAGGGACCAGCCACTACAAGGGCATGTACCCAAAATGCAGGCAGAGAAAAGACAAACCACACTCCAAGAAACTGGTAAAAACTCAAATCTGCAGTGCATATTAAGCAAATCAATACGGGTCCGTCTAATTACCCAAAGCTACTTAAAGCTATCCAAAGCTTCCTAACATTATGCAAGTACAGTAATGAAATATGACATTTGCTCACTATAATGTTGGTGCTGAATGAAGAACATGAACACGCACATTTTTATTCTGAACTAATATAATTTTATAATGAAATTAGGTCCATCTAATTACAGTACTCAAAGCCACATCATTGTCACTTAGATCGTCGACTTCCTATGGCATCACCTACCACTTAGTTTCGTCTAATTTTGCTATAAAAATAGGTTTTATCCAATGTTCTACATTCAGCACCAACATTATAGTGAGTAAATATATCATATTTCTTCATTATTTACATAATGCTAGGAAACGTTTGGGTAATTAGACGGACCGAATCAATACTATATGTAACTAACCACAAATGTAAATTGCTTAGCTTAATGATTGTTGTGATCCAGTTCTTGGAACCATTATGTTAAACCTTTCTGCTACTCACTCAAGATGGGGATTGAAATCCATAACACTATTCAACTAAAACTCTCGATCGTTGTGCTAGGCCTTTTTGTGATCACAGGTATGTTAGCCTTACAAACTTTGGGGTACATCTCCAAAGCTCATTATGTGCTATAAAAAGACTGCTGAAATATGTTAAACTATGTAACTGTCTTATAAATGCTGTAACTTGTTTAGTTAAATGAATTTTGGGGTTCAGTTCCTGAGGTCCATCAGTTCAGGTCCATTATATGCTTATGTTACCTTTTCCATTACCACTCTCAGGACGGGTATGTGATGTATAATAAATTAACTGAACTAAACTTTTGATCCACAAGATCGCTTTGCCTCGAAGAGTGAACCAGATTCTGGTCCCAACTTCCAGAAGATAATGGATGGGTATCAGAGGCCTCATGTGCTTAGCAGAGATTCCTCCCAGAATAAATCTAATACTAAGGCTCCTGCATTACAAGAGTTTAACCACTCCCCTCTAACACTTATCCACCAATGTTTTCCTCCCACCTACTGGTAATTTGAAAAATAATTTGCAGAACTGAGAACATACCTGTTTTGGATACCGGTACCTCTGAAACTTGATGACCATCTCCTATTGGCAGGCATTCTGAAAAATATATTAAATTAAGCGCAGTGCTGTAGAGACCTAGAAGGTCATGTTCACCCATAGAAGAACTACATCCATGATGATTCTACGGCATCATTACTAGGTGGTCTGTTACACCCTTCACCTTAGCATTCATCCTTCAATGACCTATTAATGCAGTATATCAATCCTCCTAAAAATAAAGGGGAAAAATTTGCAAAAATGCATCATACCACAGTTACAGAGATAAAACTGGCAAATGTAATAGAAGATGCAATACTGTATTCCCAAGAGAATACCAAGTAGTAAGGCAAGACAGAGGCAGGGAGAGAAGATTCCAGAGGTAACAACCAGCCAACAGGACTTCATACTAGGCATGATAACTAGTGAGGACCATGAATGGTGTTACAGTATTTGCAACCTTCTATTAACTACAGGAAGGTCAAGGAAGGAATATGATAAATGCAATGAACATACTTGAAGATTAGCAGTCTCCGTGGCGTAGTGGTAAGACGCTCGCCTGGCGTTCTGCGAACGCTTTGTCCTGAGTTCATAAAAAATAAATAAATAAAAATAATAGAAAAGGTGGCAATAGTGACCAAGAAAGCCAGAACAAAAATCCTAATACTTGTGGATTTTTAACCACAAAGAAATAGGGCCAACAAAGGATCCTCGCTGTGGAGATGAAACATGGAGAACAAGATTTGTGAACACTACAAACACTTCCTGTGGTAGCATATCAAGGAGTTAATATGAGAAAGATCTTAGACTTGGTGTTCACCAAAATGAAGAGTATGAAGAGAAATATGAGGTGCCACTAGGAGCCAATGACCACTGCATTATGTTCAATTACATTGTAGTTTCTTGAATTAGTCCACCTTTGTTCCAACAAGGAGTAAAGGTGCTTGTAATGGTTCTTATGCTTGCTAGGGTACTGAATAGAAATGGACTACTGATATTCATACAGTGTTCTCTGATTGTGCCTATGTTACCTCCACTCCTCACTGGTTCTATTCTGCATTTCCTACCATATCGTTTGTTCCAGCATGTTATTTTACTATGTAAATTTAAAAACTGGCCCTCCAGTATCTTCCATGTATATATTACGTGAGACCTGTCTTGTCACCTTTCTAGAGAACATTGTAGATGCTTTGTTGTGTCTGTGCCATATATTGTATATACTGTATATAATTGATAGTTATTTACACAGTCATCAGTTACCCAAATTTATAACTCGCATCCTACCTTTTGTAAATACTGTACTGTACTGTATGTTAATCGAGAACAACCCATAATAATTATACAATTATAAAATTATGTTTTATACATAATTATACAATTATAAAATTATGTCTTTGGAAACTAGTGTTTGGGCATTTGGAACACATCCACAGGCCTGAACATCTGGAAACCAGATTTGTTATTCTAAAAGTTTTGCCGATGATATGAAAATGAGAGAAGTTTTAATATACAGTAGCCAATAATTTACCTGAGGGTCTTCATCCCTATTGGCCTCAATAGGGAGCCAGTAGTTTGTCAGATTCACCCACTTTTCTTGAGAAATTTATTCAGTTGAATTTTGAGCGGAAGTACTGTACAATTTTGACACTTAGCTATTAGTGAGTAGGTGATTATGTTTTTTTTTTACCCTATAGGTTTAAAAGCATCTCATTGGTGTGTCCCACATTATGGTTTATTGTACTTAGAAGCTATTGTCTTCCCTGTGAGAGTTATGTTGGACCCTTAAAAGAAGTGGAACTGGACAAATATACTGGATTCCAATTGCTCAGTGATCTCATATATTCCGATGAGATCAACCCTATCATCTAGTTTGTAATGTTGATCGTCATGAGCCCCTCACACATTCCTGATTAAGAGTTGATTTAGTTCTGGGATGACTTGTCAGGGTGCTGAACTTATTCCAAAGGAGTGATGTCCTTTAGATGGCAAGGTCTCCATACAGTATTTGGATACAGTATTGTGCCCCACACCAAGGATTTGCACTTGTAAAATTTTCTTACTAATAGGCGATATGTCTCACTGTTTAGGGACTAACACTAGTATGTCCATCAACTTGGTTTTGTGATTAAACTCTTTGACACTGCAGTCTCTTGTTATTATCTGTGGATATTTCATACATATAGTTTTAATTCCAGTGACATTATATAACAGCTCTTTCAATTAATACCATAAATTTTTAAATAACCAAATACTTTTTTTTTGAGATATATACAAGAGTTGTTACATTCTTGTACAGCCACTAGTACGCGTAGCGTTTCGGGCAGGTCCCTGGAATACAATCCCCTGCCGCGAAGAATCGTTTTTTCATCCAAGTACACATTTTACTGTTGCGTTAAACAGAGGCTACAGTTAAGGAATTGCGCCCAGTAAATCCTCCCCGGCCAGGATACGAACCCATGACATAGCGCTCGTGGAACGCCAGGCGAGTGTCTTACCACTACACCACGGACACTGCTATACTGTATGCTTTAATCTCAGCCAGTCAGCATCAATGACCAAGTGTTCAATGACAAGTGACATTAACCCCAGGTGAACAGTCATCAAATATAAGGAAATGTATTCAAATGGATTGAGTGACTGTGATAACCATTATGCTACAGATTATAATTTATTGACATCTTTTAACAATAAATATTAAAATATTTTGTGCTCCCATTGAGTTTATAGTCATAGCCACGCATCATTATTATACTGTATGTGAAAATGACGAGAATTACAGGAACCAAAAATTGTGACACGCTGGCATGTGTCGTCATGGATGGGTGATGAATTGGCCTTAATCCTGAACTAATTCATGTGCAAGTAATCTACATCCTTGTCAAACATACTGTACTTGTATATCATGGTATTAATGGTAGCTTATACAATGTCATGTACTACGAATCTTTCCAGAGCACTTTATCAAATTACTGTACCATTACATGAAGGGGAAAGTAAAGGAATTTTGATTAAACACATTTGCTAATGCTGTATGAGGGTGCATAAATGATCCGACACCTAGTGGCTCTATAAGGCACTACTGCTTCTCCACACCTGGTGGGACTCCTCTAGTGTACAGCAAGTGACCAGGCCGTGGACAGGTCACTCGGGGCTACAGCCAGTGACCAGGCCGTGGACGGGTCACTCAGGACTAGGGCCAGTGACCAGGCTGTGGACGGGTCACTCGGGGCTACAGCCAGTGACCAGGCCGTGGACGGGTCACTCAGGGCTACAGCAAGTGACCAGGCCGTGGACGGGCCACTCAGGGCTACAGCCAGTGACCAGGCCGTGGACGGGTCACTCAGGGCTACAGCCAGTGACCAGGCCGTGGACGGGTCACTCGGGGCTACAGCCAGTGACCAGGCCGTGGACGGGCCACTCAGGACCACAGCAAGTGACCAGGCCGTGCACGGGCCACTCAGGACTACAGCATGTGACCAGGCCGTGCACGGGCCACTCAGGACCACAGCCAGTGACCAGGCCGTGGACGGGTCACTCAGGGCTACAGCAAGTGACCAGGCCGTGGACGGGCCACTCAGGACCACAGCAAGTGACCAGGCCGTGGACGGGCCACTCAGGGCTACAGCCAGTGACCAAGCCGTGGACGGGCCACTCAGGGCTACAGCCAGTGACCAGGCCGTGGACGGGCCACTCAGGGCTACAGCCAGTGACCAAGCCGTGGACGGGCCACTCAGGGCTACAGCAAGTGACCAGGCCGTGGACGGGCCACTCAGGGCTACAGCCAGTGACCAAGCCGTGGACGGGCCACTCAGGGCTACAGCCAGTGACCAGGCCGTGGACGGGCCACTCAGGGCTACAGCAAGTGACCAGGCCGTGGACGGGCCACTCAGGGCTACAGCCAGTGACCAAGCCGTGGACGGGCCACTCAGGGCTACAGCCAGTGACCAGGCCGTGGACGGGCCACTCAGGGCTACAGCCAGTGACCAAGCCGTGGACGGGCCACTCAGGGCTACAGCAAGTGACCAGGCCGTGGACGGGCCACTCAGGGCTACAGCAAGTGACCAGGCCGTGGACGGGCCACACTGGTAGAGGTGGAGGCTACCCTGGCACTGTGAGGGACAGTGTGAGGGGCACTGTGAGGGACAGTGTGAGGGGCACTGTGAGGGACAGTGTGAAGGACAGTGTGAGGGGGCGAGAGAGGGCAGTGTGAGGGCCGGAGGTGAGGGCATACCTTGAGAGTGGTGAGTGTGAGTGGTGTGAGTGACGGTGGATGAGGCGCCTGCGTGCGCACGGACCGCCTCCCTCCCCACTATATCTACCACTCTCCACTCAACACATTATTTACTAATATATCCATCTCTATCTTCCATCCACTTATACACAAAAAATTAGTGTAAATTGTACGATTTATATATATACTTATATAAAGATATAAATATATATATGTATACATATATATATCTATATATTTTGTTCACTGATTCTTGTTAATATATTATGTTTTATTATATGTATTGATAAGAGCCTGATGGTAATAAGAGAAAAGTACTCTTATGTGTCTTGTATTTAGGGTCCTTGAGTGGCAGCGTCGTCTGCTGACACTCTCCCTCCCCCCTGCTGACGCTCTCCCTCCTCCCATCTCCCTGCTGACGCTCTCCCTCCTCCCATCTCCCTGCTGACGCTCTCCCTCCTCCCTGCTGACGCTCTCCCTCCTCCCATCTCCCTGCTGACGCTCTCCCTCCTCCCATCTCCCTGCTGACGCTCTCCCTCCTCCCATCTCCCTGCTGACGCTCTCCCTCCTCCCATCTCCCTGCTGACGCTCTCCCTCCTCCCATCTCCCTGCTGACGCTCTCCCTCCTCCCATCTCCCTGCTGACGCTCTCCCTCCACCCTGCTGACGCTCTCCCTCCACCCTGCTGACGCTCTCCCTCCTCCCATCTCCCTGCTGACGCTCTCCCTCCACCCTGCTGACGCTCTCCCTCCTCCCTGCTGACGCTCTCCCTCCTCCCATCTCCCTGCTGACGCTCTCCCTCCTCCCATCTCCCTGCTGACGCTCTCCCTCCACCCTGCTGACGCTCTCCCTCCTCCCATCTCCCTGCTGACGCTCTCCATCCTCCCATCTCCCTGCTGACACTCTCCCTCCTCCCTGCTGACGCTCTCTCTCCTCCCATCTCCCTGCTGACGCTCTTCCTCCTCCCATCTCCCTGCTGACGCTCTTCCTCCTCCCATCTCCCTACTGACGCTCTCCCTCCTCCCATCTCCCTGCTGACGCTCTCCCTCCACCCTGCTGACGCTCTCCCTCCACCCTGCTGACGCTCTCCCTCCACCCTGCTGACGCTCTTCCTCCTCCCATCTCCCTGCTGACGCTCTCCCTCCTCCCATCTCCCTGCTGACGCTCTCCCTCCACCCTGCTGACGCTCTCCCTCCTCCCTGCTGACGCTCTCCCTCCTCCCTGCTGACGCTCTCCCTCCCCCCTGCTGACGCTCTCCCTACTCCCATCTCCCTGCTGACGCTCTCCCTCCTCCCTGCTGACGCTCCCTCCATGCTGACACTCTCCCTCCCCCCTGCTGACGCTCTCCCTCCTCCCATCTCCCTGCTGACGCTCTCCCTCCTCCCTGCTGACGCTCTCCCTCCTCCCCGCTGACGCTCTCCCTCCTGTATGCTTACACTCTCCCTCCCCCCTGCTGACGCTCTCCCTCCTCCCATCTCCCTGCTGACGCTCTCCCTCCACCCTGCTGACGCTCTCCCTCCTCCCTGCTGACGCTCTCCCTCCTCCCTGCTGACGCTCTCCCTCCTCCCCGCTGACGCTCTCCCTCCTCCCCGCTGACGCTCTCCCTCCTCCCCGCTGACGCTCTCCCTCCCCCCTGCTGACGCTCTCCCTCCTCCCTGCTGACACTCTCCCTCCTCCTTGCTGACGCTTTCCCTCTTCCCTTCTCCCTGCTGATGCTCTCCCTCCACCCTGCTGACGCTCTCCCTCCACCCTGCTGACGCTCTCCCTCCTCCCTGCTGACGCTCTCCCTCTTCCCTGCTGACGCTTTCCCTCTTCCCTTCTCCCTGCTGACGCTTTCCCTCCACCCTGCTGACGCACTCCCTCCTCCCTGCTGACGCACTCCCTCCTCCCTGCTGACGCTTTCCCTCCACCCTGCTGAAGCTCTCCCTCCTCCCTGCTGACGCTCTTCCTCCACCCAACACTGCTGACACTCTCCCCCCACCCAACACTGCTGACACTCCCTCCACCCAACACTGCTGACGGTCTCCCTCCCTCCACCCAACGCTGATACACTATTCATGATATTTGTTTTAGTACAGTATTTGCGTTTCACTTTCTTACTACTGTTGTCTGGCCAGAAACTGAATAGGTGCCCGCGCAGAAATCGTGTATAGTATTAGTAATAAGCAAGTTACTGTTCCTAATTATACTGAATAATGAAAAACCATATAAATGATATATTAAGCAAAGCAAGTTACACAACTGCAAGGTTCCGGGTTCGAGCCCTACAAGACAACTCGCTTGATTCAAGTGTTTGGGCAGTCTCCTTTCTTTTGTTTACCTAATGCCTCTGTACATCTGACAATAGGTACCTGGGACAAACAACTGTTGTACTTACCTAGTTGTGCTTGTGGGGGGTCGAGCTCTGGCTCTTTGGTCCCGCCTCTCAACTGTCAATAAACTGGTAATTACCTAAGTGTAGTTACAGGATGAGAGCTACGCTCGTGGTCTCCCGTCTTCCCAGCACTCTTTGTCATATATGTGTCAAAGACATGTCACGTCTTTGTCATATCATGTCATATCTGGTGTACAGATTCCTGAGCCTATTGTGCTCTTACCAAATCTACATTTTAAAGTGTATGGAATCAGCCTCCACCACATCACTAAATGCATTCCATTTGTTAAC
Organism: Procambarus clarkii; assembly: GCF_040958095.1. Taxonomy (NCBI): domain Eukaryota; kingdom Metazoa; phylum Arthropoda; class Malacostraca; order Decapoda; family Cambaridae; genus Procambarus; species Procambarus clarkii. The sequence continues at coordinate 36,883,801 of NC_091184.1, read as the reverse complement.
TACTCTGACACTGAAAAAAAATGTCTCTGTGTCGTTAAATGTCTAATGTCTCTGTGGCTCATCTGGGTGCTAAGTTTCCACCTGTGTCCCCTTGTTCGTGTTCCACCTGTGCTAAAGAGTGTCTTTGTCCACCCTATCAATTTTGTAGGTGGTTATGTCTCCCCTTACTCTTCCGTTTTCCAGGGATGAGGTTCAGCTCTCTTAGCTCATACCTCTCAGATGTGTTGTGTTGCATTATGTATGGGGAAGTACAGTATAGTTAGCCTAGGCCATGGGGACCCCAATAGGGAGGTCCCATGTTGGCGCGGATGGCTTTACAATGTAGTTGTAATGTACTGTATACACACCCCAGCGACAAGTGACTTGGATCCCTTCTCTAGAAAGACGAAGAGCATGAAGTAATTCATGATTAAAGTATGAAAATAGATGAGACAGTATAGCGAGAAATATAAGATTTGTAATATATTAATACAAAATAAATTCGAAATAATATATATAAATCTATATCGCAGAACATTGTTAGTCCCAAATATTATTCACTATACCAGTACGAGGGCAAAAGGACGAGCAACGTTAAAGGCATCAGATTCAATCGAGGGACATTGTAAAAGAAACTTATTAAGCTGAAATTCATGACTGTGCACCCCTACAAAATTCTAGTGTGTTAGATGAGAAACGGCCAGTATTGTATTCGGGCCACTACAAACGAGATTAAACCCACAGTAAACAAGGAGACGTTAGCACATAAACCGCTGCTGGCATAAAGCACATTAAACCGTCCATGACGCAAGGCGAAGAAGTAAGAAGAAATTCAATTGGGAAACAGGATAGAGAGAACAAGTGGAATGGGGAACGTTTTAGGGGACTCGCAAAGCACTGAAGGCAGGAAGGCAGCCACAATTAGGGTAGGAAAGCCGGAAGGTACAAGTTGAAAGTCCTGGTTAGGAACAAAATGGGAAATAAAAGCCGCAAAACCATAGTCGAGTATAAGTGGCAAATTCTTAGTACAATAGAAATGAAAAATCTATTGAAAATAACCACAAACTTTACTAGAAAATATACAAAGATGATTTGGGAATGATGTCAGATTAGCAAAGCATGCAAGTCAAATTGAGGGCAGTAGGGAGAATGCAGATAAGTTCTGTTGAAGTTACCACATTAGCAGTGGCGAGGATGACTGCTGGTATATAGTAGTACTTTATCTGTAATTCTCCATGAAAAATTCAATAGATTATTAACCGATTCTTTTGTGTAACTTTCTCTGAGCCAATGTTTTCCTATTTTATTAACGTGAGTAGGGTAATGATATATATTTTATATTATATCCAACAGTATATATATTTCCTTATATATACAGTACACAATTCAAGTGTTAAATCATTTGTATACCAAACATTGCTAGGCAAAATTAAAGAACACAGATTCATATAAATTTATTTGGAACAATTGCTTGGACGAAAATCATTACTTGAATATCTTGCCATCGTTAAATTTCCGACCCTTGTTGTCTTCTCCAATCCACTTGAAATACTGGTCAACCAACTTCTTAGTCTCGTCAGCATTAGGATCCAACTTCCGCCAATCATATGATTCATAGTCGACTGTCCAATCATCGCATAGCTGTGGAATAAAAGAAAACCCCTTTTCATAACTGCCAGAAGAATAAGAATTAGCAAGTACAGTAGATCAATATTCCCATTATATAAATTTATAATAGAAACGACAATTACTACTTCATATATTTAAGAAAGGGAAAATTAATAAATATGTGCATATCAAACAGTTGAAATACATTACAAGCATTCAATTAAAGGCTTTAGAGTATTGAACCACAAAAGTGTTAACACAAAATATGAATGAATAGTACTGTACTGTACAAAATGTACAGTACTATTGAATATCCATTTGTATGATAAATATTCGGCGGGGGTGAGACTTTTCTTACACACTAAACAGGTTATCGAGATGATTTGTGGGCTTAGCGTCTCTAGAGCCTGGTCCTTGACCAGGCCTCCTTTTCGTTACACACCCCCAGGAAACAGCCCGTAGCAGCTGTCTAACTTCCCGGTACCTATTTACTGCTAGATGAACAGGTGCATCAGAGTGAAAGAAACTCTGCCCATTTGTTTCTGCCTCCACCAGGGATTGAACCCGGAACCTTAGGCCTACGAATCCCAAGCTATGTCCACTCAGCTGGTAGGCCCCTTATTATATTTATATAGCATGTAGAGAGCATCTACAAAATGTAATTTAAAGATCCCACAACATATCAGAAATTTGTGAGGAGATGGAAGAATTTTAGGCATGGAAGTCTGTAGGCCTGGTTTGAAATTTTGGAGGTGACAAAACTTATGTTCAGTGGAGAGGTCTGAATTTAACTGTAGTACTAGAAATGTTATCCTAAAAATGGTTAATACCATTTCTCCTTAAACTATTCATTGAAACAGGTTAAGGTACTGCACTTTATAGAAAACTATATCTATAACAAAAAAGATTTTAAAGGCAAGGAATTTTTATGCAAGGCAAGAGATCCATCATATGACACGTAGGAACTACAATTTTACCAGGCAAAATGAGCCCTTTTGAACACTTCTTTTTAGAACTGTAAGGGGTGACCAATAGTTGAAGTTGTGTATGAGATGGGTACAGCAATGAGCAAGCTGAGAATTGGTATTAGAGTCAAGAGCATGCAATGTAGAATGGGTAAAGCATAATAGGGTGAAATCCTATATTTACACATCTCTCCCTGTCAATTACCCTGAGATTTTTTTATGTGGTGATCATGTCTCCTCGAGCTCTTGTGTCTTCCAGCAACGTGAGGTGCAGTTCTTTCAGCCTTTCCTCGTAACTCATGCCTCTTAGTTCTGGGACTAGCTTAGTGCCATACGTCTGAGCTTTTTCCAGCTTCGTCTTGTGCTTGAGAAGGTCAAACTCCATGCTGGGGCCGCATACTCTGGGCCGCACGTACGTGGTATACAAGGTTCTGAAAGATTCCGTACACAGGTGTCTGAAGGCAGTTCTGATGTCATCCAGCCTCACATTCATTGCCGGGCTTCAGGAGACAGGTTTGGTGTGATATCAACTCCTAGAACTTTCCGTTTCGTGAAGGACTATCTCCCATTCAATATCCAGTGTCTGGCCTCCTGATTCCCCTTCCCCCTAGATTCATTTACTTGGATTGGTTAGCCATTTGTTGAACCATTCCTTCAGTTTGTTTAGGTCATCTTGTAGCCTCATAGCCTCCTCATAATTTTTGCATTATCATCAAACATTGAAAAGAATGAATCTATTCCCTCTGGGAGATCATTTACATATCAGGAACATTATAGGTCCAAGAACTGATCCCTGAGGGACTCCACTGGTGACACCTCTCCACTCTGAAACCCCACCCCTCACAGTGACTCACTGTCTTCTGTTGCTTAGGTACTCTCTTATCCAGTGAAGTAACTTCCCTTTCACTCCTGCCTGCATCTCCAGTTTGTGCAGATGAGGACATCTCGTCTCCAGTCCACTAGTTGTATGTGGTACTGTGTCCAAGACTTTCTGGCAAACCAAAAATATGCAGTGCCCAGCCCTCTCTGTCTTGCCTGGTCATAGAATTCAATCAATCCTATGAGGCATGATCTGCCATCCCTGAACCCATGGTAATGTTATGATACAAAGTTCTTCTGCTCCAGATGTTCCACTAGCTTATTTTGCACAATCTTCTCCATCAAGAGTGTAACACTGGCCTGTAGTTCAGTGCCTGTCTGTCACCTGTTACCAGTGATTTGTTATACACCATGGTGAGTGGCTGGCCCAGAGCTTCTACTCCTTCCTTCAGTTTCCAAGGTGAGATTCCATCTGGGCTTATAGCCTTTGTCACTTCCAAATCTAGCAGATGCTTCCTCACCTCCCCACTGGTATTTACAAACTCCTCTAGTGGTGTTTGGTTAGATATTCCCTCTCCTATCTGTGAGACTTTCCCTTGCTTTACTGTGAAGACCACCTGGAATTTCTTATCAAACTCCTCACATACTTCCTTGTCATTTGTAGTGAATTTGTCTGCCTCTATCCTCAGTTTCATTACCTGTTCCTTCACTGTTTTCTCCTGATGTGGCTGTGCAGTAATTTAGGTCAAGTCTTTGCCTTGCTTACTATGTCATTTTCATATCGTCTTTCTGCCTCACTTCTCACCCTGACGTATTCATTCCTGGTGCTCTGGTATCTTTCTCTGCTCACTAGTGTCCTATTATTTCTACAGTTTCTCCACACCCTTGTACTTAGTTGGTTTGCTAGCTTACATCTCTGATTAAACCATGGGTTTCTTGGCTGCATTTCATTTCTTTCCTTTTGGACTGGGACAAACTTGTCTGTGCCTCCCTACACTTTAGTGTGATGTAGTCCATCATGCCTTGGGGCATCTATCCTCTGAGCTCCGTTTCCCAAATTATATCTGTTAGGAATTTCCTCATCTCCTCAGTTTCCCTTTTGGAATGCCATTCTCTTGTCTTCTGGGCCCTTCCTTGGGTACATTAACCCTTCTTCAACCAGATACTCAAATATCAGTATACTGTGATTGCTCATTCCCACGGTGGCTTCAAAACTAATTTCCCTTATGCGAGTCATTCCGAGTGAAGACTAGGTCTAGACTCGCCGGTTCATCGTTGCCTCTCATCCTTGTGGGTCCCCTGACATGCTGACTTAAAAAGTTTGTTGTCACTTCCAACAGTTTAGCTCTCCATGTTTCCTCACCTCTGAGCAGTTCCTTGTTTTCCCAGTCTATCCTCCTGTGATTGAAGTCCTCTATGATAAATGGGATGTATTTCTACAGGCAGCAGTGGCTGCTCTCTCTCAATTAGTGTTGACTGCCATGTTGTTTCTGTCATACTCTTGCCTGGGTGTTCTGTCGTTTGGTCGAGGGTTATATATCACTGCTACTACAACTATTGGTCCTCCCATCATCATGATGCCTGTAATGTAGTTTCTGAACCTCTTGCAGCCTGGGATAACCATCTCTGTATTAACATCTTGTATTGTTAAAACTCATGCTACCTTTAACATTAACCAAGGAAGTGTAGAGTAATGTGGCACCCTTAAGTCTCTGTGGATCTAATAGTCAATTCACCCCCTTAATGCTTATGCTTGCTGAAAAGTATCCTTCCTGATCTAAACAATATTGTAATGTAACCATGTGCCCCATATTTAACTGGTGTAAAATAATTCTATGTGGTTCAATAAAACCCAGTTGTGAAATTGTACCCCAAGGTGTATGTCTTGTCGCCTGTAGAATAAGAAAACAAGAATGCGTTTTGTTAGTCTGAACTCTCGGGTACGACTTTCAAGCACGTGCCCGACAAGGCACGGTCACTATTGACAAAGCCTGATTTACTTATAATGCAAACCAGCAACTACACAAGAAAGCTGACTTTTACAGTCTATTACGGCAAACTTACTGGGAAAGCGAGTTCTTGTCCTCTCCAGACCCATATACCAGAGATGTTGTTAGCTCCATCTTCGCCAAACACACACATTGAAGCAAAGGCATTTTTACGAAGTTTGTCAACACGCTGGAACATACCTGTTGAAAAAAGGTATAAATGAATGCGGTTAATAATTAGACATTAACAATATAAAATGTACAAATTACAAAAATATGGTTCTGAAATCTACAGAAAAATTGTGTTCTGCATTAAAATTCCTGGTTATTTAAAATTATTAAATATAAGAATTGTGCACAAACATTTATGCAAAAATATAAGCGAGACCAAAGATATGTGACAAACAAAATCAAATATGACAGCTTTTTTCACTAAACAAAACATATGATAAAAATAGGCTTCTTGAAAGATATATCCTTATAAGAGGGATGAATTTTTTGGGGCAGATCAAGGATACAGGAAGCCCTAGAGAGAGAGAACGAGTAATAGGGAATACAGTATATTTAACTACATACAAAATAAAGAAAAAAAGCAGATCTTATTTCCTGCAGTTATGGATAGGTAATTAATGACAGAAAGACACTTACCACCAATTAAATTGCATGTCATGAAGATTTTGGCTAGCTCCTCTGCATATCTGCCAAAGAAAAAATCAATGAATCAATAAATTTCAGGAGCATATTATGTGAAGTGTGTATTTACTATTTGTGCCTGCAGAATTGAGCTATTAGCTCTTAGACCCTGTCCTGTAACCAATCTATTTTCCTCTATTATGTCTACTACATATATTTCTCACACACACACACACACACATATGAAGGATGCCCATGAAGCAGCCCGTAGTAGCTGTCTTAACTGCCAGGTACCTATTTACAGATAGGTGAACAGGTTCATCAGGGTGAAGGAAACTGTTCTCTGCCTCGGCCGGGAATTGAACCCCATGACCTTAAGACTACAACCCCCCTGAGCATTGTCTCCTCAGTCGTGAGGCCTGGATGCCACGGCCTGGTACAGGCCCCAACTGTACTAACCACATTTTGTACAATTTCACCCAGCACCATTGTAAAGCTATTTCTGCCCACATTTACTCTTAAACTCTTCTCTCATACCAAACGAATCATGTGCATATATCAGAAACGGCTACATTGACTTCCATCGTGACCCATCTGTGTGCGCCATGAAAGATTGAATAACAAGGATGACATCACATAACCTTGACAAACCTAAATTATTGAAAAAATCAATCGCACTCCATGATATAAATTTATCTTCTGTAGCATTTAACAGCACACTGGTAACTCATACATGCTCATCTCTCTCAAGTTCACAATTATCCCTGTGTGTTTTTTCAAAGCCTACGAACCCATATACATCTTTTATCTCTTACATGCCTTCTCTACAAGTGACTTGTGATAATCACACACAACTTATTACATTAACAGAAATTTACAATTATTATACACAATGCAAAGAAAATTGTCTCTTCCAATGGTTACTTGCTGGCCCACTTAAGGGATAACAAATCGTAGTGAAAGATAATTCTTTACCCTTTGATTGACCCATTGCTACTTAAAAAGTCCCGTAGCAAGGAAACACGTCAAAGGGTTGAAATTTTAATAAAATTGTATTTTTACCTAGTTGCTCAGATCATGCTGTTATTTTTTCAAACTACATTAATTATATTGGTACATTTAAGCACATGCTGTGTTGACATTGCCAAATCATTCAAAATACTAGAGCTTGAATTAAGGTAAATGTTAGTTACAAATACTGCACTGTAAAATCACTTACAAATACTTCTTTATTGTCAATATATACTTCTATTTGTTGAAATGGTTGCTACACATCTTTAAGAGTAAAGTGGGTAGGCTGAAAACTAAAAGGCAAAGGGGGCCTAATATTATGAACAAAACATCCGAGTCAGATGAAAATGTCACTCAAAGGGAAAAACCAAAAGGAAAAAACACTTGCAAACGACTATTTAAAAATTAATTTATTGTATAAATACTATAGCTAAAGCAAACAAAAATAATTAGAAAAGGTAGAATCTGTACTCGGCTGAAAGAATTTCATGCTGAATTGCAAGACCATTATATTGTAATAGGAAAATCATACCAGGCAGAACAGCCTGTTAGACCAAGCTCTTAAGTCAACCATGGCCCTGAACCGAACTTGGGGGGGTAGAACTCCCAGAACCCTACCAAGGTAAGGCCAAAAAATGTTGACAAATGTAAAAAATGTTTAAGTAAATGCTATATGCATGCTCCAGCCAGTTTTAGTACAACACTACTAACAGGTGCCTATATTCAGTACTTACTTGTATTCACAGTACCAGATGGAGTAGTGTTGTGGATCAAACTTCTCCCAGAAGTAAGGCACAGATTTTTCCTCATCATTATTTGAGTAGAACCTCTTAAAATCGTCCATGTCAAAGGTGCTGAGAACGAAAACAAAAGTTTAAAAAATTAAGATTACATTACACATTCTACAAAATTGGAAATCAAGAAGACAGCTTTTGATGTGTTCCTCCAAAACTTCCAAATGATCAAATGATCAATGACCCTTTGAATTATCTGATAAGTAATCACTCAAATTGTGTATACAACTATTTGAATGATCCTTATTCTGATTTTGCATGGTACTAATTTTAAACTATCAAGTATAGTCATTGTACTTGGCAAAATCACTGTATTGAACAGCAATTGGGAGTTCCCATCCTCTACAATAGTTTGTTGTATCAGCAATTTTAAGAATGCAGCAAATATAGTAACCTACAAAGTTACTCCCAGTTAGATTAGGCTGTTTATGAATTCTTGGAGATGAACATATTGTTGCAAAATGTTTCATGGGATAATTTAAGGATTAAACAATGGCTGTTGCATAGCAATTTAAAGGGAGAGACATGAATCAAGGTGGAGAGTTATGGGTGGCCAAAAAATAGAAGACGATATAGTAGAGAATATATGACAAATGTAGTTGGAAGAAATAATTCAACCACCACTCATTAAACTAAACAAAGGCGACACTATTTTTAACTGTCCTGCACTATGTTAAGCCATGACAAGGCAGTCAATACTAGGCGAGTACATGATACAAGGGATGGACCAAAATATTGCCACCTTCATTTAACTGGGGGACGAGTTGTGTGTGTTCTAACGACATTGTGATTTATTCTTTACTATACCACCTGTCTTAACTACCCACAATCTTCCACCACTCAAGCTCTATACTGGATTCACACACCACCTTGAATAATGTCTCATTCCTTCCTTATATTGCTATGTAACAGCACTGGTTTATTCTTAACATTTTCCTACAGAGTATTTCCTCACATTCTAATAAATTTCCCAGAATTCAAAATGATTAGGACCAGAGTTTGTCTACAGACAATGACTGCTGAAGTCAGCACAGGTACTTAGTCACTGCTAAGATGTCAACAAAACTCAAAAACACAATTTTAGGAATTCTAGATAAAGGCAAATTCAGCCCTAATAAAAAAGGGGAGGGGATGCAGAAGACATTAAATTATCGATCGTTGTTACTGACACATATTCCTGGTAAAATGGACATTTGTAAATACATAAAAAAAATTGTAGGAAGGCAGGGATAGGCACTAATGTTCAAGACCGTAAGCACAACTAGTTTAGTACAAGAGACAAAAAACAAGAGCCAGAGAATAAAATGCCCTCATGTAGGGCATGCACCACAACAGAGCTTTAATTGCTCTCTCGCTTCTATACTGGACTGGCTGCCTAGGGAAATACATGAGCTGGCTCCAGTTTGTAGATTTCTAGCCAAACTTCATTGCACCCTGTCCTTCTACAATGTTTTCTGAAGTTAAAGGCAATCATTCTGACATCAGGCAGTGTGTGTAATTATGCATGAGCCAATGCATTTATCAATCTCTCGCCTTGTATCATATCCTAGTAGGATATAAGTAATAAGCAGGACTGACAAACAGCCAAGCCAACAATGACATATCTAAAATGAGGGTTATTCCACCTGTAAAAGGCCCCTGGCCACCAGCTGGAGGGACCAGGAAGTGGTCAAGGGGATGAGAAGATCAGGTGCACAAGAGGAGGGAGGTGAAGTGTGAAAGCTAGTAATGTATTCTCTTGCACATGCCAGACAGCCTGTGCCTGCCTGCCAGCCCACCATCCACAAGGGTAGTGGCACTAGGGTACCATATCATACATATGCTAACACATTAAACCACAAAAATTTTTATATTATAGTTAACAAGATTAATAAAATCTACATACATCATAGCTTAAACAAAATAATTATGTAAACTTGCTCATTTGCATTTAGAAAAGTTATTTGTTAGCTCTTGGGCTCAACCACTAAAAAAAAAAGCGTTGCATGTAATGTAACACCATTTTCTGGGCGAGTCCTGGAGGCTCCCCACCGCTATCCAGGCTGATATGGATATGTATAACTTTTGGCATCAGTCAATGTGCATGGAGTTCTTGCCTACCGGGAACCACAGCCAGAACTTGGCCCCCCTCAGAGGGGCACGAGGAGCAATGCCCTATAGAAACCCCCATGTGGTTGGGAGCATTCTATGCCTGCCATCGACTGGGTCTGGCACCCAGAAAGGTAGGCGCCCCAAAACAAACCCCTTATTCTGGTGAAAAGTTGCTACCGAAAGCCAAACGAGAGGATCGAACTCCCCAAACGAAAATTAGCAAACGACCATGACGTCATCATATCGCTATCGGAGCAACCCCTCTTCCCAGGGAGGGGAAAGGGGGAGCCCCAAAGCCCTGCGCTGGCAATCCAGTTCTTACAGTTCTTAGGCTAGATGTCAAAACTTGCAAAAAAACACTGCTGACTGGAGAGGGAGGGAGGAATGCCGGGGTGCCTCCAGACTGGGAAGTCTCCAAGCGAGCCAGGACCCAGAACAACAGCACAACCGGGAAAAAGAGGAACCAGGAATCCCATCTTGCGCAGTTCATCTTGAGATGATTTCAGTGCTTAGTGTCCCCGCGGCCCGGTCCTCGACCAGGCCTCCTTTCTTGTTACGCAGCCCATAGCAGCTGTCTAACTCTCAGGTACCTATTTACTGCTAGGTAACAGGGGCATCAGGGTGAAAGACATTTTGCCCATTTGTCTCCGCCTCCACCGGGAATCAAACCCGGAATCTCAGGACTACGAATCCAAAGCACTGTCCACTCAGCTGTTAGGCGTCCTACCGCAATCGGGGAAGGGCCCCACGAATACCGTGAGATGCTACAATCACACCTATGCGAAGTCCACCTCCGGACGTTCGGGCCTCCGGAGGTGGACTTCGCGTAGGTGTGATTGTAGCGTCTCACGTCCCCCCCCCCCCCCCCCCCGAAATGTGAACTGCCAGGAGAACCAAACCCGGAAAACTCAGTTGATGAGTCACCTGAAGCGACCTGTCCCAAGCCAAGGACAGCATTGAACCCCCCACAGTACAGAGAGGAACCACCGGGGTACAGTCCGACTGGAGCTCAATCGTCGATCCACAAGCAACCCGTATCCTCCAGAGGGACACCCACACAGCCACGAACTCCCACACCGTGCAGCGAGCCCAACGGAAGGACAGACCCAATCGCCCCTGGCCGGCCAGGTAAGCAATGATCACAAAGTCCCAGCCAAGAACCGATGCGTCCGAGAACACATCGAGCGAGGGCTCGGGTAGGCACCAAAGCACTGAACCCCGAAACCCGAAGAGGAAGCCAGCAATACAGCAACTAACACAATGCCCTCAGAGGCCAAACCCAGCGGTTGCGAGGCAAAACGTCCCCAACGGAACCCTGAATAGCCGACGAAGCCACACCCGACCCAGCTGATAGACCATCATGACAAAGATCAGGCTCCCTCACAACCATCGAGCCCCTCGGGAACGACCAACGCAGGAAGAGAGGCAAAGCAGAGCAGCCGAAGGAAGAGACAAGGAAGCGGTCCAAGAGTCCCACACAAGAACAGACCCGAGAGGGAACCAGACGGGAATTCCTCCAGTTCACCAATAACCCAAACCCGGCGAGCTGGGAAAGAACCAAAACCCTGGCGAGCAGACACGTGGATTAGAGAGCCCATCGTCGAGGTAAGTCAGAACCTGAACACCTATCAGACGCAAGCCAGCCACCACGACGCGAGTAAGGCATGTGAAAACGCGAGGGGCCAGATACAAACTAAATGGAGACAAAGAAAACGGTAACCCTGACATCCCCACAACAAAACTGAGCCAGTCCCAGTCCGAGGATGAATCGGGAAATGCCAAGATGCGTCCGTGAGGTCCAGGGACACCATCCAAGTGTCCGGATCCTACCAAAGGCAGACCTGTGACAGTGAAGCCATCTGAAGAAGAGGCAAAAACCCATGGACCAGACACGACATTTCCAGAATGAACCGGAGGTCCGCGCAGTCCCATGTTGGGACCAGAACAGGCTGGAAACCCCCAGGGGAACGAGGTCATATTGACCACGCCCAAACAAACCAATTCGACAAAAACCTAACAGAGTGAAGAAGAGGAGGCCCGTGAAATAAAGGCCCTAAAGATAAAGAGGGAGCAACCAACCAAAGACAGACCCCCACCTCCCACCTGGCAGGGAAAAAAAGAAAAAAAGAAAAACCCTGGAAGGGGACAACGTACCCAGGTGGAACAAAGTCGACCGCTAAAATAGATAACCAGCTGTGCAGTACCCTGCACCCCTACCAAGGACAAAAACAATCTCCTACCCAAAGGCAAACAAGGGCAACAAAACCCCAGCTGACTCCATGGGCGGCCAAGTACCGAGCATTTGTAAAAGACAGTGGAGGTAGACCCCAAGGTGACTTGTGAAAGGTGGCCCCAAGGGCAGTACTAACTGGGTACCTTAGGAAGGAAACCCTAGGCGTATGCAGCCCGAGTACCGTAGAATAATATCCCTGGCTTTCACACCACCTGTAGACAGACCAGCCACAAGATATGGAAATTGAAACCAAAGCAGGAGCCAGAGGCACACGAACTGCAAGTATCACATCAGTCGAGAATTGGTGGGTGGATCGCCGGTGTGAGGGTCTGGGGCTCCCCTTCCATCTCCCAGGGAGAGTGGGGGGGGGGGGGTTTGCACAGACAGTGGTGCAGCGGCATGATGACATCATGCTCATTTTCATTTGGGGAGTTCTGTCCACTTGTTCGGCTTTTGGTAGCAATTTTTCACCAGAATAGGGGTTTGTTTTTGGGGTGCCTACCTTTCTGGGTGCCAGACCCAGTCGATGGCAGACATAGAATGCTCCCAACCACATGGGGGTTTCTATAGGCCATTGCTTGTCACTGAGGGGGCCAGGTTCTGGCTCGTGGTCCCTGGTAGGCAAGAACTCCATGCACATTGACTGATACAGAAAGTTATACATATCCATATCAGCCTGGATAGCTCCATGGAGCCAATGAGGCTCCCCCCTAGAAATGGCAAATAAAAAATAAATAAATAAATTTATATATATTATATATACAGTAAGTATATAAATAAATAAATGCACCAAGCCTGGAGATCTATTTAGCGCAGTGTTTCGGAACAGTCAAAAGGTTCTGAATACCTGGAAAAGGTGTGTGCATGTTGTCCATCAACAGAATTTTAATGATACAAATAATTTTATAACAGCCAATCAAGGAAATAGTATTCTTGGTTCCCCTATACCAGCCATCTCAAAACAATGTATTGTGGAATATTCTTAAATATTCTATAAATAAATAATAATAAATAAATGCAAATCCTGTGGGGAAAAGTGATAATTATCAAAAGGCACCAAACTGGGAGGGAAAGTGATAAGTGGTAGTCAGCACGTGGTATAACTGGATATCATCATCTCTTGGTAATAAACATCCACATAACATCAGAATGATGTACATTTGCAACCTTCATTCATCTAACTATATGGGACCAAACACTTTACAGTAATTGGAGACGAATTTCAGGAAGAATTTATATTTGACTTCAAATGTTTATACAGTACTCATTCAGAGAAATAATTGTTTTGAGTGATAGTTGGCCAAGGTGATCTTTGAGTGGTCCCCCTGATAAGCGATGTTCATATTGTGATCCAATAAAAAATTACTATTTTTTTAAGTACTTTTCGGTAATTGAGATGGGTGACATGTTTCAGCATTATTGAAAACTTTACTGAATACAGACAACTCATTTTAGCGCCGTCAGAATGTTAAAGTGATAAAGTTATAAAAGCTACCATCCATAAAATTTTTTCAAGCTATTGGCTAATTTCAACTTATGATATGATGAGCAATTACCAACACATGTCTGCCAAGAGCTTTAACCACATTGAAAGTCAAAAATTAAAGGGAAAGTAAAAAATTGAGTTTGGTAGCAGGATGCTGCTTCTGGAACCTTTCCTTTTTAAGCCTGCTCATAGCCCAGTTGAGAGCGCGTCGGCCTTTCACGCGTGTGGTCCATGGTTCGCTTATTTCTTACTTGTTATTATGTCAAAGCCTCAAAACCCAATTTTCAAAGACAACAGGGGCCCATAACTGGATGAACAAAATCCATTATTTTTGGTTAAGAATGTCCTAGAAGTTTGTGGAGCTTAAACTGGTAAAAAGACCAAGAGGATCTAACATACAGTACAGTACTTTGCTGTATAAGGTGGAGGCCAAGAGCAGTTAACACTTTCGCTGCCGGATGACGCTAATTCAGTCACAGAACCAAAATACGGAGTATGCCCGATGATCCAAATGGAGTCAATACTGTAATTTAATTTTGTTTTTAAATTCCATTTATTTTCAAATTACTATGGGATCTTTTTTTTTAAATGCACACAAACTTCTTCCCATTCTCCGTATACCTCACGTGGCATCCTGACCCCACTGTGTGGGCGCCCACCCACGCTGGAGGCTCCCTGTTCTCGCGCCCTCGCTCGTGACAGATACGGCCTTCCCTCAGTCTTACCCATTTCCAGTTATCGCCCAATCCAGTTATTTTATTTCAGGTATTTGTTGTTACCACCTTTATAAACACTGCAAATTGACTTCCAGATAATACTGATCAAGAACACCACCAACCCACGATGAAAGCATTGAAAGAAACATGCATGAAGGAAAATTTAAGTTTTTGTTGAAAGTATAAAAAGGCGAGACTGTTCTAACCTGCAAATATATATTGTAATATCTAATATAAATTTGATACCAATTTGAATGACATAGCATGAAAACTAAGGTAAGAAAGCTGAAAAAGAGAATAAACATTGAAGTGGCGAGCTCTCGGGCAACCTTGTGGTGCACGGTAGGTCCAAATTATAGGAAAGTCAGACTTATTTATATGTTCTTATATGTAGATCTTCCTTTTCCACATTCTATTGCGAACAATTTGATAACAAATTAAACAACGTAGCACGAAAATTAAGATCAGAAAGCTAAATGGAATATAAAACATTTTGTGTGGTGGTGGACCTGCCTACCTTGCGGTGCACGGCAGGTCTAAAGAATACAAAAGTGAGACTTCTATGTTCCTTTATGCAATTATTAGAGTACTGTATTCTATTGCGCACAATTTGATACCAAATTGAACGACATAGCGTGGCAATTGAGGTCAGAAAGCTATAGAGTATAAACATTTGTGGGTGGTGGCGAGTTCACACCACACCGCTCAGCCGACCTTGAGGTGCGCGGCGGGTCACGCGGCGGGCAGCAAAAGTGTTAAGTGAATAGCAATAAAACCTTGGTGTGACGAGAAAAAATTGTGAAGATTGAACAGAAAAAGTGAAAGAGGCAAAAGGAGAAACAGTAAAGAGCATAATTCGGAAAACACAAAAGGTCCTTTAAAAAGCAGAAGGGTCACAGACTGGTAAATAGGCATGTTAAAAATTGACATGGGAGAATGCTCAATAGTGGAGAGATTAGATGTACATGGAGAATATATTCAAACTAAATGTTTAGAGGTGATAATGGTAATGTGAACATAATTTGATGAGTAAAGGAAAGTGCAGGATCAGACTACAACCGATATACTTATAGCAGAAGCGAGAATATCAGTGAAGGTGAATTGTGGGAAAACGTGAGGCATATGCACAAGTTATTAATGTTCTATGAAGAAAGGATTGTAGTAAATTTTTGGAATTAGCACAAAAACATGAATTAGTAGTCATATGTAAAAGGAGTGTTAAAATACACTGACTGAAGGGAGAAGGGTAAAGAGAAACTAAGGGGGACGGGGAGTAGAGAAACAAATGCTAGACATCATATGCAGAGATACTGACCTAAGGCCAATAGTAATTTATTTAAATCACAACATAATTTGAATATAAAAGCTAGCTTCTATTAAGGTTATGATGGAAATTTATAAATATGGCATGTTTCAAAAACATTCATTGCACGAATAAAAAAAATAGTAAAAGAAAATAGTAAAGGGATAGTAAACATTCTTTTACTATTTTAGTTAACATGTATATAATAAGAGAAAGCATAATGACTTGTGCCAAACTTGAAAGAAAAAATTGAAACAGACCAATTGGAACATTTTCTGGCATCACAGAGCATGGAGTTCTACAGCAAATGTGCTTATTAACCCTTAGACCGTGCATATTGGGGCTACATTAGCAAAAAATATTCAAATTATGTAAAAAAAATTAAAAATTTTAAACAAATCTCCTTATTGGCTTCAGTGTCTTGAAACTTTCATCAAAATATTTTCAGAAATAGATTTTAGACGAATTGTTAAAAAATAAGAACGTTTTGTTGATAAGGAGAACAGCTCCTAATAACTGGAACCGAAGGATTCCAATGCTCAAAGAAGAAGAATAGTAAGAAGTGTCGACAAGTGGATATGTAGTTGGTGCCTTTGTATCATTGCCGAGCAATACATAATAACACAAATAATAATAAAAAACTATGTTAATATGCTCTATTTTGTAATATATCATATAAATACACTGTCCAATGTTAATATATGTTACTTTCATCAATGTTCCAAAAATATTTTTTTAGGAAATTTTTTTTTTTGCAAGATTTTAGCTTTTTTCTCGTTCGTTTATTATCTGATTTTGTTGTAACCTTTCCATTCCTAGAGAATACATGTTTTCCTAACTATGTGAAGATAGAATGAAATTGGTCGACAAATAAATCGGTCAACTCGCAAAACTTGGGACTTTTTGCCGCATGTTTCAAATGCCCTTTTGACGATTTTTTTTTAACAGTAAACTATACTGAAATCCTATATTCTAATTTGATGAAAATGAAGGTCTTATGCTATTCTGAGAGAATAACAATATTAAATGAACAATTGGTGAGAGTTCATATTTTTTAATCTGAATTGTAAATATGAAGTTTTCAATACGTATTCAATTTTAAAATTTATTTTGATTCTCTTTGTTTTTCAAGTTACGCTGTGATCATTTAGACAAAGTTGGAGCATTTGCCTAGTTGATTATGCCCAAAAAAATTGGAAAGTGTTTGTGCAAGTTTTAAAAACTTATGTTAAGTTATTTTAAGTTGAATCATTTATGTATGTATTGAACGGTCTAAGGGTTGTTTAAATATCACTTTTCTTAAAAATATTACCAAGGTACACATCTTATCAAAATAGTGTCACTACTTACTGATCATCACTATGTCAAGAAATGTTTCCTCTTAAATGTTTTAAGATTTATATTCTTGTATGGCATTTAGCATTCAGAACATAAGTAGGTTTACTCTGACATGTTAAAAAAAATAATAGAAAATAGTATAAACAAATATCACTTTGTTTGGCATCATTGGGAAGACAAAAAGCTGTATATAACTCCCCTCCTAAAATATTAAGTTTTATAATAAAAATAAATTGAAAATATATTGCAGTACAGTATAATATAATTTTCCAGTATTTTAATTTGAAAACTTTAAAAGCCTGTTGATTTGTTGTATGAAACATCAAAATAGTTTTGAAACTTGAAATTTTCTGCCAAAAATAATGACATAAATCAACAATATAAATTTTAATTGCATAACTACTTTGTAAATGCTTTCCATCAACTTGCATAATTTATCTGATTAGGTTTAATGTTCATAAACGAAAACATACTACTGGCAGCATTGAAGTTGTGTGTTTTTTCCCCCCATCAATATTAGTCTTAAAAAATAAAGTCCAATTTCTTTCAAATAAAGCTCTTGAAAACTGTAGCCAAGTAATTGCTTATGGTGTTGAAAAAAATTTGAAAAAACATAGCTCGACACCCTTAATGTGTAAATCCAATTCCCATATCTAAAACACATCAACAAGCTGGAATTAAGTATTTTCCCACACAAATTAAAATACAATAATTCTAAACTAGCTTGGGCATCACCAGAGTAAATACAAACAAAAACTAAAACTAGTTACCTAGTAATTAACAATCAAACTTTTCTTGAGCAACAAAGAATAATTGCTGATCTATTTAAATGCAGAATAACCACATTTATTATTTCATGTTTGGTTATTCTGCAAAGTTTTGTTAAATTTAAAACTTTTG
Organism: Procambarus clarkii; assembly: GCF_040958095.1. Lineage (NCBI taxonomy): Eukaryota > Metazoa > Arthropoda > Malacostraca > Decapoda > Cambaridae > Procambarus > Procambarus clarkii. Next base: position 36,865,937 of record NC_091184.1, on the reverse strand, counting down.
AGATTGCATGCACAGCTAACAGTAACCAGGTAACACAGCACTAACTCTCAAAAGAACTTTTGTCTAGAAGTATAAAGCACCCTGTATATTGTAACCCCAGCAAATAGGTAATACACAGTACAATAATCAATTAACTTCACAAATATTTACTACCGTAAATAAAATATAAAGTAGATTTTAATTAAATAATCCTATTTACATTATTATACTGTTAATACAACAGTATAATACTCTTGTATATACACACGAGTATTGATTTGTATAAGAGTATATATATACTCTTGCAACTGTTGTACTTAACTAGTTGGCAAGTCTGCAACTGTATTAGAGAAGAAATTATATATTTTATCTATTACACTTTGGCTTTTCGTAACTCTAGGTTTCCCATATTGATTTGGTTGGCTTAATATTTCTTTCAACAATTCCCTACCCCCAGTGGAAAATGCATCCTTCAAATTACTGAAGGCCAATCCTGATTTACCAATGGTTTCAGCCATATTACTGGACAAATGATCTGATGCTACTAGTGGAGCCAACGTCGTTGAGTTCATTCTTCCCTTCTCTTCATATTCCATTAACTCGACAAATGACTGGTATGTAAATGAAAAATCATTCAGATTAACTTGCAAACTCTCCTTAAGTTTGGCTACCAATTTTTGCAAAGCTTGGACATCAGCTAGAGCATTATGTGCATCATAAGACTCCTTGAGAAGTACTCTCACTAAGGTTTCTTGCTTGTGATTTTCAAGGCTTGGGTACATTTTTCTGAACAAGGGAAGTGTGTCTACAAAGCCTACTACTAGTTCTGCCAAAGTATTTTCTAGCCTGAATTTCTTGAAAATATTCAAAAGTTTACGAGCATCAAAACGATAACAATTGTGTGCTACCAGAGTAACTGGTGCTAATGGTTCAAGCCAGCTGATAAACAGCTGCAATGCTTTTTCTGGATTTACAGCTTCAACTTTCTTATTATGATGATATAATGATCCTAATTTGTATGTTAACCCAGTTATTTCTGCTGCCTGCCAGGCTACAGATTTATTAGGTTGTACATATTGATTAAATTGCAGGTTTCCCATCACAGCTGACAACTGGATGATGTCACAATCCCTTTCAAAACCAGTGGTTTCTACATCAAAATATACCAAATTAACAATGTTTTCAATATGCTTTAATAAGACCTTCTCTAGAACTGATGGAACCAAAGTGGAAGCTTGAGTCAACCCACTTCCATCTGGGCTGGGCTGTCCATCCCCAAGCTGGGCACTACTCTCATTCAACCTAAAACACAATGTATTCTGAATATTTATCCAAGGTACACTTACCTTATAAATAAAGCTTTAAATGCCATTGTCTACTTGATATGGTCATTAATAATAAACTGTTTGAAATTTAGGTATAAATTTAGAAAGATTTTTTGATTTTGAAAGACTAGATTTTCCGGCATTTGCATCTATTGCAAATAAATTTCCCTCTTCATGGTATAGAAGCCTCTGCCTGGAGTACATGTGAGCACCAAAAGAAAGCCAAATATAGGAGATAACTGTCCATTCATCACATCTCATCACACAGCATCAGTGAACCAGACCACCACCAACAAATCGACCACTACACAAGAGTACAACGCTCCTACAGTTGTTATACAATATATGGTATCCATCACAAATTGCTGCAACCATCTTGCTCTCTTCAACATCCAAATGATGTACAACAGGATAAGGATTTGGGATGGGACGGAATAGATAAAATTTCGTCCAAATTTCAGAGATGTGTCAATAGCCAAATTTAATTCAAATTAATTTTTAAATATTCAAGGAAATATTAAATTTGTTTTCCAATTTTTCTTCCATACTTTAAATTTTTGTAATTAAATTCATTTTTTTAATTTTAGAATTGTGGATAGAGGCAAATGGCTTAAATTGATGCTTATTCCTAGGGTTAATTCTTCACATAATTTAAATAAATACACGAGTCAGATTGAAAGCATTTCAAAATCTGATACTGCCTGTTAGTATTATAAGTTTTGGGGACAACCATTTCCACTTAAATCAATAATACACAACCCTGGAAGCTTACAGAATACAAAATATCTACCCGTAAGAGCTTTTTTGAACAAACTTTAATATAATATTGATGTAGAGGTCTTGTGCAACTGCTAAATTTGTAAGGTGTATAAATTGCTGCTAAATATGCAACAGGGCTCCATTAAGGAACATATAATCTCTTCCCACAACCAGACCATCACCAGAGAAGTCTTAACAACACAGAAATCATCGATAGATTCTGCGATAGCAGGTGGCTTGACATCTGCGAGGCACTACACATCAAAAAGTCAACACCAGCAATCAACAGCCAATTAATGCACAACTATATTCTACCCACTTCAAAACTCTGTACCAATATGGAAGCATCAAGAGGAAGTATGGGCCAATAGGCCCTTTGCAGTTACTTCCATTCTTCCCTCTCATTTATCCAATTTATACCCATTGCACCGTGTTCTGTCTTGTGTTGGTCAAAAGTTTGTTCACCTCATCCAGAACTGTTGCAACATATCACCTCACCCAAATGCGACTATATAAGACAAGCTGTTCAATGTTAGCATTAAGTAAAACTCTGTTTAGTGTTTTCAGGTTACAGTTGTGTGTGTGTAAACTAAAGTCATTGAAAATATAATAAGTTATTACGAAGCGGGTTCAAGCGTCGCGTCAGACTAGAAATAAAAATGAATTTTGGAGAATTGATTTTTCAATTACCATTGACAGTAAAAAGAAACATAAGAAATATTGAGAAAATTCGTGTTAGAATTATTAATCTTATGCAGGCGATGAGTCACAATAACGTGGCTGAAGTATGTTGACCAGACCACACACTAGAAGTTGAAGGGGCGACGACGTTTCGGTCCGTCCTGGACCATTCTCAAGTCGATTGAGAATGAGTCATCAACAATCGACTTGAGAATGGTCCAGGACGGACCGAAACGTCGTCGCCCCTTCAACTTCTAGTGTGTGGTCTGGTCAACTTATTAATCTTACTTTTTCGGTCATATTTAACAACATATATATATATATATAATATATATATATATATATATATATATATATATATATATATATATATATATATATATATATATATATATATATATATATATATATATCTACAAAGTGATAGGGGTAAGCAGACCAGTAAAGTGGTACATAAAGGCAAATCAACAAAATCGTTAGAGAGGGCGGAAGTGAAGAATAAGGAGAGGGGGAACAAGTTCCTGGAGATTGCATACACCAACATAGGTGGAGTGAGATCGAAGATATTGGAGTTCAGTGATGTAATATAGCTGCAGACACCAAACATTGTTGCACTCACGGAGACAAAACTTGTTATTTTAAATGAGGTCATATTCCCAAGGGGCTACTCAATTTGGACACGGGACAGAAAAATTAGGAAAGGCGGTGGCGTTGCTGTGCTGGTGAAAGAACACCTAAAGGTGAACGAAATAATGACTGCCAATCCACAAGAAGTTGACATAATAGCACTAGAGATCTGCCATGAGGATGATAAACTAATGATCATAAATGCATATAGTCCACCGCCAAGCAGCACATGGTCAAAGGAGGAGCTAGATAGTAAACGAGAAGGTCTTATAACAATAATGAGAGATTATAGCGAGAGCGGAAAATGATAGATCACGACTGTTGATAGTTGGCGACTTCAACTTGAAATCTATAGACTGGGAAGCATATGAAGCTAATACAGAAGATTTAGGGACCTGTAGATTTGTGGACCTCATCCTGGAAACGTTCTTGTATCAACATGTTAAACAAGCTACGAGGATGAGGGAAGGGGACGTTCCCTTCATGCTAGATTTCAAATTTACCAGGAAGGTGATATTTGACATTCAGTACCTTCCTCCCTTGCGTCTTTTTGGGAATAAAGTATGCAATGCGTTATAATCTGGAAGAAAATAAGGAGGTTGAAACAGTTGAAAAATCTGACTTCAGGAGAGGACATTATGGCGACCTTTTTTAGCGAGTATAATTGGACAGACTTGTTGCTAGAGAAGGAAATGAATGAGATGTATGTCAAGTTTTGTGAAATATATGATAAAGGCACAAAAAATTAATACCAAAACAGGGATGCAGAACTAGGAAACAGGATTGGTTCAACAGAAATTGCGAGGGTCAGAGACCAAAAGACACAAAAATGGAATCAATACAGGAAAAGGCCAAACCCCCAAACATACCAGCGATACAAAGATGCGAGAAACAACTACACGACAGTGAGAAGATGAAGAAAGAAATTTTGAAAAAGGGATTGCAGACAAATGTAAAACAGAACCAGGTCTATTCTATAAATTCATAAACAACAAATTGCAGGTAAAGGATAATATTCAGAGGTTGAAAATGGAAATAGATTCACGGAAAATGAAAAGGAAATGTGTGAACCGTTAAACAAAAAGTTCCAAACTGTGTTTGTACAAATGAAATCTTCAGGGAACTAGACACAATAAGAATTCCAGAACACCATGGAGCACATAGAGGTGCCTAGAGACGGAGTGGAAAAAATGCTCAAGGAGCTAAGAACAAAGCAGTTGGTCCAGATGGAGTTACACCATGGGTTCTGAGAGAATGTGCACCTGGAAACATTCCACTTCAACTGATTTTTCAGGCATCCCTGTTTACAGGAGTTGTAGCTGATGTGTGGGAAAAAGGCTAACATTGTTCCAATCTACAAAAGTGGAAGCAGGGAAGACCCCCCTTAATTATAGACCTGTATCATTGACAAGTGTAATAGTCAAAATATTGGAAAAAATAATTAAGAAGAAGATCAACAAACTGGAAAAGGTGCAACGACATGCCACTAAGTGGCTCCCAGAACTGAAGGACAAGAGCTATGAGGAGAGGTTAGCTTTTTCTGCTTTTGCATTAAATATGCAAAAACTAGATGATAGGAGAAAAAGAGGCGATATGATCACTACGTTCAAAATAGCAACAGGAATCGATAAAATTGATAGGGAAGAATTCCAGAGACCCGGAACTTCAAAAACAAGGTCATATATTTAAACTAACGAAAACAAAGCTGCCGGAGAAATATAAGAAAATTCACTTTTGTAAACAGTGGTAGACGATTGGAACAAGTTAGGTGAGAAGGTGGTGGAGGCCAAAACCGTCAGTAATTTCAAAGCGTTATATGACAGAGTGCTAGGGAGACAGAACACCACAAGCGTAGCTCTCATCATGTAACTACACTTAGGTAATTACAATATACTCAGGCTGCCTGTTCCCAACAAAATTAATTAAAAACAAATTATTACTATTAAATGCAGCAGCAGAAGGGTTAAAATAGTAAGGCAATAATGCCTCTTCGGTATTCAAATTAAAACTTACCCAGCTGGAAGGGCATCTAGAGGATCTTTAGGCTTAGGGGCAGGAGGTTCTGATGCTGTTACTGCTGCAACCTCTTTTTCCTTCTTGGGCTGCTCTTTCTTTGGCTGTTCCTTCTTGGCCTTCTTCTCCTGAGGAGTAGAAATGGATCTTGATGTCATCATTTCCCATTGGCAGAAGTAGCAGCATCCAAGTTTAAGAAGTTTCAGCAGTTTCCTAGTATTACAATTCAAGACACTATCATGGATAGAAGAGAAGAAAAAAAGAAACAGTATGTAGCATACTGTGCATGTTCCATTATTTGGTTCCTCTTATCCCACAAAGGAAGAAGAGTTGAATTAAAATGGGATTACTTTATCCTTTGTTTGACACTACACTGCTGGATAACACAAGCAGGCAGAAACACATCAAAGGACTAATACTAAAGTCATACTTCACTGAGAAAGTGATTTTAAAAGGCAACTTTCACTGGTCATGGATGTTCCCTGGTGGTTGTGGTGGTAAGCAAGTGAGTAGAGAAAATGGCTATTCTACGGAGGCCTATTGGATCACCAAGTAAGTAATTATCAAAGGAAAGTACTAAGCCAGGAAGGCAATGTAGCACCATCATTGGATAACAAAGTTTATATTTGCAAGGGGTTTAACTTTGGTAAAAAATATGCAAATATATATTAATACAACAAACTACTTCAATCTGTGATAATGTGCATTACGATTAAAACTGACCTTGTATAGTTAAAGATGCTACACAATACCTTTAATTGCCATGTGAATTGTTTGCAACAGACTTATTATTCCTGGCATCAAGTCGCATTTAGAAATTTTGGAGCACCCCACCCAATTATGTCTCTAGGGAGCAACCTGTCCAATGAAAATAGGGATTGTTATACCATCACACTAGTCTTCAAAATGTTTTGACAATACTCGAGGTATTCTCCAGATAACACTAGTATTGAAAAGTTTTGGCGACAAATGAAAATGCTAAGTTATCCCCATCCTTCTACGACTACCTTTTTTATATTTTGACAAAACCTATTACCATTACCTTATCGCCACTACCTTGCTTCATCTTGCCTTGAACTTCTGCAAATTTCTTGTTATCAAACTGGGCCATCTTCTCGCAGAGCTTGAAATCGCCAATTACTGTTTTTACCTGAGGTTGGTTAATCATTGTTGTGAACCAACGATTCACATTCTGGAAGGGCTTACGGAAGGCTGGTTCCAAGGCATACTGAAAATTTAAGGAAACCTTTTTAGCCAATATTCATTTAAGAAATGCATATTCTAAATTAATGCAGAAAATACAAAAACATATGAGCTTGTTTCTGTACCTGATAGAGATGCAGCAAGGTGCAGCAGACGGAGATGTCAGCCAAAGATATGCGTTCTCCTACCAAGAATGTGCGAGTAAGAAGATGAGCATTCAGTGCACCTAGTGCTTTTTTAACATCTTCCTTGGCACGTTCGGTGTTACCCTTGTTAAACTGCATGATGCCTAAGCATGGGAATACCCATGTACAAGATGCAGGCAAAATTTCATTATCTGCAAAAAACATTTTCCATTCTATTAATTACTGCACTAGTAACAGATTAAAAATGTTGTTTTGCCAAATGGCAGTTATTTAAAGGAAGACATTAGTAAAACCTAAGGAAAATAAGATTATAGCTATGGACTAGATTACCATGCTTTACCCCTCATGTCAAGATTCTTGTATCAACATTTGTGTTCATAGCATGACAAATTAGCTTCAGATATTCAGATATCAAATTAGATTCAGAAGACCAGATATGAGCTTCAGCTATCTCCATCACCACCTTTAATGTTTGCAATAAAAATGCTCAAAAGTTGGAAGGATAAAAATATTTAGGATACTACTACAAAAGGAAAGAACCACTATAAGCTTTCAATTTTGAAGTCTCAAACTGATACATTATCAGTTTTGAATACCAAAAATTCTATCATACTTATAACTCATACACGAGTTCCATAACAGCATACCAGTCCCACACCAGTGTTACTGACTAACATATACACATTTCCTTCTTGGTACGTAACACTTTGTAAAAGAAGCTCATATAGTGTAACTAGAAAGTAATAGTGTACATTAATCTACTTACCAGCGAAGTTCATCCATGCCACAACCTGCGCTTGGTCCATGGCAGACTTGCCACGAAGTTGTTCATTTGCAACAGCCCAGGAAATGGCATTGCTCTCAAAGATGTACTTGCCATCACTAGTCTCAAAGGCAGGCACCTACAAAATAAAAAATGCTATGGTGATGTTTTCATGTTTGCCTGCTGGTTAATTTAAATTAGTTTCAAAATTAATTTATCTCTGGTAATAATACGATTGTCAGAAATACAAATATATTATACTGAATACTCACACAGTAAAACAATAGGTATCTATTTTTAAACAAATGGCAATTCAATAAATACAAGATGCAAAAAACTTCACTGTTCACAGTACATAAATTCAATTAAAAAATAAAACAAATGATTATACAACTGGAAAATACAGCTATACAGCTTATAAAAAGGGGGGGGGAGTCATATCGAGTGCTGAAAAATTAATACTGTATTTTAGACTAGATTTTGAAAATAATCTACAATAAATTGAAGGTACTAGGCATACTAGCAAAGTAAACCAATTTCATAAAGTGGAATTTTCAACTTTACCACCTCAGATTTTCCTTAAATTTGTTAGAATGAAGTAACTTGCATATACAGGGCCTCGTAGGGCCTGGTGGATAGCGCGCAGGACTCTTAATTCTGTGGCGGGTTCGATTCCCGCACGAAGCAGAAACAAATCGGCAAAGTTTCTTTCACCCTGAATGCCCCTGTTACCTAGCAGTAAATAGGTACCTGGGTGTTAGTCAGCTGTCACGGGCTGCTTCCTGGGGGTGGAGGCCTGGTCGAGGACCGGGCCGCGGGGACACTAAAGCCCCGAAATCATCTCAAGATGACCTCAAGATACATACAAAATTTTAGCCATCGAGTCAAAATCAGACTGACTGGCTTTAGTCACTTTTTCCCTATTGGTTTCAGTAGGGACCTCCAGATTTCCTGTGATTTCAATAGAAATCCAGTTGTATGAACAAATCCACAAGGGCCGTGATGAGGGTTCGAATCTACGTCAGAGGATCCCAGACGCTACCTTAATCGACTGAGCTACGACATGGTTAAAAGAATTGCAACCGGGAAATCATCCTGAATTATCAACGGTTCCTGCAAACTCTCCGAGAGACAAACCAGGGTTTTACACAATTCTCCCCATGCACCCAAGCTATGTCAATAGGCTGTTCTACCTCTTCACCCTTACTTCATTACACAGAAATCAATTCTTTTAACCACGTCGTAGCTCAATCGATTAAGGCAGCGGCTGGGATCCTCTCGGATGTAGGTTCGAACCCTCATTACAACCCTTATGGATTTGTTCAGTTGTATGACTTATACAAGTCAGTGGTAGTCTAGTGGTAGAGTATGTGGCTGGCAATGCCTGGGTCGCAGGTGCGTGCCACCTCTCAGCCCTAGTGGATTTTCTCATCTATATAAATCACATTAGTGTTATTTATGTTGTGATAATGATGTATGTTAAATTTACCTGTATGACAAGGTTAGTTTACTAAAAGTCCCTTCACCCTCTTACCTTGCCAAGAGGGAACTTCTTCAGAAAGGCCTCAGATTTGTTGGTTTCACCAAAGACAAAGTTGCTATCAACAGTGACTTTGGCCCCACTGAACTGTGCAGAAATCAGGACCTTGAAGGCCCTGAAGTTTTCTGGGTATGTGTACAGCGTCTGAAAAAGCAACATTATGAATTTATAAGAGTAACAAGCATATAATATTTAACCACCGCACTGCGCACCTGTTTTCAGCAAAAACCTTAGTGCAATTGTCAAGGACATATTTTTGTTGTTTTTATAAATGTTTAGGTAAAGTTAATGTCAAAATGTTTCCAAACTCAACTATTTCCATTTAAAATCACAAACCCAAAGTGCCTAAAGGCACTTTGGGCAGTTCAGTGGTTAAATGTTTTTTTAACTTCAATTGATCAAGAGGTATTCCAGTCCCTATGCAAGCCTCATCTCTATACACTATTTCAGGATTAATCCTCCAAATAATACTTCCTTCCCCACAATACATGTTATCACTTTTCCCTAAACAAACCTAACCTAACTTTCACCCATGCTAACCTATCCCCACTTGTGCTCACCTAACATTCTAACCTAACAAAAATAGACTATTAAATACACCGAGCAAATGTGTAAAGTATGTTTGAACTCTGGAGCCTTCTTGAAGGCTACTAATCGGTGGGAACATGGATGGAGGGAACTCAGGAACTAGTAGTAAATAAAAAGTATATAACATTAATTATTAAATTAATTTTAAAAATATTCCAGGAATTAACCTGATTATGTCAGTAATGTCACTCTCCTTGCATAGTACAGTACACACAAAACTTCAACTTGTTTTATATGTTAGACAAGGTTTGCTTAAATAGTAGCGACATACCATGAAAACCTGGATCTCTTCATGATCCCTTCAAAATAAGGTCCAAGAGTAGCCTTACACCAAAAAAAAAAGTGTATAAATGTACAGAATATAGCAAATGCAATACTGTGCATGTTCCATTATTTAGTTCCTCTTATCTCACAAAGGAAGAAGAGTTGAATTAAAATGGGATTACTTTATCCTTTGTTTGACACTACACTGCTGAATAAAACAAGCAGGCAGAAACACATCAAAGGACAGCATAGTCATGCTTCACTGAGGAAGTGATTTTAAAAGGCAACCTTCACTAGTCTTTTGCCGGATCTTATAGATTATTATAGAGTATTTCTATAAATATTACTAACAAGACTTTAATAATATTCATCTTTATCTTGCCATTCTTAGGCTCCATTTAGATTATATTCAGTTTTGGTCTCCATACTTTAGAATAGACAAATTCACAAAAATGTGTAAAGAAAGTTGAAAATCTCTCAAATTAGAACCCAAATTAGCATGTAAGCAAACCTTACGTTTTCTAAACAAGACAGTATAGGTTGACAAGTCAGAAGTAAATAAAAAGATAAAGGGTATAACAATAGGGATATATATATATACAAGGTTTAAATGTAATAAAAATGCTAAAAAATTGACACATATTGGAGAAATTAAAGGAACAAATTACCAAGATAATAGACATGGGATTGCTGGATAGTTTCAAGTGTAGTTTAGATATACAAGTTTCGATGGATTTAACCCTTGGACAGCAGTTATAGTCATATGGTGAATCACGAGGTAATACAGTTATCATATGATAATTGAAACAATTATTGTCTGGGTTTTACATGAATGATGCAAGGATATAATAGCTCTGTAGATGTAATAGTTTACTTTGACCCATGGAAAAGAATCCTGCTATTAACTTATGATTATGTGTACTAAAAGCCTGCTGTTATCCGTGTGCCACATTGGTGGCTTGCGCCTTTTTTTCAATGTACAGTATACTCACTCATATGGTGCCAATTAGGCTATATGTCATCACCCAGAGCCCAACACCATTGAATATTATGTTGTATCCTTTTCACTGCTATCTATGGTTTTAATGGAGTATACCAGGTAAACCAATCATCAATTGAAACATGTGAATTATGTGACATGTTATTTAACACAAACCCCTTTGTAAATAAAGTGAAACAAGTGATAAACAATCAGTGAAACATCCAAGGATAACAGAAGCGTCAGCAGTCAGGAATCGGGCGTTGACAGGCCACAGCCACCACGCAACCTTACACAGCACATCCACCCAGTGGAGGCGATAAATATTCTAATATTCTTTTAACTAATATTCTTTATTTCATAATAAGTCATATTAATATGACTTATTATGTATTAATATTTAATGTTTTTCTTACATTTTGCATATCAATTAACACTTTCGCGCTTTATATTAGAGATAACTCGTCGCCGTTTTCTCTTACGATTCCGCATAACTGCCTACTTTTCTCGTCCATCGAAAAAATATTTCTATAAATTCCATATTTTAACCGAAATGGATGGGGATACTTTTGTTTTGTAGAGAATTTATTTGCGAATGTTTTGGTACCAGAATGAATATTATATCACAAACTTCTATGAGTAAAAAAAAAAATACACAAAGTATGTTTGGGGGTGTGGCGAGCGTGTGGCAGTGGGTTCCCTTTAGCCGTTGATATATCCAACACGTGGGAAATATTTGTATGTGTTATGTATATGTCTGTGTAGGGAATTTTACTGCGATCACTGTCATACAAATTATAAAATGTTTCAACAAGTATAAACATGACAAACATCAAACGAACGAAAACAATGCGTTCGTTTCTGCCGCGAACGCATACTGAGCGACGTGGTTCTATATTTGGCGCTTCTCTTACACATGCTTTGTACAAATGTTATACAGTTCATCTTATAGAAAATTTTATTGCGAACACATTGGTATAAAAAAGAAATACGTACATAGAAAAGTAGGGTCAGGAAACGTATAAACTTTCCAAGCATGATTTCCCCCCTGTGTTTTCGCCAGTGCGCTCGCGCCTAACTACTCTCCACTTCACACACTCTTGCGGGTGGGCAATTACCTATATTAAACATTCATATGCATATGTCCGTGTAGAGAATTTTATTGCGATTCCAATGATACCAAAATTAGCGATGTAGGACAACTGTAGGCTTCGCATCCATTAAGAGAGTGGAAACATTTTGTTGCTCTTTGGCGCTCTCGGCGAGTGATCTGCATAGTTTTTTATTTGGTGTTGATACTCCTTATGCTTCGGCGGCATTTTATAGGTATGCTCTTATAGACAATTTCATTGCGAACACAGTGATACCAAATTTAAATTCGTGCGCCTTCAATTATTCTCAGGACAGTCAAAAGAGTGTACACTTTTCGGTCTTACCGCGTAGGCGCGCGAAGTGCCGAAAGCATCTGGGGTATTGTTTTTTTTTTGAGCGCCGAGAGTGCGAAAGTGTTAATAATTCTATGACTTTTTTTTTTTGCACATTAGGCAGGAATGATCATTTTGCTATAGTCACTGTCCAAGGGTTAAACAGGAGCTGCTACATACAGGCAAAAAAATATAAAATAAAAACAGGCCTTCTGACTCTTTACTAGTTTTTTTTATGATTGTGCAACCTAAAAAATAAATAAAATATAAAACATTCTTTATCTTTACTCAGCAAGGTGAAGCATCGCTGACAATCAGCTTGCATCCTGAAAGCTTTTAGAATTCTATGAATAGCACAGTATACCATGGTTCTGTATTGTTGTGGTGCAGCACTGCACCAATCCATATGGTGCAGTGCAGATCCATCTAGCAGACCTGGATGGATCCGCCTAATCACCTAGAGCTACCAAAGCTTCCTAGTATTACGCAAGTAATGAATAAATATGACATTTACTCACTATAATGTTGGTGCTAAATGTAGAACAGAAAAAACATTTTTATTCAAATATAATTTTTGACATATTAGACGAAATTAAGTTGCAGGTTATGCCACAGGAAGTCTACAATCCAAGCGACAATGTTGTGGAGCGACTTATTCAAGATATATTATTGCTCGGAGTGTTTGCAAGCATATCAGCCTCCTGTACCTAACCTAATATCACCGCTAGGCAACAATACTGTATTTCTAGGATAAGTCGCTCCACAACATTGTCGCTTGGATCGTTGACTTCCTATGGCGTCACTTGCCACTTACTTTCATCTAATTTTGTCAATTATATTATTTCAAGAGTAAAAATGTTCTCTAATGTTTTAAATTCAGCACCAACATTAAAATGAGTAAATATATTATTTCTTCCTTATTTGCATAATGCTGAGAGGTTTTGGGTAACTAGTTGGACCTAGTATGGATACATACAACAGGCAGATTGCCGATGGATTTAAAATATTACCCAACCTAACCTATCCCAACAGTGCCTAGCCTACAGTAATACATGCTAACCTAACCATATGTATGGCTTGGACAATTAGAAAACAAGCTTCATTCAAAGCTTGTGTAAGCTTTGACTATACCTCATCCTGTATAAGTCACTCTTGTTCAGTTCCTATAATATATATTAATATATATATTAGTATATATATTAGTATATATATATTATATATTATATATATATATATATATATATATATATATATATATATATATATATATATATATATATATATAATATATATATATATATATTACATATATTATATATATATAATTATATAATATAGGCACTTACATAGGAGATACCCGTAAGGTCTCTCGCCAGTGTGTAGTCGCACAATTATGGTGATCTTGACTATTGCTGGTAACAATATTGAACGATCTCGGGCCTCTACAACCATACCGTTTTCAAAGATTTTTTTCACAATGTGACAATCAAATTTATGCAAGTAATAAAGTAATAAATGCTAAAATACAATAGAATGTTATAAACAACCCGGTCATTAAAGTGTCAGTTATTTATAACCCAAGAACCATCTTCCTCGCAAGTCACACCCCTCTAACGTGAGCCTTCCACAGAACAAGACGGAACCGGCAAAAACTGCAGGACTTTTCTAACCAATTAATAATAAACTGCACTTTATTTTGGTCCAGAGGTGTATAACAAGCAATTACAGTCCACTTGTATATCACCATTTCGGGTAAAACTGACCGATGGCGGAAATAAAAGGCGATTTGTGTAGAGAGCTCCCGTACTCACCCCGTTGGCTGCCATGGTTGTTGTCAGAGGACTCTCGTCGCCACGCGCATGCGCGGTCTCTGCACCCAACGCTACAACGGAGCTATTTATAATATATACGATATTATTTATATTATTAAATGCCTTATTGAACCAGTCTTGAGAATACGAGAATTATTTATTTCATAAATAGAGAAAATCTTAGATAACCAAATGTATTAAACCTCCTAAATATATTGATTATTTATTACTACAGAAAATTATGATCAGAAAATCTCGACCAAGGGATAATTCCCCTAAGATTGAAAACATGCAAATGTCAACTCCTATCTTAAAAAATATGCAGAAAGAACTCAGCAGAAATCTACCGACCAATCAATCTAACGTTACGTCATAGGCTCATGGAGTGAATCAAGGGAGGGAATCATTCACAATCTCACAGTTGTAAACTCAACACAACGTAAACAAAAATATATGCTGCCTTACTACTTACGCTTTCGGACACGGTAATTAAACAAAGGACTTCTAGTGCACGTAATATAATGTGGACATCCCTAGAAAACTTATAATTTTGATATTTTTTTTTTAATTAACAAGTTTAGTTATAAACAGCAATGTGCTGCTACCCAATACTATATGAAAGATTACACAGTGTAGATCGAAAACTAGCTATAACTTCATCTAATATTCCCATCTCACAAGATGGTTAGTCATACATGAAAGTCTGGCAAAGAAATTACAAGCATACAGAATAAAGATAAAATACTAGAATGAATAAACCCATGGTTAAAACAGAAGAAACAAAGGGTCGTCCTAAATAGAAATTAATCTTACTAAAAAAGAGCGCCAATAATCCTCCCAGAACTAAATGAGTAGTTTTTTTTATTATTAACAAGTTTAGGTGTACACAGCAATGTGCTGCTACCTTATTCTGTATGAAAAGATTACACAGTGTAGACCAAAAACTAGCTATAAGTTCATCTAATATTCCCATCTCGCAGGATAGTTAGTCATACATGTAATCAGGGTGGCAAATACCAGCGTCAATACAAAAACAAATCATTTCTGACTAAACAACTAGCTATAAGTTCATTGTGAGTAGTTTCACCCTGGAGGTGGGGGGAGGCGAAGAGTCAAGTAGAGGCATTAACATTTCTGTATATTGTATGCACAGTCCCCCCTCTCCACGGCGCTGGAACCTCGTATTGGCGTTTGCCTTTCCATTGGAGACTTTCGGCGCCGTGGAAAGGAGTGCGGGGGGAACCTGCTGCTTGGGTAACAGCTTCTCCATATCAACCTACCCAGGCTTTGCGCCCTGGTGAGGCCACTCCAGACCAACAACCAGAGCGCAACTCCATAGTCTCCTGAGACTGATGGATGCCTACTACTATACACATTTATTCTGTTCATTGCCCAACATACCCCATACCCTAAATCGGTTAATTGTTGCCCTTTTCCCTCCTGCCCCCAACAAAATTTACAGAACAAAACTTTTTTTCCACCAGTTCATTTTTGTACGTTCCATCCATAGTTGCTGTAAGTACAGGCTTGTCCCCATCAAGTTAGTTTAGTTCATTTATTATGCACCCCGTACCCATCTTGTGGGCGGTAGTGAAAAGGGTTACAGAGGCACATAATGGGCTCAGGGACTGAACCCCACAATTCATTTAGCTAAGCAAGTTACATGAATTGTGGGGTTCAGTCCCTGAGCCCATTGAGTCCCCATTGAGGCCACTTTAATTGTTGGATATGGTGGCCCCTCGTAAACAGTGTTGGGAAAACTGGGTAGTTAATATATTGTTTTGTTTAAATATTCTGCTACTTAGCTAGAAATGATATTGCCAAATAGGGATATAAAAGCAATACACTGTAATCGTTATTTGTGGCTATCGATAAATATTGATATGTTACAAAGCTTATAATAAGTGTACGGGTGGCGCTCTACACCCACACACCACTGCTGATGACTAATATTAGAATGTTGCCTCGACTGGCCTCCTTCACCAGCTCCACCCTCTTTACATGTAACGTCAGCCTCCACCACCTCCCTCTCCACCTCTATATTTGTAATCTCAGCCTCCACCACCTCCCTTTCCACCTCTATATTTATAATCTCAGCCTCCACCAGTGTAGACTATATATAATCCTTCACCACTGATTGATGAAGATTAAGCCACCCAAAAGGTGGAACGGGCATAAATAGCCCGTAATTGGTGGCCCTTTCGAGCCATTACCAGTATCAAGAGCTGATACTGGAGATCTGTGGAGGTGCAACTGCACCCTGCGTGACGGGAGATGTCTCCCGTGCCTTCACCACTTCTCTAGCTGTAGCCTATATAAGCCTTCACCACCCTCCAACCACAAATGTTTGAAGGAGGGGGAGGAGAATGAATTTAGGAATATAACCAAAACATGCGACATAACCAGGCTAAACATTCACAAACTAAAAGGACTCAAAAGCCCCAGGTGAGGATGGAATCAAATCCAAAGTCTTAAAGGAACTGGTAGAAGAACTATACCTACCGGTGAAATTACTTTCACAAAATCTCTTCACAAAAATGTTGTATTATAAGTAATTTGCATATTGCATTTATAGTAATGAAGTTGCTTAATGTAGGCAAAAAACATAGAAACCTGTATTTACTTTAACTGGTTGCCTGGTAGTTAATTTATAATATATATTGATTTCATGCTTGCATTTGCATGTTGATTATGATATCTGTGACATTATGCAACCAGCCTACCACATATTTAAAATGTAATAATATTCTTGATTTAGCTCAGATCCCTTGGAGGGTGTGGGGGGGGGGGAGCTAACGGTTGTGTGTTTTAGCTATCAGCTTTAAGATGTTGCCAAATTCACCTTCCTGGTTATTGACTTAAGTAATGCAGCCCATCCTCAGGTTAATTCAAACCAAGTACATGCAGTGCATTTTACTATTTAGAAAATGCATTTATGAACTAAGCCTGGTGACTGCAATGAGTGTCCTCCTGGTTTAAACCAACTGGATTCTAATCTAGATATTTGTGATGTTCTGGAGGCGTATTAAGGTTCTACCAGGTCTTTTTATCAACTGGTAAGTAAACCTTTGTCCTTAACAGGTTATTCTCACTTTATACCTGTATATCATTTTAAACCCAGGCATTCTAACTGGCTCAATCTCTGTTATACATGTTTACTTTGATAATCCTTAGAGGCCAAAGTTTTCTTCTTGTCAAATTCTTGGATATTCAAGTTTCGATATCCACAATTTCACAAAATTTGATGACTAAGGCAAGAGAATGAATTGTGAAGAGAAATTTCAGAATCAAGAAACAAATTAAAAGATACATAGGGTCTGGAGAAATAGGGAAATAAAAACACTTTTCTTAACATGAAGAGGATGGTAGGAAAAGAAATAAATGTACATACCACTGTGCATTGGCTTACAGTACACAAAAATAGAAGCCAGACACAGAGCTGTAAACATGTACATCTAGGAAAGAAAGGAGGAAATTGATTCCCATTCAATCTTGAAAGTGACAGAAGTTAGATTGTTGAGAGAGAAGAAAGGCTGGAAAAGATTTAGTCATATAAATTCAAAGAGCAAAAATATCAACATAGTGAAGCCAAAGAGAGAGGAACGAATTTCATTAGTAGGAAGAACAAGTTTCGAAGTATTCTACATAGAAATTGGCAAGAACATGAGAGGTCCCATTGCAACACTGAAAGGTAAAGATAAATATTTGCCATTGAAAGAGGAATGGGTGAACACAGACTGACGAGATCGAGGAAGACGTCAGTAGGAAGCGCAACATGAAGAAGGCTCTCAGTCGTCTTATGACTAAGGAGAGAGATCATCATCGCAGGGAACATTAATATAAAAAAAAAAAGTAGAGAGAATCAACATCAATAATAAGCATCTTACAAGAGGACTGCAGGCTCAATCTGCCAATGAAGTTAATAAAATACTTTGTATCCAACCTGAATGTGACAGGTTGGGTACAAAGTATTATCATGACAAAACTTCTAAAACAATTTCTCGTTCCTAGGCCATCAAGAACCCAATAATAGCATACTGCAACTAATTAGTATGCCATATCAGAGCATGCTAGATTGACTAAATCTTGTTTTCAGGCAAATTAAAAAATTCTCCATGTAATAAACATTTATGCTAATAATGCAAAAGTGTTATCAAAATTTAGACAAAATGCAACTCTGACATCTGATTATGGAAGAGTACTGTATGCAATATACAAATACAGTTCCTCATATATGATGCCAAGAGTAATAGGAATAAGAAAAGTCTTTTTTTTTATCTGCAATTATTTACATAAAACAATACAGCCATTTACAACATATAAGATAAGGCTATACATAATTTACAAATATTTTGGTAGCAAAACTACCTTTTATTGAAGACACTTGAGGAAAGACCCTATCCCAGATGGGAAGACAATGATTGATTGCAAGGTGAAGGCGATTCCTTAATTCAATGTGTTCCAAGGGCCCTGACACTCATTCTGTTAAGATGAAGAACATCGTTCATCCACTCAAGACCTTAGCATACAATATAAAAATATATGTACAATTGTCTATGACAAACATACGAGTATTTCATAATTCACTGTAAAGTGCATTACAGCTTAAAACAAATTAAACCATTGCTAATTGGGACTTTGTGACTTTGGTCTTGTAGTATTTAAGACAAGTGAGAGCAATACCTTGACGGAGGAAATATTAGACACATCCTAACTCTCTGCTTCCTATCGTTGAACAATAAGAATAAGAATAAGGGTGACTAAATCCCTGATGTAAGCATCATATGATTCACCAATATATTAAGCAATAAAACACTACAGAAGGCACCAGATTATTCACTATTATTTATAAGCATTCTGGGAAAGATACTGGGAATGTGTCCCTATTAGCTGAAATTCAATCTGTTTCTTGGTGTGTCTTTGGTTCATCAAATCCCATATCATACATACCCTGCTTTTCAAATATATCACCATATCTAACACTCGAAAATGTACAAAATCACAGCTTGCTTTTCCCAGCACTGGGTTTAACAACACGAGATTGCTACTCCTTTCTGCCAATATAAGGCCTAAAATTCAAAGAGCTAGTGGTAGATTGAGGTAAACATAGTTGCTCCAATGTCAAGCAAGCTAAAATTAATATGCTGCTGAAGTTGGCCTGCAGTGACAATGCATGCTACCACTACCTCCCACCATCACAGTTACTGTGATATGATCAGATATCTTTATCTCTGTATAAATTTTATAAAATATCCTTTTTCCACGAGCAGAAAAATAGTTTTCTTATAAAAAAACAAAAACAAAAAATAAATAGCCAAAATCTCAGACCCTATCACATCTAGAGCTACTGGCAATAACTAAATCATACATAGACTGGATGTTGACTATCTTTTTCATCATTTCCGCTGCCACCTGGTGTACTGTCAAAAAATCTTCTAAATGTGAACTCAAAGAATGCATGGAGTGGCTGGTTGCTGTTGTTGACCCATTCTATGTCACTTTCATTAGGTTCACTTGGTCGAAGTTTGTCTGGATCAATGGGATCGAAGTTTGAGGTATCTGTTGGGTGTTTAATTTTGGGTAAGTAGAGTGCTTGCTGTTTTCGCAGTCCTCCTTCAAAATCTAAGGATTCAAGGAATGGATGACTTTTTACTTCTTGAGCACCATTGCGTCCCAAGCGCTGTTCAGGGTGAGTACACAAATTTAGTATCAAATCCTTTGCCTCTGAAGATAATTTGGCTTGTTTGGGTATCCGGAGAGTTGTTTCCCAATTGATGACCTAGTCAAAATAAACAATACTAGCATTAACACAAATATCATTATTACTTGATAAATCAATCCTACTTTCATTAGTTTTGCATGAAAAACATTCTTCAAATGCTGTACTGTATTTATTAGTTAAATAGACATCTCAATTTTGTCAAGGCCAACATACAAATCATTAGTGCAACATTTATATCATATTAACATATTAAAAGCAAGCACTTTTATCTTGAACACTGGTATTTAAGAGTTGCAGTCAATAATGGCAATTGGCATGACCATGCCCCAAAACTGCTGTTAAACAGAGCACAAGATACTGACAATGATATGCATAAAGAAATCCAAAGTTGGGAGTAGGCATAATTATAGATGATCTGTAAGGGTTTCTAATTAGATGTGATATAATCTATTTTAGCAAAAAAGTAAAATATTTACTTTAGCAAAATATATATCTATTATAAAAAAAATATATGCTTATCTTTGTTTCTCTCTACATACCTGAGTACTCAAAATGCATTTTGTAATTCTAATCAAATTAAGCCAACAAATATAATTAAAGAAGCATGATATTTTTTTTATCAAGATGGTGCTCTCAGGGAAACTAAAATGTACAGCAAAATGAAAATAACTCTGTACAGTAACACAGTACTCCAGAAAGAAAAAAAAATTGGTTTGCTCTGATTACCATAAAAGGATTATATGCAGTTACAATTAAAAAATATGTTTTCCATGCTTACTTTCCAAAAAATTTACCTGCTAAACTCAAATTATAATAATGTACCCACCTTATACTGGGTTTCTGGTGGTGTATTGGCAAGGAATGGAGGCTGGCCAACCAACATCTCGTACAGGATCACTCCCACACTCCACCAGTCACATAGCTGCTGTGTAACCTGTACGTGATAATACCTCTGGTGCTATGTAATTTGGAGTGCCAACCAGAGAGTGTGCCAGGCATCGTAAATGTTGCCTTCTGCGCCTTCTCTCAAGGGGCTTGAGGTCATTGCAGTGGCACACAATGTCATTATCTCCACAAGGATCTATAGAGTCTTGCCTATTATGGTCACCTGAGAAAAAATATATGTACTGTAGTATGAAGTCCCATGAAAAAAAGCCGTAACACCACTTCTCTTTTATCATTAAGTAAGGATCAGGCAATCAGATTCAAAAGGGTTTAAGGAAAAGTAGCAAACTATAAACAATTTATAAAGAAATCAAACAACCAAATAGCAGGTAATGTGTTGGAGAAAGCAAAATACTCACCAACTCTCTGATAATATTTGGAATTATGAGTCCATCTGAAGCCAGTGCAGAGGCCAAAGTCTGTGAGTTTTATATGTCCATCTCTATCTATAAGGATGTTGTCTGGCTTGATATCACGGTGAATAAAACCCATCTTATGAACACTTTCGATCGCACACACTAATTCCCCAATATAGAATCTGGAAAGCAGACAAATTCATATAGATACTGTACTGATATTGTTTTTATTTTTTCTTAAATATAAATTTACTTTTAAAATTTTCTACATTACTATTTCTCTCTCAAAAAAAATTACCATCCTATTTGTCAAATACTGTAATGTAATATAAATAAAATCCATCAAAAATGGATAGTGACCTATACTGGTGTTTTTGTAACCTGCCTGTCTTTTTATTTAGAATTTTTTCAATCTCTACTCGATACTTCAGGTTGAACAAATAAATGATTGCACAATGAAAATGAAAGCATATCTGAATGAACTTTCATACAAATAGGAGAGGGGGAAGGCCAATAAAATTGGGAGGGGGATGAGGGTAGGGGGGTGGGAACAAGGAGAAAGGAGTAATTATCAAAAGAAGGTACTGTACTAGGCTGGGGAAGACTATGTAGCACTGTTTGTATCACTAGATATCTAAGACACTAAATATCACTCAAGATGCCAGTATGAGAAGAGAAGTATACAAGGTGAGCAATATGAAAGGTGTGGGATTCACAAAGAATTCTACTGAAGGAAATGTGACCCATAAGGACATTAGGAAAGCAAGGTATACAATCACCTTGAAAATTGGGACATTCTACAAGGTGCACAACTGTAGAGATGTTCTCTAGTTCAAAATTGAATGCAGATTCTGTGATTCAGTGTGGGGAAGTGGGATTTAAGTGAACAAGATCAAGAAGTGGTACAGAATAAAGTGGCAGATGTTTTGCGAAAAAGGAATGAATATTTTATATTATTTCTATACAACTGAACACAAGTAGCCCTGTACACCAATTCTCATATGATGAGGTAGCATACTGTTGCAGATGATTTGCTGGAGTGTGGCAATGCCTGTTCTTTTTTATATTGTGTAATGTGCAAAATTTAGTGTATGGATGATATTTAGTATCTTCAGTTTTCTTTTTAATGCTACATTATCTTCTCTGGCTGATGCCTTTCACAACTCATTAAAGTAAGAAATGGGGTGAGAATGTGTTCTTTTTCAATAACTTACTACATCTACATTTCTGTGCTTTATCAGTATTATTTTAAAGCCTTGAAACAACTTCATGGAATACATTTTATCCAAGCAACTGCTTTTCTCCAAATTCAAGCAAATTGAATTTTGTAAAAGATTATAATAGGCCTAATACCAAAGAAGTCTAGCATGATATGGAAAAGAAAGAGAAACCTGAATTCTTCATTACTTTGCTTAAATTTACAACCACAAAATAGGTTTCTATAACACTTACCTTGCTAATTTTTCTTCAAAAATGCCAAATTTTATTAGCAGAGACATGAGGTCACCACCCGGTATGTAGTCCATAACAAAGTAAAGATTGTCTTTATCCTGTGAGAGTACCAAACATCATGTTAGCCAGTTATTAAAACTTGAATTAATTTTAATAAAACTTTTACAGATTAAATGTTTTGACAAATATATAACTGCCTCATTCACCCTTGTAATAGCTCAAGTTGGTATCTTAAATATTCTAAATCTTTTAGTTCCATAGATTTTGTTACCAAATATGTTTGACAGGAAATATAATCGAAGTAGAACAATGTTAAAATATTACCTGAAATGAATAATATAGCTTGACAACCCATTCATTGTCTGCTTCTGCTAAAATATCTCTCTCTGCCTTGACATGGGCTACCTGGTTACGCTTGAGAACATCAGCTTTACGTAAAGTCTTCATGGCATACAGTCGGTGGGTATCAATTTTGCATACCAAGGCCACCTCACCAAATGCTCCCACACCTGTTAATGGATAGTTTGTCAACCAGCATACTATGTGGTATAAATTACTTATTCAAAAAAAATTCAACAGAAGAACTTCAATATTTTTGGTATTCATAAGTAAAATTTTTATACAAATTACCGACATTTAAAATATTCAATAATATAAAACCAACAATCTGTAGTGGAATTGTTAAAAGTTGCAATACAACAAACTTAAGATCCAAGTCTAAAGTTGCCAATAAATTATATGCTAATAAAGCAAGCATGTTAAAAAACACGAACTTACCTATTGTTTTCACTTTGCGGAACAGCTGTTTGTCCATTTTTGCTCTTTTCAATCTAATGAAGTTGGATTCTTTCTGTGACAACATTTTACGCATTTGTGACTGATCCTTGTCAGACAGACCAATTTTCTTCATCTCTTTTTCTAGCTGCATTCTTCGGTTTTCTCTTTCTTCACATGATTTAATAACATTTTCAATGTGTTGTTCCATATAAAATTTAAAAGCCTGAGGAGACAAATTACGGACTTTGGATTCACACCTCTGTAGTTCCATTTCTGTGCTTAATTTCTTTCTCTCGGGTATAGGTGAATGATGAGTAGTCTTCTGAACTATCGGAGGTGGCGGCGGAGGAATACCTCGACATGACTTGGCCAGAAGAATAACCAGATTCTAAAGTTAAATCTGATTGTGTGGATGGAGATGATGTTGCGGTAGAAAGGCATGACACGGGACTCTGTGACAGAGCATGCGTGTCATGGGAATTGACTGAAGAAACAGGACTTTCAGATCGAGATGCTATAGAGGCAGTGTCTGCCATTACTGGAGAAAATTTGCGCTGCAGTGGAGGGTGACTAATGTGTGTTAAATGAGGGTCATAACAGCTACTAACAGTTTCTACTCCACTTGCTGGATGTGTTGTAATAATGGAATCGACTGTACTAACTTGGGTGATAGGTATGTGAGCCAAAGGAGTGGAAGACAAATCCAGCTCTTGCACTGGTGTTTCCTGAACAGGTATACTAGCAACAGGCTGAGATAAATAGCCAGGACTGTACCCCCGAGCTGCTGCTGCCGCCATTGCTTGTATCGTTGAGTGATAACTTGGAGGATCCGTAGTTGGCACTGCTCCACTATTGCACGTTACTGCTAGCTGATAATTGCAAGAAAGCCCAGGAGAGGATGATCCACCACTATCCTGAGACATCATTTGTGCTAGAGCTATACTAGGCACATCCTGGGCAACAGCAGCAGCCTGAGCCTGTTTTTGTTGAATTGAAGAGGCATAAGAGGGGGGTGGAGCTGATACAGGAGGAGAGGTTGGGGCTGCAGCTGTTTGAAGTATGGGTTTTTGCACCTGGGTACTCTTCACACTCTGCATGATAATAGGAGTTGGAGTTTTGGCTTGGCGAGCTGTTTGACCTCCACGTGGAAGTGATACAGGAGACATGGATGATGGAGGGGAGAGTGATGATGGCGATACAGGATGAGGGGTCATGATGGGGTTCTGTCCCTGGAAAGTTAACTGTGGAGGACTTCTTCTACAGTCTTGCGTAGGACTTTGTCTATTCTGCATTGTTGCATTATATGAAGGTGGGGGTGCAGCTAACTTGACAGCTCCAACATGCTTTAAGGCTGACCCTACTGGGTATGGAGGGGGTCTGTCCAGTTGGTTTCCATAGTTGTTGCTATTATTTATAGAGAGGGCCTGCATCTGATGTGAAAGCTGTTGTTGAACCTGACTGCTCTGCACCACCACTGGTTGTCGACCACCAAACGAAACGGGACTAGTACCCCTCTGAGGGGTTGAGCTTTGTGACACATTATTGATATTTACATAATTTGCTTGGGACTTATTTTTGCTAGGACCTGGGGAAAGTCTTGAGAGTAATAAAGGTCTCTGCCCAATAGTCGTTACTATGGTAGGAGCACAGCTCGTGGCACAAGGATAAGGTGGTGGTGGAGGTGTAGTGCCTCGTGGCGGGGTAGGGGGTGGAGCAGTTGCACCCTGACTTCTCGGTGGGGGTGGAGGGGGTGCTTCTGGAGCTATAGGGTATGAATTGCTGTACTGCCTGGAAACAGCAGCATGGTTTAAATCCCCGACTAGTGGCTCGCCGCTCCCAAGTCTAGGTTGAGGGCACTCTGCATATTGTCTGACAGGCATACTATTGGCATAATATATTTGTCCACCAATTCCTGGACTGTCTGAACGTGTGCTTGCATTGCTGCTTTCCAGTGCAGGACTTCCTCGGTGTAAATTCAGCTCCCGATCAAAACTGGATTTTCGTATGATTTTGCTGCCTTCAACCTGATGAGTAGGTTTGGGGTATCCATTGTATGTCTTCTGAATATCTTCTTCCGAGGGACCAAGATTAAAAGAGCCCTGGCACTGAGCACCCGGGCTGATGGGGCTAAGCCTCTCCCGAGGAATGCCGCCTGCAGCATATGGCAGCAAAGAAGCTCTGATCTGATGTAAAGCCTGTAAATAAAATACTCATTTGAATTTATGAAACATAAAAAATTAAAATTTTGCTTCAAAAAACATTTCTGGTTTAACTGTGGTATGAAAATTTAACTTCTATAATACTATCCAAAGACCAGTCACAAATGTGTAAATGCTCAGAGCTGGAAAACTACTGCATGAGACAAAATGTAAGTTAACCCTCTTGTGATCAATTGACAACATATGACACAGTACATTACTCTCAAATATCACAACACATGGTTTTTGAGTAACAATGTGATTCAAGTTGTTTACATCACATGTTTTACAGATAATGTTAGTGGAACTATGCCAGTGTTCAGTAAGTGCTTATGTATCAGTGATTAGAGAAAATAAAGTGTTGCTCTTTGTGCCCAGCCTTTTAGATTTTTGTATTTTATACAATTTTTAATCACTTGACATTCGTGTTTTTTGTTGTTGAATATGATTATAAATATATACTGTAAATTGTCATGGCACCGATGACAGCCATTTAATGCATTCAGGAAAATGAGATACTGAACTTAGTTTTATATCTAAAAACTCAAGTATTATCCTTCAATTTGATCGTGAACTAGTAAAGCCCCACTTGGATTATATCATAAAATTTTTGGTCCCAATATTACAGAATTGACATGCTGTAAATTCTCTCAAAAGCATTCAAAGTAGGATGACAAAATTAATTGCCAGTAGCAAGAACATTTTTACGATGAATGCCAGAATTTAATTTACATTCTCTTGCAAGATGTATAACATGGGGAAAAAATGATAAAAGAACATACAAGTGGAACCAAGAACTTCAACAAAACTTTGTAGACCTGAGGCAGTGAAATCTACATGAGCAATTCCATCTATCATCATACTAATCATGCAAGAGGAACTACACATCTATAGATCAGCCAATAAAATCAGCAGACTCCTAGATGTTACTACTGCTTGGCTTAAGACTTGGTTACAAGTATCTCTTAGAATTTGCATTACCTGTCGAAGTACACCTAACCAAATGAAAACTGTCAGCAAAACTATTCACACACACTCCATCACTATATGATGGAATGAGAAAAGATACAGTATACTGTATTCTGTATATTTTTTTTTATATACAAGAGTTCTTACATTCTTGTGAGAATTTAGACAGTTTAACAATTTAGAAACAGCTCTATTACAAATGATAAAGACATGTGTAAATATTTCATTCAAAATTATCTACTATCAAAAATTTTTGCCAAATATCCCAAGGTTGGTAACTGAAGGAAATACAGTACTGCAAATGCAGGTGATCCAACCTGTCCTCCTACAAAGAGCATTGCTTTTCGCACGTATGCGTTACCTAAGGACAAAAATTGTCGTACTAGAAAATGGAAGCTGCTCGCTAAAGTTATGTACTGTCCCGTTTTCTGTTTTGGGTTCTCTGGTAGATTAGGAGAGGACACTTTAAATGACCCTTTTCTTGACACTGGAAAACCTTAGGACAGGCTGGGTGATCATCTGGAACTAATTCACTGCACATGCAAGTTACTTAGCTTAGAGACTGTACTTGTGGTTATTCTCGAACCCATTGTTGACATAATATATAATTCATTAAACTGGGTAATGTGGTTCCGTTCCTGAGCCCATTATGTGCCTCTAACTTTTTTTTTCCCCAGTACCACCTACAGGATGGGTATAGGGTACATAATAAATAAACTGAAATGAACTAAAAATGGATGTAGGACATTTACAAGGGGAATATAAACAAAATCTTCAAATTTCTAGCCAAATCTGAACTTTAAATAATGGTCATAAATCAGATAGATTTTAATTTAAAAAGTACCTGTATATAGAAAAATAATGTAGAAAAATAAATTACTGCTAGCATTCTAAAGGCTAACAATTTAATACATTTTAAAAACCAGATAGTTATACAAGAAAAATGGTTAGGCCTAAATAGGATTGTCCTTGTATGGGCATGTGCATGTATGGGCCTACTGCAGTGTTCATTACTACTTATGTTCTTATTATCTCTTGGATTCACAATTTTAGCTAATGACCTCTTTTCCCCATTTCCTTTTAGTTTAATGAGGCTGTTCATGTCTATCTTGTCCATTCCCCTCAGTTTGTTGTACATTATGATCATATTCCCTCTGCTCTTTTGCTTCTCAAAGATTGTTAGGTTGAATGTTTTTATCTGATCCTCTTAGATTAGTCCTGACACTTCAGGTGCGTGTTTTGTGGCAGGGATATTTCCCTGCATTGATAAATATAGAATTTGACAAGTTTGGGCCTGGAGCAGAGTGCATGAGCATGCTGTCTATGGCTACTTCAAAGTCCAGTCGGGGTAGAGTAAAATCTGATATGTGGTTCAATGTTGGTGTCACATTCATAAAGAATTCGCTTGGATTATTGACCTTCAATGTGTTTGGGGGTTCATTGAAAACCTAGACTTGACTGAAATTCCTAAGATGCTTTGGAGATGGAACCAGGGATGAAAAGACCAGAAGCAGGCTGAACCACACCCACAGGGGAAGGAAGAAGAGGCACAGACTTAAGTCCAGGTGGAGATCACCAACACTTCCAATTCCAGGTCCTTAAACACCTAAGGGACCAACTCTGGGGCATCCAGATGATCAATATGTCATGACTGCCTTACATGAGCAAACTTAGCTCACAAAGTGGCAGCAGCCTGAAAAGCTTCCAAACTCGAAGATAAATCAGTAAAGGCAAAGACCCAGTGAGAACACACCTCACATGATTCAGGGTCATAGGTGTCAACGACCCAGCAGGCAGTATCGCAGTGACAGAAAGAATGATCATTGTTAGGTAGCAAAGATGATGAAAACCCTTCAAGCTTGCATTTGGTGAGCATGGGCTTGATGGGCTGATCCATAATGGATCAGGTCAAAGACCCATGAGGGGATTATCAGGGCTTGAAGGCAGCTTACTAGCAAAAATCCAAGGTGCCAGGTCCACCCATTGCAATAATAATCACCAAAAATATAGCTAAAACAACCAGGCTATGAATGGTGACTGTGGTGCAATATAAAAACTGCATGCAAACCAGTGCACCCCACCACACACAAAACACCCCACCCAAAGTGAATAATCAGAGGAATCAAAGGATTTGTGAATAGCCAAAGGAAAGGCTTTCCACCCAAATGTCCTGGCCTCTCAGGGGGCAATCTCCCAAACACACTAGAGAAGATAACTGACCATGCAAGGTCAGCATGAGCAGTCACCAAGGTAAGAAAACCCATAGTACATGCAGCCCAAAACATGAGAAGCTGGATAGAAAACATAGATGTGAAGCTAACACTAAAACATGGAACACAACAAGTAAATAGCTCCTGCAGGACAGTCCAAAGATGGCTGGCACGTAGCTTAAAGCAAAGGGGTTTGCCCATAACTGGCAGACTGCAGCACTACTGGTGGAACCTTACACCATAACATCAGCAACAGAACTGACTGGTCAGGGGAGTGTATGGGGTGGGTTGTTGTTAAAGATTCGCTACCTGGAACAAGAAGTTCCAAGTAAGCACGGGCTATGGTGAGCCCGTAGTGGATTATGGAGTGGGGCCAGCCCAACTGGTGGTAGTGGTGATCACCCTACAGTAATGAATTTTGAACTAGTTTGAGTGCATCCCTCATTACGTGTGAATTGTTTGTGGAGTCATTTGGCTGTTTTGTGGCTTCATTTTCTGTGAACCCTCCAGTTGTCTGTAAAGCTTCACTGACTTTCTAGATGCTTTTCCAATGGGGGTGACATGTCACTTGCCCTCTGCACCTCTGTAAGGGAAGGGGGGGCCAGGTTCTGGCTTTGGTCTCTGGTAGGCTATACACAACTTCCACAACTGATGTGACCTCTCAGTTTGGAGCACTCTCAGCAAGAAAGCTTCAGGGAGTCACTGGGGAACTTCCCCAGAAACACACTACTGTACATGAAATTTGAAGGCTCAATTTCATCAATCACAAAGACTATTTATATATTGTACTGTATTATATACAAATATTAACAAATTATGTACTTGTAAGAGCAAATATATACCTCCTTATTGTAATCAGCTCGAGTGGGCCGGCCTATTGTGTTGGTGCTCATGGTACCCGCATGAGGCATCTGGGGGGCCATCGGGCCATGAAGATCTACCACAGTTTAACCATGGCCAATTTAACCTGGAAGAAAGGTTATTATTTAATGATTTGCCAAAAATAATAAATATACAATATTATAATAGCTGAAAGTTGCTAATTAAATCTAGAGAAACTGGCATCTGGATAGGCAGGGCCCATCAAGGTCTCCAAACAGGGCCCCAGGGTCATGTTGAAAATGAATATTAACTTCTTAAAGTATGCTAATCCACCACACTAAAATAATTCTTAAAAGATACACTAATAGGGGAAATAGAAAGATGCCAACATAGAACTGTTATTGTTATTACAGTGCTTGTTATTGAGAATGCAGATTTATAAAATATTTTATTCTTTACTCAACTGTACTTTTCAATGCAGACGAATGCAGAGACTTTGTTAAATGAGTAAGAAATAGATTTCCAAATTAAGCTTTTAAAATAAATTTTTATTTTAATACTTTACAGTAGCTACTATGTATGCATTCTTATGTACCCTATTAAAACATATTCATCTTTATTAGTATTAAAGACAATTAACATCTTCATTCTAAGATTTAAAATATATTTTGTCAGATACACAAAGTTCCTCATAACTGAATAAATGTAAGAGTAATGTGTGCACAAAAACTGTTTTTGAAGTATGTACTATAATACATTCACTATATCTTTTTGTATACTACAGTATATGCACTAATACAATAAATTACTGTACAGAAATATGGAGCAATGGTTGTAATTTTTATAAGGCCCAAACAATGTACTGCAGTTTGAGTACATTTAAATCTAAACACTGAAAAAAACCACATTATTATATTATTATTATTATTATTATAGGCTAAATATGCACAGGGATCTTGTACAGTGTGTAATTATTCTAGTAGAGGTAACTTATATGCACATACATAATATAAAATATGGTAGAAATTATAATATTAAAGCAAAGTACATCAGGTCTAAAAGTTGTATCTGAATATCATACTGTAATTTACATTGCTATACAGTAATGTAGAATTGAAGATAAATGCTGTAACCAAAATTTGGTATACTAAATAACCCATACGCAACTTGTTACTTAAAGAATGCATTAACACTGTATAGGTAACCTGTATAGCAAGCCATATTAAAAATAATTCCTAACTGTAAGGTATGTCTCACTCTAAATTTCAGCTACTGTATGCAGTATGTTATAAAGTTTATGGTTCACACTTAAATTTGTTACAGCTGTAGTCCTTATAAATCCATCCAGAAGTGTAACGACTTTAATAAATTATACGACAATACTGTAGTTAGAAATTTTCAGCCGCTTGATAAATTTAATTATATTTCAGTTTGCAACATCCGAGTCTAAACCCCATTAGCAGAAACCACAACAGCATAGAACTGCATTTGCTTCCATCAAATTTCCTGACTGATGGGTGTGGAACAGGATGATCAACAGATACAGTAGTTTTAAATTAAAATAATAGTTAAAAAAACAGCTCAAACTTGTACAAAAAGGTCTGTAAGCATTTTTAATGCCCCTGGCTCCTAAACCTCACCCCCACCCCCTGGGGGCACAAAGCCTCGTCTGCCCCCTGGGGGCACAAAGCCTCGTCTGCCCCCTGGGGGCACAAAGCCTCGTCTGCCCCCTGGGGGCACAAAGCCTCGTCTGCCCCCTGGGGGCACAAAGCCTCGTCTGCCCCCTGGGGGGCACAAAGCCTTGTCCCCCAGGGAATACAAAGTCTCATCCCCCAGGCCCGGGGCCAGGCTTGACTTGTGGGAGCTTGGTCTACTAGGCTGTTGCTTGAAGTGGCCCACAGGCCCACATATCTGCCACAGCCCAGTTGATCCTGGCATTTCTTGAAGAAAACTATCTAGTTTTCTCTTGAAGATGTCCACGGTTGTTACATGTAGTATATATATGTCATCTCTGAATGTTATAACAGGACAGAATGCAAAACTAAAGATCCAAAATAAATGTAAATAACAATTTGAAGTACAGCAAGGGAAAACAAGAAATGCTATTTATGTTCAATACAAAATTAGGTAATGTAGTCCTACTGTAAATAAAAGTACAATTTGTAGTTAAGATTTAATAACTTGCAAACACATTTACCATTAAATTATATAGGAGTAAAGTACTACTGAATGAACTTTGTATTTGCTGATTAAATAACATTCCTCAGTGATTAGATTACATCACAGAGTCTTTGTCATCGACAAGGTCATTATTTTTTCCTGGCCCATCAGTGATTATGCATATTTATATCCACAAAATTTATGATAAAACCTTAAATATTGGTTTTGTTCTTTAGAATGCAATCTCTTCAATATACTTGACAATAATCAAGAAGAAATTATCATTGTTCTGTACCTTAAGTAAATTGATGATACACAGATTACCAAGTCAAACAAAGATCATTAGGTTTAACAATGTACATTAGTTCAGCATGAGAGCAGTGTTATGTCCTCTAGTCATGAGAAAAACATGAAAGTCCAATTGACAAGTAAGTTACAGGTTTAAAAGAGCAAGACAAGGTCTTCACAGATATACTACAAGATATATTAGCTGTAACATACATGGCAGAGTTGGTAGGGATGTATGGTTCATAGGCCAAGTCAACTCCCATCCCCCTCCCAAAAGATGTTAAATAACAAAATGTATAACAATGAAGTCCTCCACAATTAAAAAAGATAGAGATATTATTATAATCAAATTATGAAATAAAATTTATAAGCGCTTATTTAACCACGAGGTGCACGACAGTAAATACATTTGTTTACCGGTTAACTTTACCTATGTACAGTACTCAATGAATTTGACCCAAGGGGAATTATGAAATGTTTTCAAATTTCTTGTTTAAATTGTAACTATGTTTAATCTTTAGCACAGACACTTTGTGATGAACAAAATCAAGGACAATACAGTGCCCACATAGCTGTCTATCACACCTTCCCTGAGTGTGCTGGAATAAGAACAATGTAGGTAATGGTGTTTATGTGATAAATTGTAATGATTGCAATTTATCATATGTTGGAGACTTTTTTTTAATAAACCACAAATAAGAGTTGATGAACCCAAAAAAGCAATAACAAGATTTGATAAGAATTTGATGCCATTGCTAACCATTATTGGGATTTTAATCATAGGATGGATTTTAATAATAGTAGAATTGTATACAACTGCTCAAATGTCAGAGAGATGCCTAACAGAAGGAGTAATTACATATTCTATAGACAATATAGGGCAATAAATCTTTTAGTAAAGTAGATCTGATTAACCATAAAGTTATTCTTAAGGAAGTAAAATTAACCTAACTCATTACTTCATATAAGCATAAACCTTGTGGTGTTCAGAGCGGAAACATGGCTCCACACATCCCTGCCCACAGTTTCCAGAAATTAGAATTAAGCATTCTTGTGAAAATTCAACATCCCTTGGCAAGTCTCTGGAAAGCATAATCATGACAATGTCTAATGATGGATGCCAAGTGTGGCTCTCTGCCAGACATATAAATGCAAACTCCTAGAATTTTGTTCAGAACATTGTTTATGGCACCTGTAGAGAGGATGTAGATCAAATCCAAAAATTTGCTTTTTAATACACATTTATTGGGTCTTTCCTTCACCTTCATTCAAGCACTACAGCATTGTAGTAAGTTTCTCCGTGAAAATGTATTTTGTAGTCGGACTGGACAGACCCATCCGTTGGGGAGCCGGTTGGCCAAGCGGACAGCACGAGCACGCTAGACTTGTGGTCCTGGGTTCGATCCCAGGTGCCGGCGAAAAACAATGGGCAGAGTTTCTTTCACCCTATGCTCCTGTTACCTAGCAGTAAAATAGGTACCTGGGTGTTAGTCAGCTGTCACGGGCTGGTTCCTGGGGGTGGAGGCCTGGTCGAGGACCGGGCCGCGGAGACACTACAGCCCCGAAATCCTCTTAATTATTCTACCTCCTATTCAATTATTCTATAACCTCAAGAAGATAGTCTACCAGTATGGATGTAATGTTGTACATTTCAGCTCAACTGAGCATAATTTTTGTTGTTGATAATGCAGCAATACATAATTACTAATATTCTGTAAAGGGAAAACTACATACAAGATACCAGTATGATGTTTTATCATCGCAAAATAGTAATATTACTGAACAAGTAAAAAAATTAATCTGATACCACAATATCTGGAGTACAACTCTGTTTTCTTATCCAGTTAAATGTATATGTTTTACTTTATTTTAAGCAAATGAGTAATAATATGCAGAAAATGTTAATCCAACACTGCAGCAGGATAGGTGCTTGGGCATGTTTCCTTTCACCTGATGCCTCTCTTCAGCTAGCAGTAAACTGGTAACCAGAAGTTAGGCAAATGTTGTGGGTTACACCCCAAGGAAGAACTCAAGGAATGGGTTCTGTGCCCATGGACAGAACCCATCCTGGGTTCTGTGCTACTGGACACACCCATTCGGGGTTCTGTGCCCATGGACAGACCCATCTGGGCATCCCCAATATTGTACATACATCTGCCTACCTGCATTTAATACTAGATATAGAACTACCAGACCTCAACAGTGTACATTAGCTAAACAAAAATTTAATATAAATTTATTGGTAAATAATCAGTAATTGTGTTTCATAGAAAAGCATACCCTGTATTGTAATTGTGAAATCTTTTATACTACTTTATTAATAAATTAGAAATACTGTAACATGAAATTTATTCAAATGGTGGAGTTTGCGTGAACCCTTCGTGTAGGAGGTTGTTTACCTCTGTAACTACAGGAAATTCCAGCACTCACGCACAATCAACATTCTTCTTTAGAAATCTCAGGAAATCTATCTTTTGTGTCACCTTCAAGACCCACATCAATTTTGAAGTAAGGTGATAGTTGTTTGTTTCACATTATACAGTACACAACACTAACAAGAATTCTTGCTTCGTCAGAAACCACATTTCATAATCTCAAGTAATATAAGAGCATGCTTTCCATGTAAAAATATTGATCAGCAAATTTCTATAACTTTGTTGTATAATTAGTTTGTCAATTATCTTTCAATTGATCATTCTAATTTTAAACTAAATATTTAGCCAATAAAATTCTCACCACTAATTGTAAACAATACCTTTTACTGTTGTACACCTGTTCATTCAAGTCAAAACTGTAACAATTTTAATGAATCACCAATGAATAAAGCTTTTATATCAAAATCTATATTATGCAGTACAGTATATAATGATTATGTGTTATGCTATTACTGTAACTTTATCTTTGTATGTAAATGATGCATAGTACTAAAAATGTTTGTAACCTACAGTACTGTACTATAGCTCAATTATAAATGTACAACTGTTAATGAATTCAAATTTTTGAATTTGAACTTGATATGATACAGATACTATAATAGCACATTTTCTATTAGGAAGACCCTCTTGATGACTTAATATATGACACGACATTACAGCATGTAAACTGTATATCAATGTTGGTCTATGCATGAGAACAAATGTAAATGTTATACTGTATACAGCAGCAAAATAAGATAAAAATACAAGTGTCTGCACTAGTGGATACAGCTAAACCACAAAAATGTCAAGACTCCTCCCAATATACAAGTTGGGTCTGTCCAGTAGCACAGATCCCCAGGTGGGGTCTGCCCAATATTTACTGAAACATTAAAGGTTTCTAATGAGAATGTTTGAATAATAATTATAATGTTCATTTTGCCATGACTATATGCATACTTTGTATCAAATTGTAAGAACAAAATTTTCATTAAATTGAATGGGTCCTGTTTTACTGTATTTAATACATTCTCTTTAGTTTTAAGGCATATGTATGGTATTTAGAAAAGGAGAAATGAGCCGGTGCTGGTCTCTGGTCATCAAGCTGAAGTACAGTGTAGTATGTACTGGCATCTCCAATTTAATTGCAAATGCCACCAACACCTGTCAGGTACACCATGCTACCTTGCATACTAATATCAAACCTCAACAATCAGTCGTTCCCAAGTAATGAGCCACTAAACATTTGCAGGGTTAATGCCCTATTCCAGTTAAAGTATATGGGAAACTGCTCAAAATCTTTCAGCAAAGAGTACTCGCACACCATTCAGTGGTTTCCCAAGAGGGCACATCTATGTCTGCCCAACCCCAAGGTGGCCAAACATTC
Source organism: Procambarus clarkii (assembly GCF_040958095.1). NCBI lineage: Eukaryota > Metazoa > Arthropoda > Malacostraca > Decapoda > Cambaridae > Procambarus > Procambarus clarkii. The sequence goes on along the minus strand of NC_091184.1, from coordinate 36,830,135 downwards.
AGAAAACAGGTATGATATCTTGTTATAGAAGTGTTGCCTAATAATACTGAAATTAATGAGGATACAATATAAACCATAATATGTATGATCATTGGCAAAATGATCAAACCTATTATTGGCAAAATTGGCAAAATTCCCTTACAATTGGCAATATCCAGTACCTAGTTTCAAGATACTAGTGTCAGGCCCAGAGGGCCAGACACTCTGCGCTTAACTTTATATCTGACCAACTACATATTTCAGTTAAAAGTTACGTAAGTATTGCATCAACAGATTTCATTGGAGGTCTCATTTTAGAGATAAATATCTCCTTAGTATTTGACATTATATATTTTAATCTAACTAGAACTCTTATAACTCAAGTTAGGGGGCCAGATACTAACAACTTTCCCCAAAACCTAATGATCTTGATAATGGTAAAACTGCATGAGTAAATTTAAAGATGAAACAAAATTGGGTTTACTTTATTATAAATTACAAAGACGACTACAGGAAAATATCAGTGATAATAACCTTTAACCCTTAAACTGCGCAAAACGTCATATGATGTGCGACATTGAAGGCGGTATAATTCGAAAAATATTTGAATTATGTAAAAATTACATAAAAATGTAAAACAAATCTCCAACTTATTGGCTTCAGCTTCGTAAAACTTTCATCAAAATATTTTCAGAAATTGATTTTAGATGAATATTTAAAAAAAAAAAAAAAAAAAAAAAAAAAAAGTTTTGTTGACAGAGAACAGCTCCTATTAACTGGAACTGATGGATAATGCAATAATAAAGAGATGCAAGCACCTGTCTGACGCACAAAGAAGAATACAGTAGTAGTAAGAAGTGTCCACAAAGTGGATATACATCTGGTGCCTTGTAGCATTGGTGAGTAATACATAACACAAATAATAATGAGTAATTATGTTGTTATGCTCTAGCCCGAATACATTGCCCAATGTTATTATCAGTTGCTTTCAACAATGTAAAAAAAAAATTTTTAGGGGAAATTTTTTTTGTTTAGGTTTTTAGTTTTTTTTCCTCCTTTATTATTTGAATTAGTTTTAATCTTAGCATCCTGGAGAATGCATACTCGTCCCTAACTGAAGCCAGAATTAAATTGGTCAACAAATAAATCAGTTACAACTCTCAGAACTTGGGACTCTGAATTTTTTTTTTGGCTGATTTTTTGACAGATTTCAAACTATTTTCTTTGTTTCTTAGGTTGTTTTGATGATTGGGGACCAGATTAGGGCTTTTTTTACTTATATAAAGTACAGTATACCCTAAATATATTCCCTAAATCATTATAATTATCCCTATATGTTTTTTTTTTTTTTTTTTTTGGGGGGGGGGGGGGGGTATTTTTTCTCGACTTCATTTCTACACACATTGACCTACAACTTTCACATACTTGAGTACGAATACCAAACAATGTTTATTACAACATAGTGTACAAACAAATTCATGAATTAGAACTGCCTTATTCATTGTCGATAACTTCAATTATATCTATAACAAAAATTTCAACTTCAGTATCCAAGAATCTAGTTTCTGACCGATTCTCACCATTTTTACATATAGTGTGCACAGCTGTCTGTTCTACAATCTCTATAGAATTGATTTTTCATAAACTCTAAATGTTTGGAGTTATAAATTTTTGTTGTCTAAATTTGCACATTTCAAGTGCCATATTGACAAAAAAAATTTTACAGTAAACTATACTGAAAACCTATATTCTAAATATATAAAAATGAAGATCATATGCTATTCTGAGAGCATAACAACACCAGATTAACAGTTGGTGATATTTTTATATTTTTGCAGCTGATTTCAAAATCTGAAGTTTTCAGTATTCAATTTTATAATTATTTTTGTATTTTCTTGTTTTTCAAGTTACACTGGTATCATTTAGACAAAGATGGAGCATTTGCCTAGTAGATTATTCACATAACATTTTGAGAGAGTTTCAGAAAATTTTAAAAACTCAGTTCAATGTCACACATCATATGAGGTTTTGTGTAGTTTAAGGGTTAAAGTAAGAACAAAGCAATAACAATGCAGTTTAATGAAGACAAATATAAATTAGCAAATTTAGGAAAAGATTGACACTATATATTTGTCTCTTATGAGGCCTTACTTAGAATACATCGTCTAGTTCTAGTCACCAAAATTAGAGTGTGCATCAATTACCCTGAGAAAACCCAACAGATAGGATGACCAGGCTGATTTCCATACAAGAAATTGACCTACATTCTCTGGAGAGGTGCAGGGCAAAGGAAGACATTGATTATAAGTCTTCAAGTATATTAGGTTTTATCAATAGGGGAGATATAAACAAGGTCTTGAAACCATCACACTAAGTCAAAACATGCAAAGGGAATGTGCAATAAACTGGTTCAGATTCAGGGAGGATGTGGGAATTAGTACTAGTTTTCTGGACTACCTGCTTGATGGGGGTTCTGGGAGATCTTCTACTCCCCAAGCCCGGCCCAATAATTATGGATCTAGAAAGACACCACTCAGAATGGGCCAACTGGTATCTTATGTTCTTTAATATTAGCTCAAATAGACAAATTTTCTTTGAACCATACACCAAAGCATTACAAAGTTAATCCTCAGTATTAAGAATATTCATTATAAAGGTATGATTATGACCACTGAAGTTAAATTCTCTTTAAAGTAACGCAAGAAAGACATTATTAAAGTACACAAATGTATGAAAATCATGTCTACACAAGGGACATAAAGCACTGACACATCTGTATCAATTTTAGATACTCAAAAGTCAGGTCACAAATATACTCAATAAAATAACATTTATGATGTGATATGTAAACAAACAAGTATAAATACTTCATTCAGGACAGCACATTTAGGAAGTCTTTCTTGGACAGTAGTCAGTGGAGGGTTGGTCCAGTTCAGTGCATCATGACAACTAAAGGTGGATATAAAGCTATAGAATGGATGGAGTTCGATGAAACTAATAATGAGAAGCAAAACAAGAAACAGAAGTGTAGACATTGTAGAAGAAAAATATATTCAAAGGCAGAAAGACTTGAAAGACCATTTCAAAAGATACACTCAATTTGCCATGAAAATGTCTTCACACAAAAAGTCCTTGGAGGAGGAGAAGAACGTTAATATACCAATAAAGACAATTTGCCAGGCACATCGATAAGCACAACTTTTTCTCCACCACTTAAAAGAAGCGTGACTCCAGTCACTCATTCACCTGGTTGCATATTTAGCACTTCCCAAATATTAGAAAATTATCCAGCAAGGAAGATGAAGATGCTGAATAGCTGTCCAAGATCTCCAAGATCTGTCCAAGATGAATGCCTTTTACCCCCTTTGCTTGGTCTCTCCATTGAAGATGAACAAATGTACCCAAAATCAATTATGACACCCAAGGTTACAAACATTCTCCACAGTCAAGTGATGGAAACCAATAAAAAGCAAAACAGAAATAGTTCCCAGTCTTCTTACACCTGAATTTTGTTAATTTATGATAGAGCTAAGTAGCTTACCAACAAGCTCTGCTTCAGCCGAGAGGATACTTTTCAACTTTTAGACGTGTTCATACAAAGACAAAAAACAGACTGTGATATGAAAAAGATTTAAAACTAGCAAGGTGTAATAAGTTATTGAAAGGGAAAGTTGAAAACTGGTTAAGTGTCAAGTGACTACAGTACTGTACTGTATAGTATACTGTACTTGTCTTTCATATACATTGTACATGCTGTACTTTAAGCTGTAAATGTAAAATACATTACAGTATATACAAGTAAAATAATGTGTATAAAACATTTAATTACCATCTCGAGTTATCAGGACATCATGAAGGGCACCACAATCATCAAATGCACCAGTGATCGAAAGAGGCTCTGAACACTTGTGACCCTATTCATTCGAGAGCTGGTCCTAGTAATTAACATTCAAATGCATTTAACATTATGCATCCAATTGTTTAGTAGCCTTCCTCTCATCCAAAGGGAAAATACCGCCACATAAGGCAATCATTATCTGATGTTAAGACAGCCATCACATGAGCCTATATTTTGTCACACTCTATGACTAAAGACAGTTCAGACTAAAGACTAGACTTTAGACTAAAGTCAGACTTTTTAGTCTAAAGACTAAAGACAACCAATTCCTAAGAATGAGGATGATGAGGCGAGGTGAACCCACACTTACATATGTGTACCATGTGCATTTTCCTGAAGATGTAATAATACATCTTCATCCTTCTGAAGATGTATTATTAAATACGAAAGTACTTAAGGAAATTCCTGCTTCAATCCTTCCTTCATGGTCCAACACTCACATTTTTCATCATGTGTTAATTTTTCGTGATTTACACACACATTTTATATTATATATGTATATAATATTTCTATCTCTGTATATCTCTATCTCTGTACTGTATTTCCCTCCCTCTGTACCTCTCTATCATATCTCTGCATCTCTATATCTGTATCATCTTTGCATCTATGTATCATCTATCTACTCTACATCTTTGCATCATCTCTATCTCTATGTCTGTCTGCATCTGTACCTATCTCTGTCTGCATCTGTGTATCTGTCTTTTTATACCTCTAATTCTCTCCGTACATCTATTTCTTTACCCCCTCTGTATCTGTATGTCTATCACTGTATCTCTATACTCGCCTAGATGTGCTTAAAGGGTCGTGCTAGGCTCCCAGCCCCGCCTTCAGAACATTCTTAGATTAATGCAATGACTCATTTCTCGTGTTTTTCACATTTGCATTTACGAATCTTTATCGAATTAGTTTCAAAGACTTCCGTGCTAACCTATTTCACTTATTGACAACTCTAACACTAAAATAGTTCTTTCTGACATCTGATTCACTTGCACCTCTCCCTCTCTCTGTATTTACAGTTTATACACGATATACAGTACAGTAATTGTCCACCAATGCCATGTGGGTGGCAGTGGTGAGAGGAACTTCGTGGTATGAAATATTAAAATTTAGAATGATCACCTATTTGCTTTGAAAAAGGGGTGGGGCTTGAGAAGCCCTAAACTGAAGCTGTGGAACGATTGTTTGATTTATGCTATTACAGCCAAAGTAAGGACATGGGAATACGGATGTTAATTTTCCAAAATTAGTGAATAATGGTGTATATTTACACAATTTTTTTCTCAAAATATTTTGATGGGTGTAGCCAACAGACAGGGCCAAAATTCCCTCTCTATCACACATTTCGGGCAAGTCCTTAATCCTAATTTACCCTGGAATACGACCCACCGAATCGTTTAACAACCAGGTACCCATTCACTGCTTGGTGAACAGAGGCTACAATTAAGGATTGGCGCCAAGTAAACCCTCCCCGGCCAGGATACGAATCCAGGCCAAAGCAGTTGCGAAGCGCCGAGCAAGTGTTTTACCACTACGCCATGGGGAATGCAACAGGGATTAATTATACAAATCGCCCAATACTGTGCTAGTAAAACACTACAAAATCTAATCAATTCTAGATGTTGTTCCTTAAGCTAATTATCATAAACTATTACATTGAACTTTTTTTACTTGTATGCCTTGTCAACAGAATGGCACCCAATGACTACATATAACAAAAAGTGGTATACAGTATAATACAGTAATATTAACCAACAAATACCTTATATTTGTAATTGTAAACCTGCATTATCTACTTTCCTAAACAACAATATACAACGTAAGATTTGAACAATTTATGTAATGTATTCTGAGCTTTATTAGGCTATCTTGAGATGGCTTTGTTACATTAGTCTGCAAAATGCCTAAATAAGGTTGAAAGTAAACAGTAGTAGCTATATGAATCATGAAATTTTGTTTAAAATAGTAGCATGAAAATATAATTACTGTATACAGGTACAGTATTAGTAAGTAGCCTTTGCAATATTAGGCACTCGGCAAGAAAGTCGAAAGTACAGTAATGATATGCTTAACAGTCAATCTGGATTTGTTTTATTATTTCACTAATTAACTGAATAACACTGAATCTGATTATATAATGAGAAGGCCAACATGTATTTTAACATGAATGTAAATATTAATTGCAATGGTTTGGGGGGCATATTAAATGTTAAATGAACTGTAAGGCACTGTATACCTGACTATACATCTGCTATCTTTTAACATTTTATTCTTTCTTATAACTTATGGTACTTACCATAAGGGTTCTGACATAATATTTAAATATCATATACTGTATTCAAATAATTACTGAAATTATATCTTCATGCACATTTTACCATATTTTAAATAGGTACTGGTATTGTTTAAAAAGCCCCTCATCTAATTTTAGCTTTTGTTCAATATTTAAAAGCTCATTATACAAATTCAATTTACATGCTAATAGAGAAAATAGTTTTCACCAAATCTAATATAATAATTTATCAGGATATAAAATAGATATACTTATCCTAGTTTAATAATTACATCCATAGCTTATTGTTTACCAATTTCAAAATAGACAATACTGTATTGTAATGTAGCCAGTTCCCCAGAATTATAGCACCAAAGTTAACAACTTAAGATGGGAAATACAGTACTGTACTGACACTTACAGTATACTACAGTATACCAATTTATCAGAATTTGCCTTTATGTAGAGTATGACAGTGTATTACAGATACAGTTTATGAGCCCTACTTAAATGTTTTGCAAACTTCAAAGAAAAATTCAGATTAATTACAGTAACTATCAAGCAAACCAGATGAATGAAGGATGATGCATTTACAAATTTAGCACTAGAAGTAACAAGTAATAATATACTGTTTAACTCACCTTATATTTACAGGAAGATCTTCAGAGCGTACTCAGATGAGCGCCGCAGAATAAGAAACACAAGTCTTGTCACTGGCACATTCTTATTATGTAATAAACTTTTGTAAACTGCAACAATTCACTTTTCAACAAAATATATTTCTCTCTGTCCCATTATCAGCACTTATACTATTAATCCACATCATAAGGCAGCAGTAAGCAAGTGCTTTACTTCCTCCAGAGACAGAAGTATGAAGGAAAGTTTGACTAAGGTATAGTGTGTGAGTGAGACTTGAGGTCACAAGTTACACACTGCAGTTGGTATCTTGTATTGCACACTGCTGAGATGAATGAACTCCACACAACACACACACACTCTTGATCCTACTGGAACCTGCCAAATTTAGCTACCTGTTGAAAGGAATTGACATCGCTATAAACCACTATATATTGAAAACATGCATATGTACGATAATTTTAGTAACGTCGAAATCAATATAAATTATGGTATATAATTTATATTATATAGGCTCATGAAATCACTTAAAAACAAAACCTGGGTAACAAAATACTTCAGGCCTAAGGTCCTAAGGTAGCAAACAATTAATATTGAAAAACGTATCTACTATACAGTACAGTATAGGGTTGTTTAATAGTGTATTTAAAATGATAAATTTCCAGAATTTCTATTGTTACAAGAACTCTGCCATCAGCAAAATCACTTTTACACAGTTCTGCATAATACCATACTTTATGTTCTTAGTTACTTATCAGGTTGTTAGGGTGTAATCCCCAAGTTCATATACTGTATTTAGGCGTTAGTGTGCCTTAGTGGTAGAGCGAGACAACACAGTGACACGCCACACTACTCTCCACTCACCGCTAAGTTTCAAAGTGTAAGACAAGAATGCAGTCACCACCCCCACTTCCTTATTCAAGTCACTAAACATTTTCTCTCTCAGATATTTTCACAATTCTAAGTTCGGCACAGCACCAGGCGTAAACTATGTAATATGTATACCCCACAGAGGCCATTTTCTAGGGTGGAAGTATTGTGAGGGAAGACACAAGATGAACACTTGGTGGGGAACAGAGCGCGGGCAACACTACACCAGTACGGCATCCTCACCACCACTGCCACTCCCTAGTCTCATGGGCCACTCCAACATGGAGGCAAGAAGAGTGTGTAGCGCACACAGAGGCACTGATATACGAGTGAGAGAGAAGTAGAGGAGCCAGGAAGGTAGGAGGAGACTGGCGGGCGATACCTTGCAGCACCCGCACCTCCTCCACCACTACTGCCGTCATTTCCCTATCATGGCTCTTGCCAGCACCCGCTGGGGCCTACTCTTCCACCTCCCGACGCACACTCTCTCCCACTAGGCCACTATACCTCCATTTAATTCCTATGTTATGATTTCTATTCAACTTTTGCAGGACGCCATTTTGAAGCGAGAATTCCTTAAGAATCAAACAGGACTTTTCGGTCTACGCTCTTATTTTGACGGGATTTTCAGGTTGTTGCGGCGTGGCTTCTCTTACCTTTACCTTTAATACATCTTCGGAGAGGAAGATTTTGTTTTATAATCACAAACTCACTAATTAATCCACTTAAAACACATGATTAAGGTTCAACTCATACACACGACTCAGTCCACTCACTCAAAAGTAATATCAAGAAACTTCTATGAGAGATGCGGCGGTAAATGTTACAAATGTTCCTATTGGTCCGGTGTGCGAGATCCTGCCGATGGATTGGTGAGCGAGACAAGGACTCTCACGGTGCTGGCCAATGGTGACGCCTCTTACTTGGCACACAAACATTCATCAGAGGAATGTGGGTGAGTAGCGTTTGGTGACCGGTGGAATGTGAGGTGATGTTGAGCTGAGGGAGGCAGACGATGGCGGTCGAGGGGCCAATACCTCCCAGCCCTGCCACCACCACCTCCTCCTATACCTCACATTTCCTACATTCCCACATTCGCTACAATCATACATCTTAACTCAAAATAACAGCAGTCATCCCACCTACCTGGTAATACAGGCAGTTCTTGTATGATTAGTCGAATATATTCACTACCTTGCTCTCAATATGAAGGTTCTTTTTACTAGATCCGTGAATGTATATATGTACTACTGTTGCTCTTTATCATAGCCACGTTTTAAATATCCGGAGATGATAATTGTTCACTTTATTACTCTCCGTCACAGGCCGCATTTGTCCCAACGTGTGATAAAAATATTTTAGAGGTGTTATCCCAGAAATAAATATAATTTCATTTATATCATACGTATTTCACATTCTTGTATCTGTTGCACTTTCATTGTCTAGTGTGTTTCGTACCCAGTCACTTAAGTTCGTACGAGTCCAACTGAGTCTTCAGCACTTTCCGCGCAACACTTTACGTATTTTTTGATAAATTGCGTATTGGCTTGGTATGTGTGCGTAAGTGGCGATCACAGCTTTGTTCATTGTGATGAGAAGCGACAGGTTTGGAGCACATGTGGTACACAAGAGCGTGTCCTTCAGCGCTCTAAGCACTCTACCAGCATAACTGTTGCCTACATAATTCTACCATATGCGACCTTCGACTTTATCCTTCACTCTCTTCTACTGTTCCTTTTGTGCCGTATAATTAGTATCTGCCACAGTGCGTGGTTAATGTTTGACGTGGGTCTTTAGGCCGATACGGGTCATATACGCTCCTCAAATTGATTGAATATAGTGATTACTGATCATTATATCATGTTTATGTTTCATGTCTTGTTCGAAAGTTAATTACCAATGCACTCCCACTTCCGTCTCTTGCCGCTTACCTGCTTGTTAAAGGGTTCATTTATATTATGAGCTCGGCTTATTTTCCCTTTCCTTAGAAATCCACTTACCGTTGGCTACGTTCACCGACGATCGTACCCTCGGCTGCGTTCACCGGTGCGACGATCCAGGTACCTCGGCTACGTTCACCGGTGCTACGATCCAGGTACCCTCGGCTACATTCACCGGTGCTACGATCCAGGTACCCTCGGCTACGTTCACCGGTGCTACGATCCAGGTACCCTCGGCTACATTCACCGGTGCTACGATCCAGGTACCCTTGGCTATGTTCACCGGTGTAACGATCCAGGTACCCTCGGCTATGTTCACCGGTGCGACGATCCAGGTACCCCCGGCTACAGTTCACCGGTGCTACGATCCAGGTACCCTTGGCTATGTTCACCGGTGTAACGATCCAGGTACCCTCGGCTATGTTCACCGGTGCGACGATCCAGGTACCCTTGGCTACGTTCACCGGTGCGACGATCCAGGTACCCTTGGCTACGTTCACCGGTGCTACGATCCAGGTACCCTTGGCTATGTTCACCGGTGTAACGATCCAGGTACCCTTGGCTACGTTCACCGGTGCGACGATCCAGGTACCCTTGGCTATGTTCACCGGTGTAACGATCCAGGTACCCTCGGCTATGTTCACCGGTGCTACGTGATTTGCTAGTTAGTCCTATGGTCGTGCATGCTTTAGAGTAAACATTCCATTGGCCCTCGCGTTTGTCAGACTACCACAAGCTGTCAAGTGCAGCGATATTATCATATTAAACTGATTATTATTAGTAATGAATACAAAGATATCACTTCCAACTTTATACAGCGAATATATATATATATGTGTTTCAGTACCATAGATATATGATATAATTTGGTTGATGAGTAATTGAAATGTGGCAACAGGGTTTAAAAGTTGAGTAAGAGTTAGGCAATTAGGACGTTCGTCACTCTAGGGTTGAGTGTCCTAGGCTTGATCAGCAGACACTCGCATTTAGGACGTTCGTCACCCTAGGGTTGAATGTCCCAGGCTTGATCAGCAGACACTCGCATTTAGGACGTTCGTCACCCTAGGGTTGAGTGTCCTAGGCTTGATCAGCAGACACTCGCATTTAGGACGTTCGTCACCCTAGGGTTGAGTGTCCTAGGCTTGATCAGCAGACATTCGCATTTAGGACGTTCGTCACCCTAGGGTTGAGTGTCCTAGGCTTGATCAGCAGACACTCGCATACACCACAAGTGGATTTGCTCACTCCGTAACTATCCTGGACACGGAGGCTAGGCTGAGCGACATATGGCTCTTGCTGTAAGAAATTCCACTGAACAGCGTATGTGTTGGAGAGAAAGGTGAGCGTTCGTTATTGGCTTGTCAGTGGAGTGTGGTGGTGCGTGTCTCTGTGTACTCTCCGAACTAAAATCTTATACGTGTCCTTAAGATAAAAGTAGATGTGAAGAAAATAGTTGAGCATGCCCAGAATGTGTTTACCCCATGTCCTGTTGGGAAATGTGTGCCCAAGTGCAGACACTTCCCTGTACACACAAGAGAATGTGCACAGAGCCAGACGGAACTACACAGAGGTATGCGAGTACATGTGTGTGTGCACGTACGCACACACACACATAACTTGTGTAAGGAATCATTCAGAACCTTGTATACCACTTATGTCAGACCAATCCTAGAGTATGCAGCTCCAGCCTGGAGTCCATATCTAGTTACCCAGTAAGAGAAGATTCGAAGGTATGCCACCAGACTAATCCCAGAATTGAAAGGTATGAGCTACAAGGAAAGGTTACGGGAGCTAAACTTCACTTCGCTGGAAGACAGAAGAGTAAGGGGAGACATGATCACCACCTACAAAATTCTCAGAGGAATTGACAGGGTAGACAAATACAATCTATTTAGCATGGGTAGAACACGAACAAGGGGACACAGGTGGAATCTTAGTACCCAAATGAGCCACAGAGACATTAAAAATAATTTTTTCAGTGTAGAGTAAGGGGCTAGGTGGTGGTATATATATAATCTGATCTAACAAAATAATCTGCATTAACAAATAATCTATTTGTTAATGCAGATTATTTGAAACTGTGTATGGAGTCTGCCTTCACCACATCCCTTCCCAATGAATTCCATTTCTTAACAAATGGAATGCATTAACAAATAGATTATTTGTTAATGCATTCCATTTGTTAAGAAATGGAATTCATTGGGAAGGGATGTGGTGAAGGCAGACTCCATACACAGTTTCAAATGTAGATTTGATAGAGCCCAGTAGGCTCAGTAATCTGTACACCAGTTGATTGACAGTTAAGAGGCGGGACCAAAAAGCCACAGTTCAACCCCCGCAAGCACCACTAGGCGAGGACACACACACACACACGAGAGCAAGAACAGCGAGGGTGGCCAACTAGCGAGCCGGTCTCTCGCACGTGTGTGTGTGGTCATATTGGTTTAGCGCTTTCAACGCATAATTATCTTACCTTGTATGTATGTGTGTGCATATAAGTGCGTGTGTATTTACTATTTGTATCTGCACAATCGAGCTATTAGCTCGTATTCATAGGTAAATAAATACAAGGAGAAATCTAGAGATTTATAAGTGTGGGTACAACTCAGTCTACGATTCTCCTAACCCCCTTTAATGGTAGGGGGCCCAGAAAAATAGGGTGAGACGAATTGTTGCCCGACTCCGGCTTCTAGCTGTCCGCCAGGTCTTACGTCTGCCCTCTGGATCAATGGAGGACCATCGAACAGTTGTATACTCGAAGTCGAGTTCATCTGGATGTTGATTACTGGTGTCAGCTCCCGAGTGAAGACAGCATCAAGCATACGAAGCCTAATACGGTCGTCGGTGCGTGTGATTATTGTCGTATCTTTCCCTATGAAAGTGAGGGAGAAAGGGAAGTATCAGGGGAAAGCAGCCAAATCATTACGACTATATAGCATTTGGAAGAGGTCAAGATAAGGATTTCAGATGGGGACGGGGGAAAGGGATGGTACCCAACCAATTGTTTATGTAATAATCTAAGATGAGGTCTGATAAAGACCTTTTGTGCCCTCTGTAATGCTTTTTGCGCTACCGCTCACACGATGAGTATGGGGTGCACAATAAACTAGCCGCCTCCGGCGGCAACAATCAATCACTTTGACAGTCGGGGATTGACCCATCAAACCCAAGTGGTTGGACACTATGCAAGTGAATGATATATATATATATATATATATATATATATATATATATATATATATATATATATATATATATATATATATATATATATATATATATATATATATATATATATATATATATATATATATATAAATGTGTGTGTGTCTGTGCGCGTGTACTTACCTTATTGTGCTTGCGGGAATTGAGCTTTGGCTCTTTGGTCCCGCCTCTCAACTGTCAATCAACTGGTGTACTGATTCTTGAGTCTGCTGGGCTCTATCTAATTTACATTTAAAGCTGTGTATGGAGTCAGCCTCCACCACATCACTGCCTAATGCATTCCATCTGTTAACTACTCTGACAATGAAAAAGTTCTTTCTAACGTCTCTGTGGCTCATTTGGGTACTAAGTTTCCACCTGTGTCCCCTTGTTCGTGTTCCACCCATGTTAAACAGTTTGTCTTTGTCCATCCTGTCAATTCCTGTGTGTGTGTGTGTGTGTGTGTGTGTGTGTGTGTGTGTGTGTGTGTGTGTGTGTGTGTGTGTGTGTGTGTGTGCGCGCTCGCGTGCGTGCGTGTGCGTGTGCTGCCTCAGCCAGACAATGGCGCGTCGTCTGCCGCCGCCCTGCTGGTGGTGGTGATGGCCTTCTTCAGACATACTACGCCTGTCCCTCCTCCGCTCACGGACTGATGCACCTGTTGTGGTGGACGGGGCTAGGGGTCACACATGATGGACGGGGCTAGGATCACACTTATGGTAGATGACGATAGGATCACTTGTGGTGGACGGGGTCTAGGATCACTGCTGCAAAAGACTAAGCTAAGATCAATGATCGTGGAAAAGTAGTTGTTCTAGCTGGTAATTGTCATTCTGTGATCATTGTTGCAGTTGTTGTTGTGTTAGGCTCATTGTTGCACATGTCACCTTCGAGAACAGCTACTGTTATTGACGAACCGGACTAGCTATTCTTGCATGTGAAGCAGGAGAGAGGAGAGCGAGCCTAGTCAACAGATATATACCAGCTGAAATAGCCACTGTGGTATATTCAATATAAACCACATACACATGAGCGTGATCAACATAAACCACATACACATAAGCGTGATCAACATAAACCACATACACATAAGCGTGATCAACATAAACCACATACACATGAGCGTGATCAACATAAACCACATACATATAAGCGTGATCAACATAAACCACATACACATAAGCGTGATCAACATAAACCACATACACATAAGCGTGATCAACATAAACCACATACACATGAGCGTGATCAACATAAACCACATACACATGAGCGTGATCAACATAAACCACATACACATAAGCGTGATCAACATAAACCACATACACATGAGCGTGATCAACATAAACCACATACACATGAGCGTGATCAACATAAACCACATACACATAAGCGTGATCAACATAAACCACATACACATGAGCGTGATCAACATAAACCACATACACATGAGCGTGATCAACATAAACCACATACACATGAGCGTGATCAACATAAACCACATACACATGAGCGTGATCAACATAAACCACATACACATAAGCGTGATCAACATAAACCACATACACATAAGCGTGATCAACATAAACCACATACACATGAGCGTGATCAACATAAACCACATACACATGAGCGTGATCAACATAAATACACATGAGCATGATGACCGCAGTGCGCACTAACAAATGCTCCCACTGGTATTTAGAACGCACGCCCAGTAAAAAGCTCCCGACGTAATAAAAGAACTAATTTGCTAAAGAAAATGTTCCGCACCTTTGTTCTGTGTTTACATTGGCTAAAACGTATTGTTGACTTTCGGCGCCTTGTCTCTCTCCCCATAAGAGTCAATGTAACTATTTGACTTAGCTACGACTAATTTTTGCGTGCAATACGTTTTATATAACACAATTTACAGAATAAAAATACATTATAGTGAAAATTCGGGACTATTCTAGCGCTTGCCTTGATGGTGTGTGGCACGGCACTTGGGTTCAACATATCTCTGAATATGCCAAAAATGTCTCTGAAAAACTCGTCTTTCTTTTCTGGTACTTGTTCTGTTCTTTCACAACTGCTCACATTTTACCCAGAAAAACCAACACGTCCTAAAACTGATTACTGTTCTCACGTCTTAGAGAGGCGCACGACGATTAAATATTATTTTACCTGCCTTAACTAAATGCTGTTGGGTTCTGTCCCTTGATGGGTGGTTATGGGTATAACTTTAATCACTCTCCCAGCCATGCTTGCCCTTTACCATCATTTATGTTACCATTTCTATAATGGGAGCCGGTCGGCGATATATAAAGGTGTATAACACCCAACAAAGTTCACCATTTGGTCACCACTTGGTCCGGGAGACATCTCCCGTCACGCAGGGTGCAGTTGCGCCTCCACAGATCTCCAGTATCATCTTTTGATACTGGTAATGGCTCGAAAGGGCCACCACTTACGGGCTATTCATGCCCGTGCCACCTCTTGGGTGGCTTAATCTTCATCAATCAATCAATCCAACAAAGTTATGGTAATGTTTATCAACTTCGCTGTTGTTAAACTGTTGTCCCATCATAGTTATAGAGGCGACCAGCTTGTTTAGTTTGAATGAAACAATATGTTCTCGACACACAACCGGGAATCCCGGGTTCGATTCCCAAGCGGGAAAGAAATAGCTGGGCATGTTTCCCATTACCTATGACCTCTGTTCACCTTACAGTAAAAAGGTTCTCTGGCGTTACGCAATTGTTGTGTGAGATAGTTCCATCCTGAGGAAGGTCACTAGCTGACCTTGGGGCACCTCCATACAACCCTAAAGTTTATATATATATATATATATATATATATATATATATATATATATATATATATCACGAAAATAAACACGTGATTAAGAATGTGACAATGTCAGACCACGGAGGAAAATGAAACAGGAAATTTCCTTAAGTACTTTCGTATATTAAATACATCTTCAGAAGGAATGAATTCCTTCTGAAGATGTATTTAATATACGAAAGTACTTAAGGAAATTTCCTGTTTCATTTTCCTCCGTGGTCTGACATTGTCATATATATATATATATATATATATATATATATATATATATATATATATATATATATATATATATATATATATATATATATATATATATATATATATAATATGTATATATTCACAGGCTTTCTGTCCCCGACGAAACGAATTAATTATTGACCTGAGCGTAGGACTTGCTGGGGCCGGGCAGAAGTGACCTCACCCTTGAGGCTACTGTATTACTGAACACTGATGTCTCACCACCCTTGAGGCTACTGTATTACTGAACACTGATGTCTCACCACACTTGAGGCTACTGTATTACTGAACACTGATGTCTCACCACACTTGGTGATCTTGTCTACGGGGAGGGACCATATAGCTCTATTTCAAGAGCTATATATGTACAGTAAGTCATTATGCATTAATGGTAGGTCTTATCACTAATACATAATTGTTTGACCAATGGAGATATTACAGTCATAGGGGAGCTGCTGTTTATTATTAGTCCTCACAATACACTACTTGTTTCTTAATCTCATGTGTCGTTTATCTACTGGGAGCGAAATATGGATACAGTGCAAGGATTTCAGGTATTTTATCCTTAGTAATAAGATAGGTTGACATATCATACAACGTGAGTTTAAATTTATCTCTAAATGGCTCAATTTTACTACAGTCCAAGATATAGTGTTCGAGTGTGTGTCCCTGTCTTTGTCCACATACTTTACACTTTACTTCATCTAGATCCCTATACAAGCTCAACTGCCAGAGATACTTGTAGCCAAGTCTTATACGAGCTGTGACAACATCTGTTAGTCTACTGACTTTGTTACTTGCCCCATACACATGTTTTACTTCACACATTTCATTGTGATAAACAATGGACCTGCTAGTTCCAGTTTGCACAGTTCTACTTTCTTCAAATCAATCCAGGAGTTCTTGTCTAATGACACTTTTAAGGGACCTACTTGATAACTCAAGATTCCGTTCAATACTGTCTATTTACTGCAGTCAAAACAAGCTATTTTTAACCACGACCGCTAGCGTGATATAGTTAATAAAGGCGTGACATTAAGACATGCACACTGTAAGCCTTAGTTCATACTGGGAGTCCTAGTTCATACTGGGAGTCCTAGTTCATACTGGGAGTCCTAGTTCATACTGGGAGTCCTAGTTAATACTGGGAGGCCTATTTCATACTGGGAGTCCTAGTTTATACTGGGAGTCCTAGTTCATACTGGGAGTCCTAGTTCATACTGGGAGTCCTAGTTAATACTGGGAGTCCTAGTTCATACTGGGAGTCCTAGTTCATACTGGGAGTCCTAGTTCATACTGAGAGTCCTAGTCCATACTGAGAGTCCTAGTACATACTGAGAGTCCTAGTCCATACTGAGTCCTAGTCCATACTGAGAGTCCTAGTCCATACTGTGAGTCCTAGTCCATACTGAGAGTCCTAGTCCATACTGAGAGTCCTAGTAGATACTGATAAACAATCCATCAACGGTAAGACAGCTGTCTCCAGCTCGGGGTGGATAAGGCCAGACCGCGGCCTCCGAGACCAGGGACCGGCTATGGTGGGCATAACGCAGCTGGAGGGTAGACCAGGTGTCTCCCAACAGCTGTGGTTGCGACCTTGACTTGGGGAAAGGGAGGTGGGATGGGGGGGGGGGATTGTGACTAGGAGAAATCTTAGTTATTGTTTAATTTTGATGGGAGGAAGATGGGCGTATAAACGCAAGCGTCCAGCAGATATGGACAAAAATTCGTGCAATGCGAATGTTTGTCCATATTTATACAACTATAAATACAGTTAATGACAAGAGAATGTGATAATTACATTACACTAATGATCAACTTAAAGCATTAATACAATGTCAGAGATGAGGCATAATCATTTTTATTCCAGGTAAAGCGATAGTCAGTCGTGCCTGCTGCTCTCTCGTGTTCCAGCAGACACGTGGGTGGTGTTCCAGCAGACACGTGGGTGGTGTTCCAGCAGACATGTGGGTGGTGTTCCAGCAGACATGTGGGTGGTGTTCCAGCAGACACGTGGGTGGTGTTCCAGCAGACATGTGGGTGGTGTTCCAGCAGACACGTGGGTGGTGTTCCAGCAGACATGCGGGTGGTGTTCCAGCAGACGCCTGGATGGTGTTCCTCAAACAAGAAGACAATAATGGGCATAATTATCATCGAGAGCACGTTAACGACCCCACACTGAACAATGGCTGTTGTCGTGATCAGCCCCCCCGTCCCCCGCAGGCACTCGGACTGTATCTTGCAGAGGTTGGTAAGCCTGACTCACCCACTCTTATTGGTAATTATATGCGGGAAGGTCCATAGGATTAAAGAATTGGGCTCATGTTAAGGTTTAAAAATACTACTACTACTACTACTACTACTACTACTACTACTACTACTACTACTACTACTACTACTACTACTACTAATAATAATAATAATAATATTAATTACCAATTACCAGTATTATGACTACAGGACAACTGCTATGGTAAGGCTACTTAACTGGAAATATGGAGAAGTCAGTTAGTGCTGGAGAGACTTTTAAGGTCATCATCGTTCAGTAGCTGTGCCTGGGGAGTCCAAGGACACGGGTTCGATCCCATTGTATAATCCTAAGATTTTCTCATAGTAATATGGATCCCAGTGAAGCTGAACTCAACGCTAATATAAAATTCCTGATAAATGGAGTTAAACGATAAGGGAGTGTTTGTGAGGAGGAGTGAGGGTGTGCGTGTGACGAGCAGGGGCACACATATACACGGATATACATACATATACATATACAGGGAAACACAAAGGATATTAGTATCAGGAGGAAGTCTTTGAGCCTCATCTCACCAAGACACTGAGCAAGAGAGAGATGTATTACGAAGATGGTGTTTCAACGTGATCTTTGAGGTATGTGCAATATGGCTACTGCAATATGGGCAGCCCAAGACGTCTATGCTCAGCCACCGACTACAAGAATGTGGTCGTGAGCTCTTACAAATCTTCACTGAAAGCCCAAACACGTTTGGTGAGGAGACAGGTACTTGCCGCTAGGACACGGAGACGGGAGAGTCCGTGCAGGGAGCACCACAACTGTCTACTGCACCCTTCATTACTTGATGACCTTACTGACCTCACCTTGACCTCTCTGTGACCTAACTGACGACAGCGTGACCCTTAACCTCACTACACCTTGACCTCTCAGTAACGTCACTACACCTTGACCTCTCAGTAACGTCACTACACCTTGACCTCTCAGTAACGTCACTACACCTTGACCTCTCAGTAACGTCACTACACCTTGACCTCTCAGTAACGTCACTACACCTTGACCTCTCAGTAACGTCACTACACCTTGACCTCTCAGTAACGTCACTACACCTTGACCTCTCAGTAACGTCACTACACCTTGACCTCTCAGTAACGTCACTACACCTTGACCTCTCAGTAACGTCACTACACCTTGACCTCTCAGTAACGTCACTACACCTTGACCTCTCAGTAACGTCACTACACCTTGACCTCTCAGTAACGTCACTACACTTGACCTCTCAGTAACGTCACTACACCTTGACCTCTCAGTAACGTCACTACACCTTGACCTCTCAGTAACGTCACTACACCTTGACCTCTCAGTAACGTCACTACACCTTGACCTCTCAGTAACGTCACTACACCTTGACCTCTCAGTAACGTCACTACACCTTGACCTCTCAGTAACGTCACTACACCTTGACCTCTCAGTAACGTCACTACACCTTGACCTCTCAGTAACGTCACTACACCTTGACCTCTCAGTAACGTCACTACACCTTGACCTCTCAGTAACGTCACTACACCTTGACCTCTCAGTAACGTCACTACACCTTGACCTCTCAGTAACGTCACTACACCTTGACCTCTCAGTAACGTCACTACACCTTGACCTCTCAGTAACGTCACTACACCTTGACCTCTCAGTAACGTCACTACACCTTGACCTCTCAGTAACCTCACTACACCTTGACCTCTCAGTAACCTGACAGACCTCAGCTTGACCTTTCTGTGACATGCCGATGATCTCAGCTTGTGTATGGGTATATGGAGACCATATGGGTATATATGGGCATGGAGTCAGGGGTAAAATCATTAAGATATTTTAAATAAAATTCACGACGTAAGAAATCGCTAGGTTGTTCCTTGATTATTTGCGACAAGTACTCTAATGCTACACACACACACAGTGCCACTCTGTTTCTCCCAGGTGGAAAGGGGTCAGCTCAACCTTCGGGTCCTCTGAAACACAATGGTAACACCCACAGTTAAATCTGGGTGTTACGGGCCAGCGTTAGGGCTCACAGAAGAATTAGTCCATTTAATATTTAAAATATACAAATATATTTCATAATTTCACTACTCCTTTTACCCAATATCATGACTGAAGAAAGATATACAGGTTTCGTAAACAGTTGGTAATTTTATATTTCTTCTCACAAAGTAATGTTTTAAATATACCCTTCTGCGCCCAGTCAAAAGTATCGTTACACCCAGACCGGTGGAATTGTCTTAACTGATAAGGAATATATAAACATGGAGACGGTCCTGGCTTTCTTTATGATCTCCCAAAGCACTTTTCACAACTGAATTCCTTGACGTAAATATATATAATTTTAACTTCAAGACAAATTTGGATCATAAAATGCTCAGAATGCAGCTTTGAAATGTTATAATAATAATTAGCTTTGGTTTTGGTTAGTTAAAATTTCATCTTATTTGAAAGGGAATTTGTGAGTGTGTGATGGAAGGTCTGGAATCCCACCTCACCGCCGGCTCCCAACAAGCATGAGCATATTTCTGTCCTCTCCGTCCTCTCCGTCCTCTCCTATCCTGTCTATCTACTTCCCGTTTCTCTGGCTCTCTTTTACGTATCTATGATCCTTTCTTTTTCCTCCTTCCCCTGTGTCTGTCTTCACTGCTTCACTTTCTCTTTTTTTTTCCTGTGCGACCGCCCCTCTTTCACTCTCTTATCTTTCTTCTATATTTACTCAACCGGTCTCTTGTATTTCATCGTTACACATTTACCCTTCCTCGTTTCCTGCTCTTGCTCCCGTTCTTACATATCTGTCTCATTGTCTCCTCCACTCTTCACCTCTCCTATACTCATTCCCTCTTCCCGTCTATGGTTCAGGCCACGCTGGGCTCTCTTAGAGCACCCGTCCAGCCTCCCTCCTGTCTCCTTGTGTCTTCCCTTCGTGACGTGAACACGTGACGGTTGCTGTCTGTCCCTAAAGTGTTCCTGTCTGTTCCTCCTTCTACCTGACCTGAAGCATCTCCCGTTCTCTCGTTATCTTCATAGGAAGCCTCTCGGGAATATCTTTTCTTACCAATCACAAATACCTTCTTTATTTGAGAGTATTTTCCGTCTCAGCCCCACATTCCTGGACATAACGTCTCCATGCATTTATGACTCGTTCTTGATCTTAAATCTGTACATATTCCAACTCAGGTCTTGTTGGACGGGTGTCTGTCGGTGGCCGCAGCCTCGCCTGTCTCCATTAATCTATTACGGCACACCTGCCAGATGTCCAGGTAGCTCACCTGTGCTGAATAGGCTTCCCTTGGCCTGCTACTTTCCTTACTCCAGCCGCACAACACACTCTCTCTCTCTCTCTCTCTAATATTTGGTCATAAAGAATTAGCACTAAGGTATCTTTGTGTATTCTACAAGCTATGACCTCTCTTTTTCTTAAGCAAGACTAGAGTTCATTAGAGCTGACACTGAGGCATCTATAGCAATTGCAAACAAGAGCCGTTTATCCTACCTCAGTTCAACTGAAGCCCTGCCCCTGGAGACTGATTTATTAACTAAGATTACTAATTTGTTAAATAAGAGACTAATTTTAAATAAGATTATTATTTAAAGTATCAGAATAAACTTCATTTAAATCTAACAATGATATAAGGAAGACGATAAAGCAGTAGCTAACAGTGTGCCAGAGCCTTCATAAGACCGGTTGACAACCTGTTGATGAGTCAGCCTAGGAATAAATGATTGCTGTAGATGTGATGTTCTTGAGAAAAGCACTTCCAGCACGAGACTGTTGATGGCTGAGAGCCTTGTGTTATGGGCGCTACCTACTGGCTGTCCACACATGTCAGGTGTGGATCTTTCTCTCCTTATTTTAATAATTAAACTTTACTCACTTTCTCAGATGTGCAAATTATTATTGACTTTATGAGGCTGTTCTTATTTGCCCCCCCAATTGTTTTCACTCATATATATCTTTTGGAACATGCTATGGTAATTAATTTTTATAAGCGCACTTTGGCAGTTCCAGTTTTCTGTGACTCTAACCTCCAACCATATTTAATTAAACACTTCTTCTTCTTCTGAATATTTACAATGTGAATAAGTTATTATGCGTTTACATCTTGATCTGGTTGTTTAAACACCTTGTTCATATTAGGTCTTTTATATCTTCCCTTGTTCTTCACTGTGCAAGACTGGTGTACACCTTCTGTCATATCTCTCGTTGCTCTATACCCTGCAAGGTCTACACTTCAGTCCTTTTAGTCTAAGTTAATTAAAAGCATTCCTGGAGCTGGGCATTAACTTTGTCATTGTTCGTTGCGTGTTTTCAAGATAACTTATATACAGTGAGTATGGTGATCAAAAGTGAGTATAATGGAAGTGTGACTAGTACATTATTATTCTTGCTGCTATCACTTGCGGGTTTATATATAAGGCTTAGTATGCTGTTGGCATTGTTACATACAGTAATACACCGCTTTCTTGGTTGTTGTTGGTTTAGATTCAGCTGCTGGGAACAAAAAGTTCCAAGTAGCACGGGCTATGGTGAGCCCCTTGTAGTGGACTTCACTTCACACAGGAGCAGGGCTGTAACTTCTGTGGCTTTCTTGGTTCGTGATGTTTACTAAATATTAATAACACATAACTTTCCCAAACGTACACATTTATACTTGTCAACACTGAACTGCGGAGATGACACCCCACCATACCTCGTGGTGCTCTCTGGGACACACACACACACACACACACACACACACGCACACACACACACACACACACACACACACACACACACACACACACACACACACACACACACACACACACACGAATGCATTAGGAAGTGATGTGGTGGAGGCTGACTCCATATACAGTTTCAAGTGTAGATATGATAGAGCCCAGTAGGCTCAGGAACCTGTACACCTGTTGATTGACGGTTGAGAGGCGGGACCAAAGAGCCAGAGCTCAACCCCCGCAAGCACAATTAGGTGAGAACAATTAGGTGAGTACACCCAACGTTGTATACCTCATATGTCAAACCAATACTGGAACATGCTGCTCCAGCTCCAGCGAGTCCATATGGTATCACACACATAACTAAGCTAGAAAAGGTTCTGAGGTATGCCACCAGGCTAGTCCCCGAGCTGATGGGAATGAGCTACGGGGAAAGATTACTGGAACTAAACCTCTGACACTGGAAGACAGAATAGTTAAGGGAAACATGATCACTTCCTATACAATTCTCGTGTTAGCCTGCCTCAGCTCTGCTCTTTAACTTTGCATCTGCAAACATCGACGTATAGGGCTCTAGTAATCATCGACATATATAAACTCTAGTAGATAGCTCAGTAACATAAATAACAAACAGTATGGCTTCCAGCACCGATCCTTGAGGAACTCTGCTATTTTACCCTATACCAGTCTGACTTCTCGGCTCCCCCCCCCTCACTGTGACTGACTCTTGTCATGTATTTCATTACTCAGTACTCTTCCACTTACTTCCGCCTGCTTCGCAAGTTCATGTAGTATCTCTTGTGAGATACGTGTCAAGTGAGAGAGACACACACACGCCACTTTCAGTCTAAGAAGCAGCGGCAGTACGTAACCAGAGTTAAATGGCCAAGATGGTCGTTCGTTTAACATTTCCAAGATAACATACCTTCGGCTAACCTAAGACTTGGCTAATTTGACTGAGGTAATTTTATATGACTTGGTTGAGGTCCTGTTAGCGCCGCCTGCCGCCTCTTGGATCATTTAGAAAGTGCTTGCTGGTGTAGCCTCATCTATATGAGACTTTATGGAAGAATAATAATTTTGGAGTTGAACCAAAATCTGCATTTTACTTGGCATTAATTTCGTTCAAGGCCTAGTTTAAATATCGAATGATTCTAGTCAAAATTAAATTTCAGTATGAATCCTGAATACATTAGGAACAAAATTGGGTAAATCTTGAGTGGCCAGACCTCCCTTACCTCAGTTACCTGCTGAAGCCTAGCGACCACACCCCCCTCGCCTTCCTCACTTCTACCCCATCACTGTCACAACACAAACTCTTCAACACATACTTATTTAGTTTAAAAACGTCTTCGTATATTTGAGAAGAATGCCTGAGACGAGTTCCACCACAATAGAAACTAGAAGCTTCTTCCATTAATTTTGTTGAAACTCTAAAAGTAAATAAAATATAAAGTCAAATACAAAATAAAAGATTTAGGTGCCAATCAAATTGGTATGTGAATACGGCCGCAAGTTCAGTTTCCGTTACGCAGTTTATATACATAACTAGCCTCTCTCTCTCTCTCTCCTCTGACGTAACAATAAATAATAATAAAATATTATTGATTATGATTCTCTAAAATTTGAGTGTATAAACACTGAAAGAGTTGAAACAAATTAAGCACATGTTATTAACTGAATAAGCAAAATTGAAACTTAGGTGATTATGTTTTCATGTCGGTAGCCTTCAAGGACAGCTTTTGCAGATGCGGCAGGAATACCTAATCAGCACGACACGCTCCGCTAATCCCAGTAATGTCAGTAAAAAAAGAGAGCTTGAAGAATGCCAGCTACGCCGCACATCAAAGGCGGACTCTTATACCTGTGTCTATACCGAAAATCTGCAGTAACTGGGTACAATGGTGGGGCTGGCCATGACGACATGGGCGCGCTATGGCGTCGTGTGGGTAGGCGAGGCATTCTCCAGCATCCAGCTGATTTCTCACCAAGAATGTTGGATTTCAATGTGTCATGTTTGCAGTGGTATTCGGCTTCGAGGAAAACTTTACCATCGGTTTCGACGAACAAATTTAAGACTCACAAAGATAAGTTTCAGAATTATACAATATTCATTAACTGAATATCCATCCGAATGTGTGTATAGTTGTATATGCACAGTGTACACAATTCCCCTCCATATATATGCATATATATATATATATATGTATATAATATATATATATATATATATATATATATATATATATATATATATATATATATATATATATATATATATATATGTATATAATATATATATATATATATATATATATATATATATATATGCAAATTTGGCCTTGCATAGTAGGCTGAGAAGTGAGTTCTGGCTACTAGTAATATATATATATATATATATATATATATATATATATATATATATATATATATATATATATACACTGCCAGAATGCAGTACTCGGCCTATTATGCAAGGCTCGATTTGCGTAATAAGCCATAAGATTTTCCTGAATTTATATAAAAAAATTTCTTATGAAATGATAAAGCTATACATTTCATCATGTATGAGTTAATTTTTTTTAATTTAGTTAAAACTAACGTAGATATATGACCGAACCTAACCTACCCTACCTAACCTAACCTATCCTAACCTAAACTATCATAACTAAGTCAATAACTAATGTTTATAATATAATAATATTAATTCAGATAAAACAACAGGAACTTTTCGTTTGAAAATAAAGAAAATCACTCAGCTTATTAGGCAAATCGGGCCTTGCATAGTAGGCCGAGAAGTGCGTTCTGGCTACTAGGTACGACATATATGCGAATAAGCTTGAATGATCCGCAAGCCAATATGCAACTTCTCACTCGTGATTAACCTGCGCCTTGATTGGTTGGGTTAGTTACCTCTTGACTCCTTTATAACAAGGCAAGCATTACCTTGCTTGCCAAATATTTGAAATACTGTTACTGCCGAACTCCTTATCAAACGTCTGACGTTGAAACTCTGATTGTAGCAACAGGGGGATAGGCCTTCTCTACTACTCTACTCTACTCTACTCTACAATAGGCTACTACTCTACCCTATTATTTTTGGACGTCCTAATTCCCAGGGAAGCAAAATTTCAGACCAAACAGACATGCTTTAGACCACTGGCCGTTGTAGGAAACATAGTAATTAATTATCAAAGAAGGCACCAAGCCGGGAAGGCTATGTAGCACCATCAAATGTAGGAAACAAAGAATATCTCCAATATGGCCGACTTCCGGATTGATGACGTAGCATGAAAAGGATTAATAACAAAACTGCAGTCAAAGCCCTTGTAACATTTTCCACTACCGCCCACAGGATGAGTATGGGGTCCACTACCGCCCACAGGATGAGTATGGGGTCCACTACCGCCCACAGGATGAGTATGGGGTCCACTACCGCCCACAGGATGAGTATGGGGTCCACTACCGCCCACAGGATGAGTATGGGGTCCACAACCGCCCACAGGATGAGTATGGGGTCCACTACCGCCCACAGGATGAGTATGGGGTCCACTACCGCCCACAGGATGAGTATGGGGTCCACTACCGCCCACAGGATGAGTATGGGGCTCATACTCACCCACAGGATGAGTATAGGGTCCACTACTGCGCACAAGACGGGTGTAGGGTGCACAGTAAATGAAATAAAATAAACAAAGGCGCTGTGAAGGTTAGAGTGGAGTGGACGCCAGTGGGCTCAAGTATGAGCTTCAAGTGTAACAGGAGTATACTTATATACCCCGTTGCTCGGAGGGTTATGGCTGTGAGCAGGTAGAGGCGCCTCTACACTTACCAACACCTCTGTCCATCTTACTGTACCTTTCTTCTCTACTCTCTAATATTTGGAGCTCATACTTGGGCAAAACGTCGTTTAGTGAAGACTTGCTTTACTGAGTGTCTTCAGGCTGCTTCTTACATATTTTTATACACAGAAAATGGCAGAAGCCTAGTGATCCATACGTAGCAAATCCTAATTTTCCACGTGTAAATTATTATGTATCTCTCCCTCCTGCGCTCAAGAGAATGCAGATTTAGGTCTTTTAGTCAGTTCCAATAGTTTAGATGTTTTATTGAGTGGATTCTAGCAGTAAAGAATCTCTAGAGAGCTTTAGAGATCAATAGCGTCTTGAAGAGTATCATCATCGGTATAGCATCTCTAGTGTGAAAAGTTCTTGTTATCCAACCTGTTCTTTTTCTTGCAGTTGTGACGGCTACTTTATTGTGTTCTTTAAAGGTAAGGTCTTCCGACATGAGTACACCCAAATCCTTTACATTACTTTTGCGTTCAATGGTATGATATGACTACGTTTCGTACGAGGTTTTCGTTTTTATATTTTAATTTTTCAGTAGCACAAGAGCTGGAACTTATCTTCGTTAAACACTATATTATTTTCTGTAGCCCATTTAAAGACCTGATCTACATCTGATTGGAGGTTTGCCGAGTCCTCTATGTTGTCTACTCTCATAAAAATCCTAGTGTCATCTGCAAAGGATGATACAGTGCTATAGGTTGTGTCCTTGTCTATGTCCGATATGAGGATGAGAAAAAGTACTGGAGCAAGCACAGTACCCTGGGGAACTGAGTACTGGAGCAAGCACAGTACCCTGGGGGACTGAAGCTCTTCACGGTTGATGGACCGGATTATATTTTGTTGACTAATACACATTGGGTTCTGTTGGTCAGGAAATTGTAGATCCATCTGCCTATTTTTCCGGTAATTCCTTTTGCACGCATTTTGTGTTCAATAACACCATGGTCACATTTATCAAAGGCTTTTGCGAAATCTGTGCAAATTACATCAGCGTTTTGTTTGTCTTCCATGGCATCTAATGCCATGTCATAGTGGTCCAGCAACTGTGATAGGCAAGAGCGCCCTGTACTGAACCCATGTTGTCCGGGGTTATGGAGATGCTGTGCCAACGTGTGAGCAGCCACATCAACTTCAACTCCCGCCTTCATCCACACGCCTCAAACACAGCTCAGGATAAATAATATTATCTCTACCACCACATTGTTTCGTGATTTTTATTAAAATATTATTCAGATGGCTGCTACAGCAGCAACAACAACAGCAACAGCAGCAGCAGCAGCTGCAGCAGCTGGGGGAAACATTCCAGGAGCGCAGTGCGCGTGTTGCCTGGGTGATGACGAGTGACAATTAGTTATGGCAGAAGGTGGCCTGGGTGGTGGGGGGGGGGGGTGTTGGCGTGCTGGGGGTGGTGGGGCGTGGTAGTGGTGGAGAAGGTAGGGTTGGTTCCTGTGTTGGGGCGTGGCAGCATTGGTGGAGGGGTCAGGATAAGGATTTTGGGATGGGACGGTGGGAAGGAATGGTGCCCAACCACTTGGACGGTCGGGAATTGAACGCAGACCTGCATGAGAAAAGATAAAGATATTCAACTACAAAACTTATCAGGTCAACGGAGCTCACCGAGCCAATGGCGGAGCAACAATTGCAGTCAAGTAACCTACCACACAAAATCCTAGATCATTTCCAGGAAAACTTTCTGGCAATTGAACTCCAAACGACTAAATGTACAATCATTATAGGAACGTGTTACCAAGACTGCTCTACCTTCCCGGGGCCGCCTTATGAAACTCGTGAGAGGAGACCTGCCTGTTTTGGGGGAGATCTGCATGTTAAACACAGAGAGAGCCCTCGGACATGGGAGAGACAACCAGGCAGGAGAAGTCATACAATCTCTCATTCGCTCTCTATCACTGGCTCTCTCTCCCTCACTCGGTATCTTACTCAACTGCTCTCTCACTGGCTGGCTCTCTCACTGGCTGGCTCTCTCACTGGCTGGCTCTCTCACTCGCTGGCTCTCTCACTGGCTGGCTCTCTCACTGGCTGGCTCTCTCACTGGCTGGCTCTCTCACTGGCTGGCTCTCTCACTGGCTAGCTCTCTCACTGGCTAGCTCTCTCACTCGCTGGCTCTCACTGGCTGGCTCTCTCACTGGCTGGCTCTCTCACTGGCTAGCTCTCTCACTCGCTGGCTCTCACTGGCTGGCTCTCTCACTGGCTGGCTCGCTGTCTGACATGCTACATCATAAAGTGTGTATGGCCTCAATTAGTTTAGTTCACCATAGGTCTTGGTCCTCGGTAATATGCCATATACCGTTACACTTAAGGGTGGTTGACTTTGATCTTTGCTATTGTTCTAATAACAACATTTGCTAAACTGTTGTTGTGTTATTTTATAGACGCACTCATGTTGTCTTGTGTTTCCTGTCTTGGTCTCCTGTTACTTGCCTCGGGTTCTAGACGCCAGCTGACAGTTTCCTGGCTCTTTACTGCTACACTAGCTGTAGTGTCAGCCATGATGCCCCGACACCTGTGGGGACGGGTGTTGGGGTCACACAAGTGCTTCAGGACGTGGGATCATGTCCAGGATGCTCAATGTTCTTTTAATGGTAGAGGTGGGGTGCGTGAATCCGTGTTGGGGGGTGGTAATGGCGAAATAATAGAGGTGGAGAATGTAATAGGCAGACTTATGATGGGGTGTGCAGGTGTGAGGTGGGTGGCGGTGGTGGTGGCGGGGACTGGGGGGTGTGGGACCCCCACTCTGGCGTCCACAACCCCCCAGGTTACCCCACCACACCCACACCACAATGGGTATAGGGGGGGCTGGATGCCGGTAGCGGGAGAACACGTGAAGGGGTGGAAAGGGTTAATTGTGGATATTTGGGAAGGATGGAAGAGAGATGTGTATAATGTGGGACGGGTGAGAAGAGACAAGGTAAATGACTAGAATTTGTATTGAAGGAGAGAAAGGCATATATATGGATCGGGGATAAGGGTTGACTTATAAGCACTTATAAACTCAGGGAGTGGGACAAGGGGCCAGATTCACGAAGCAGTTACGCAAGCACTTACGAACCTGTACATCTTTTCTCAATCTTCAGCGGCTTTGTTTACAATTATTAAACAGTTAATGAACTCCAAAGCACCAGGAGGCTGTTTATAACAATAACAACAGTTGATTGGTAGATTTTCATGCTTGTAAACTGCTTAATAAATGTAACGAAAGCCGTCAAAGATTGAGGAAAGATGTACAGGTTCGTAAGTACTTGCGTAACTGCTTCGTGAATCTGGCCCCTGGCCTCAGGGACAAGGGCCAGAACCTGGTCTCAGGGAGTGGGACAAGGGCCAGAATCAAGGCTGAGGGAGGGGGGGGGGGTTAACTAGGGTCTCCACCAATCTCTCTCTCTCATTACTCACAAATTGGGGAAGCCAGAGTTCCGTGTCGGAATTTCGCCTTGGGATATTCATACTTTTTCCCCCGACATGCTAAGCGGCCGCGGGTCATCTGCCCAAACGTTGCCTATAAACTAAGTTAGGGATTGGCTTAAGGCAGTAATTTATGGTGTGTTGGGTAATGGAGGCCGGCTGCCGTCCGGGTGACGGTGGCCGGCTGCCGTCCGAGTGACGGTGGCAGCAGTTAAGGGTGTAGGGGTGACGGTGGTAGCAGTTAAGAGTGTAGGGGTGACGGTGGTAGCAGTTAAGGGTGTAGGGGTGACGGTGGCAGCAGTTAAGGGTGTAGGGGTGAAGGTGGCAGCATTTAAGGGTGCAGGGGTGACGGTGGTAGCTGTTAAGGGTGCAAGGGTGACGGTGGCAGCAGTTAAGGGTGCAAGGGTGACGGTGGCAGCAGTTAAGGGTGTGGGGGTGACGGTGGCAGCAGTTAAGGGTGCAGGGGTGACGGTGGTAGCAGTTAAGGGTGTAGGGGTGACGGTGGTAGCAGTTAAGGGTGCAGGGGGTGACGGCGGCAGCAGTTAAGGGTGTAGGGGTGACGCTGGCCTGCGGCCTGTTTACAGCAACACAAGGAACCGCGTCTCGTAAATTGCTGTCTTGTTATCTAGGAGCCACGGGCGTAAAATAAATTCTTGACCTAGTGCCAATGATAAAAATAAGAAGTTAGGAAACAGATGATATAAACGATGCTTGTGGCTCCAGTGGAACAGATGACGTATAGACTTTCATATTACGACTGGGAATGGCTTTCTGTTCTCCATGCCAAGGCAAAACAATGATATAAAACTTTCATAAAATAAAGCGTTATAAGGAGTGCATCAGTTAACAGCTCATTGTCAACAGAAACGTTCGTCATTATTCCTTAAACACTACCAAATTCAGAGTGAATTCTGGGAAGGTTAGGCTAGGCTTGGCGGTAATGTTTACCACAATAAACTCTACCTGCTCCTTTGTGTCTATTTATACCTCAAAATTATTTCAATTTAACCTACCTTCAGCGTACACTGTATGTATTAACACGATGTACTGAACGGGGTGAGAATAGCTTGAGCTACCTCATCCCTTTGTGTGTATTTTACCTCAATAAACTTATTTCAATTTCAATTCAGCGTACACACATTCTGAGCATATCAATAAATTTATCGAAGTCAAATGTGAAAACACATTGCTATTCCTTCGCGTTTATAAGAAAAAATATAATGAAATATAAAAGAATTTGCAGCGACAACAAATTTAGAAGTAATGATGTCACATCCGCCAGCACTTGCCCTGAAGCGCACCATGTCTGCCAACACTCACACTCACTAATATATTTCCCCTGATAACGACTCTAATTTTGTGAGCATTTATATATGTGCAACCTCAGCTCTTATTGGGGTAATGTTGACCCCTAGGTGAAGATGAAGTCACCATTACCTTATGTTGAAAATCGGTGCAATTTTTGGCGGGAACTACGGTGTAGCAGGCGAGGTGCATGGGGAGTGGGACAACACTCCGGTGCCTTGGGGTGGGAGGTGGAGGGGAATATGAGAATTAAGGGAGGAGAGAGGATAAAGAGGGGTACCTGGAGGGGCGCGGGGAGGGGGGGGGGGAAGAGGGAGAGAGGCTGATTCCCTCCCCTCCCCCTCCCCCAACCTGACTTGTGGAATGCGCTGATATTCTCTTCATGTGGTGTGTAATGACCCTAATTATGTTCTTCCGTGGAGATTCCCAGAGTTCACGTCCGGTTTGCCCTTCAAACCCCTCCCTCCCTTCCTCCACCCCTGGCGCTAACTACACCCCCCTCTTCAACTACACCTTTTCTCTCCTCTGACCCAACACCCACACTTTGCTCCATCTTCCTCTACGGTCCTCAATATGTTACTTCAAGTAATCTTGCCACGTCGTCCCCTCACTGACAAACACTGGTCTTAGTCCCCCCTCCCCAACCCATCTAAAAGACCGCACCTCGCCATTCACGTCCCTTCACTACCCACTGGTTTTGTTAACCTCTTCCAGCTGAGAGAAAGTAGGACGAGAGGACAAGTGGAAGTGAAAAAGCAAATGGTCGAAGAAATGTGAGAGGACAGTTGAGCACTGTATGGGTGGTCTAAAGATGGCGGCCACTGAAGGAAGTTGTAGAAGCCACCTCCGTCCACAACTTGAAAGGCCACATTCAACAAAGAGCTCAAACGTCGGTAAAGTTATACAATAAGTGCACCAGATACAGCACGGGTTGTAAGGGAGTCATAAGGAACTACACTTCCCTCCTCCGGAGTCACTGATAAGCAAGCACTACTAGGTAAGCACCACACTACAACCCCTCCCCATTAGTACCGACCCCCCGGGGGGGGGGACCCCCCTTCCACCCCTTTCCAAATTCCACTGAACTTTGAAAATATTTTATTTCATTTTTATCCCAGTACCCGCGGCTATGGACCGTACTTTCCTTACCGTCTGTCATTGCTCCTGGCCACACATCCTGTCCCACGGTGAGACGGAGAGGGGCAGACGGGAGGGGGGGGGGGGGGGGGGTCGATAAAAGGGGGAAGAAATAATTCGCGTTTTTCTGCACTTCAAAAGAACAACATTGTTAGTATTACAGTTCTTTATTTCTCTGTTATTGACCTCACAAGGAGGAGGCGTAGAGGGAACACTCTCAAGTGGGTCCAAATTATAGCTATTTCAGGTTGTACTCACCTAGTTGTGCTTGCGGGGGTTGAGCTCTGGCTCTTTGGTCCCGCCTCTCAACTGTCAATCACCTGGTGAGCCGTGAACTGTGAGGAGGGTGGTGGGTCATGTGGTGTGCCCTACTCATACTTTACCGCCTCATACTGTGCTGCCTCTTGTCCCTCATACTTTGTTTACTAATACTTTGGCTCCTGATGCGTTGGTGACTGTTACGTTGTATGTTGATCATTTGTTGTCACTCTGGTTACCGAGAGTACTGGTGCTGCTGTTACTGCTACTAATGCTACCGGGTCTTATCTTACTGAGTACTCAGTACTCAGTAAGTACAGTACTCATATCATTTGGTTGTGTACTGAGTACACAACCAAATGATATGATTAACATGCGCTTACAACGATGAATTCGAATTATAATCAATCAACACACAGACACAGACACAGACACAGACACACACACACACACACACACACACACACACACACACACACACACACACACACACACACACACACACACACACACACGCACACACGCGCACACACACACACACACAACGAGCAAATGTAAAGTTATGGAAATGGGACTAGGAGATAGGAGACCAAAGAGACAGTACACAAGGAAAGGGAACAGCCTACCTGTAACGACGCGAGAAAGAGACCTGGGCGTGGACGTAACACCTAATCTATCTCCTGAAGCACATATAAATAGGATAACGACAGCAGCGTACTCTACACTGGCAAAAGTTAGAACATCATTCAGAAACCTAAGTAAGGAGGCATTTAGGGCGCTTTACACTGCCTACGTGAGGCCAGTCTTAGAGTATGCCGCCTCATCATGGAGTCCCCATCTGAAGAAGCATATAATGAAACTGGAAAAGGTTCAGAGGTTTGCAACGAGACTCGTCCCAGAGCTACGAGGGATGGGGTATGAGGAGCGCCTGAGGGAACTGTGCCTTACGACACTAGAAAGAAGAAGGGAGAGGGGGGACATGATAGGAACGTATAAAATACTCAGAGGGATTGACAGAGTGGACATAGACGAAATGTTCACACGGAATAGTAACAGAACGAGAGGACATGGATGGAAGCTTGAAACTCAGATGAGTCACAGAGATGCTAGGAAGTTTTCTTTTAGCGTGAGAGTAGTGGGGAAATGGAATGCACTTCAGGAACAGGTTGTGGAAGCAAATACTATTCATAATTTTAAAACCAGGTATGATAGGGAAATGGGACAGGAGTCATTGCTGTAAACAACCGATGCTCAAAAGGCGGGATCCAAGAGTCAATGCTCGATCCTGCAGACACAACTAGGTGAGTACAGTCCTAAGGGCACGGATTTGAATCCCGGCCGAGACGGAAACAAATGGACTTCTTTCTTTCACCCCGACACCTCTGTTCACCTAGCAGTAAATAGCTACCTGGGAGTTAGACAGCTGCTACGGACTGCTTCCTGGGAATATGTGTGTTCGTGTGTGCTAGAGAGAAATATATGTAGCAAATATAGAGGAAAAATAGATTTGTTAGAAAAGCGGAGTCCAAGAGCTAATAACTCGATTCTGCAAACACAGTTAGTAAATACACACACACATAAAGGACTTCAGAAATTTCTAGAGACCTGGGCGTGGACGTAACACTAATCTAGCTACAGAGGCACACATAAATAGGATATCGACAGCAGCGTACTCTACACTGGTAAAAGTCAGCATATAACTCAGAAACCTAAATAATAAGGTATTTAGAGCGCTTTACACCACCTACGTGAGACCAGTCTTAGAGTATGCCACCCCACTGTGGAGCCCCCTACCTAAAGAAACAAAAGAAAACTAAAAATAGTTCACAAGCGTGCGACGAAGCTCATAGCTGAGAAAGGCAAGACAACTGCTATTGAAACTATTGAGTTATTGAGCTCTCCACCATAGAAGGTGACGGAGGCCCATACAACACACACATCAAGGAAATGGGACAGACAGACGTGAGAGTGTGTGTGATATGAATGTATAGAGGAACAGTGCATAACTGGGATTCCAACCCGCCACAACCACTCACATTCCCTCACGCTACGGATCGTTCAATCAACCTGATAGGTTTGTAGCTGATGCACGCCATTTCTTCCATTATATATATATATATATATATATATATATATATATATATATATATATATATATATATATATATATATATATATATATATATAAAATGAACGCTGAACAAAAGTGAAAATATCTCTTTACAACGCTGTATAAAAATTCCACAACATGACCCGGATTTATCAAGGCTCGGCAGGAGATCACCAGGTGTTCTTAAATCCGGGTTGACAATTTTAATTTTTTTTCTTCCTCTTGCGGTATGAGATTGTTGTTAGGTGAGGTGAGGTGAGGTGATGAGGCTCCAGCAGGTGAAGGTGGCGAGGAAGAGGCCAGGCGACGATGGACTATCAGGCTAAAGGTCACCTTGTAGACCTTATGGTTCCTCGCCTCAGTGTTGGTGTGGGGGTTGATCTTGCCTGCTCCCGCCGCCTCAACCTTCACTTACTGATGTACACGTTCCTCACCATGTTGGCCGCTCTTACTTGTACACTGGAAACTATGTATGGAGTTCGCCTTACCTTGATTTAGTTCCCAAGATCAATGCCCTGCGGACTATTTTCTGCCAAGGCCTCCTGGTTGATAAGATCAACCTATTAGGAAAGTAGACGATGCCCCGTCCCCTCCCCCTCACACACACACACACACACACACACACACACACTAGGTGAACACACACGTATACACACATACACACACACGTGTGTGTGTGTGTGTGTGTGTATACACACCTAATTGTGCTTGCGAGGGTTGAGCTTTGACTCCTTGGTCCCGCCTCTCTATTATCAATCAACTGGTGTACAGATTCTTGAGCCTACTGGGCGCTATCATATCTACATTTGAAACTGTGTATGGAGTCAACCTCCATACACAGTATGGAGGTGAGTACATACACCGGTGAGTACATACACCGGTGAGTACATACACCGGTGAGTACATACACAGGTGAGTACATACACCGGTGAGTACATACACCGGTGAGTACATACACCGGTGAGTACATACACCGGTGAGTACATACACACCACACTGGTGAACACGGATGGAAAATTGACGTTGAAAACTGTGTGAGGTGCGACTCCGGGTGCCCTGGGCTGAGGTTTGGAGGCATGAGAGGTGTGGAGGCATGAGAGGTGTGGAGGCATGAGAGGTGTGGAGGCATGACAGGTGTGGAGGCATGACAGGTGTGGAGGCATGACAGGTGTGGAGGCATGATAGGTGTGGAGGCATGACAGGTGTGGAGGCATGATAGGTGTGGAGGCATGACAGGTGTGGAGGCATGATAGGTGTGGAGGCATGACAGGTGTGGAGGCATGACAGGTGTGGAGGCATGACAGGTGTGGAGGCATGACAGGTGTGGAGGCATGACAGGTGTGGAGGCATGACAGGTGTGGAGGCATGACAGGTGTGGAGGCATGACAGGTGTGGAGGCATGAGAGGTGTGGAGGCATGGCAGGTGTGGAGGCATGAGAGGTGTGGAGGCATGAGAGGTGTGGAGGCATGACAGGTGTGGAGGCATGAGAGGTGTGGAGGCATGACAGGTGTGGAGGCATGAGAGGTGTGGAGGCATGACAGGTGTGGAGGCATGAGAGGTGTGTCCATAACACCCGTCTCTAAGTATAATGAGTGACAGTAAGTACTCTGGCGGGGAATACTGACAATGAACGGATACCTTTATTACCATCTTAAATATTTGTTATCATATTCCCGCTTGCTCCTTCCTGGTCTTATCCAACACTCCCCAATAGGAAGAAAACCCGCTAGGTTGTTCATCCTGTCACTTGTACCCAGACACAATTGGGACTTCCTACTTTCCTTACCCTTCCCTTTATGCTGCCTTACACTTCCCTTTACCCTATTATCTTCTTTCCTGTCTTCACTCTTCTACACTCATTCTCCTCCTTGGTTCTTTTGTATTCTTCCCTCTCTCCCTCCCTTCCCCATTGGTTCTTTCTCTTACCTATGGCCTCCCCATTCCCCATTTGACATTCCTCGACCATCTCTCTCTTTACCCTGTCGTAGCTCAGTCGATTAAATTAAGGCAGTGTCTGGGATGCTCCCCGACGCAGGTTCGAATCCTCGTCACGGCCCTTGTGGATTTGTTCATCTCTCTCTTACCCCTCTGCACCCTCCACCGGATGCCAGCTCAGACACCATAACAACCCAATCACCTGGTTAACTGTTAACGGAAGTGTGGTGGTACCGCCCACAAGCTCTGTTGTCGCTCTGCTTGCTCCGTTGGTCAGTCACACGACGTCTCCTGCCCCCAGTGACGTCAGGGTCTGTCGTTCTTGACGTCATCTGTTGGGTTTGTTAGCTCGCGTGTGAAGCCTTTTGTTGTTCTTGTGACGTCACGTGTTGGTGATGTTAGGGTGGAGGATGCCAGTGACTTCATCAGTTACTGTTGCTGGACACTTGTGTGATGTCGCGCCTTGCTCTTAATGAACACCTGCGGCACCTCACCTGCAGGTGTATAATGGGTCCTTGTAGCAGGTGGAGCTGTCAGTGGGCGGGTGGAGCTGTCAGTGCACGGGTGGGAGGGTGGAGCTGTCAGTGCACGGGTGGGAGGGTGGAGCTGTCAGTGCACGGGTGGGAGGGTGGAGCTGTCAGTGCACGGGCGGGCGGGCGGGTGGAGCTGTCAGTGCACGGGTGGGCGGGTGAAGCTGTCAGTGCACGGGTGGGAGGGTGGAGCTGTCAGTGCACGGGTGGGAGGGTGAAGCTGTCAGTGCACGGGTGGGAGGGTGGAGCTGTCAGTGCACGGGCGGGCGGGCGGGTGAAGCTGTCAGTGCACGGGTGGGCGGATGAAGCTGTCAGTGCACGGGTGGGAGGGTGGAGCTGTCAGTGCACGGGTGGGCGGGTGAAGCTGTCAGTGCACGGGTGGGAGGGTGGAGCTGTCAGTGCACGGGTGGGAGGGTGGAGCTGTCAGTGCACGGGTGGGCGGGTGAAGCTGTCAGTGCACGGGTGGGAGGGTGGAGCTGTCAGTGCGCGGGTGGGAGGGTGGAGCTGTCAGTGCACGGGCGGGTGGGCGGGCGGGTGGAGCTGCCAGTGCACGGGTGGGTGGGTGGAGCTGTCAGTGCACGGGCGGGCGGGTGGAGCTGCCAGTGCACGGGCGGGCGGGCGGAGCTGCCAGTGCACGGGCGGGCGGGTGGAGCTGCCAGTGCACGGGCGGGCGGGCGGAGCTGCCAGTGCACGGGCGGGCGGGTGGAGCTGCCAGTGCACGGGCGGGCGGGCGGAGCTGCCAGTGCACGGGCGGGCGGGCGGAGCTGCCAGTGCACGGGCGGGCGGGTGGAGCTGCCAGTGCACGGGCGGGCGGGCGGAGCTGCCAGTGCACGGGCGGGCGGGTGGAGCTGCCAGTGCACGGGCGGGCGGGCGGGCGGGTGGAGCTGCCAGTGCACGGGCGGGCGGGCGGGCGGGCGGGCGGGCGGGCGGAGCTGCCAGTGCACGGGCGGGCGGGTGGAGCTGCCAGTGCACGGGCGGGCGGGCGGGCGGGTGGAGCTGCCAGTGCACGGGCGGGCGGGCGGGCGGGTGGAGCTGCCAGTGCACGGGCGGGCGGGCGGGCGGGTGGAGCTGCCAGTGCACGGGCGGGCGGGCGGGTGGTCACGTTGGCTCGTCACTGGTTAATTCACCTCAAATATGTCCATTGTGTCTCCCGGTGAGTCAGGCCTGGGGGAGGGGGGGAGGGGGGGGAGGAATGAGAATGTGTGCACTTACCTATTTGTGCCTGCAGGATCGTGCTTTAGCTCATGGACCCATCGGAGTATTTGTACTCGCCTAATTGTGCTTGCTGGGGATTGAGCTTCGGCTCTTTGGTTCCGCCTCTCAACCATCAATCAGCTAGTGTACAAGTTCCTGAGCCTGTCAGCCTCCACCACATCACTGCCTAATGCATTCCATCTGTTAACTACTCTGACACTTAAAAAGTTATTTCTAGTGACTGTGTAAAGCAGAAAAATGGGTGAACAAAGCAAATGGACGGAGGGTAAGGGGAAGACGAGGAAGGAAGGAGAACAATCGTCTAGCTGAACCTTCTCATACGTTTAGCATCGTCAGCATACATGACAAATGTTTGCTGACGATGTTAAATGAGGAAGTCTCATTTATTAGACTTCCTCATTTGATGAGAAGAGTCTATACCCTCTGGAAGATCATTTACGTATATCAGAAACAGGATAGATCTCTGTACAGAACCCTGTGGGACTCCACTGGTGACAATACACCATACTGAGGTCTCACCCCTCATAGTAACTCTCAGCTTCTTGTTGCTTAGGTACTTTCTTATCCACTGGAGTACCTTACCAGTTATTTCTGTAACCTATGCACCAACCTCTTACGTGATACTGTGTCAAAGGCTTTCTGACAGTCCAAGAAAATGCAGTTTGCCCACCGTTCTCTTTCTTCCTTAATTTTTGTCAATTCTATTAAACCCGAGGCAATATCTGACATCCCTGAACCCATGTTGGTGGTGTGTTACACTAGTCCCTTCACCCCAGGTGTGCTAATAGATTATTTCTCACGATCTTCTCCATCACCTTACATGGTGTACAAGTTAGGGACACTGGCATGTAGTTCAACGCCTCTTTCCTGTCACCCTTTTTGTATATCAGGACAACATTAGCTGTCTTCCATATTTCTGATAGGTCTCTTGTTTCACCGAC
The DNA here is from genome assembly GCF_040958095.1 of Procambarus clarkii. Taxonomy (NCBI): domain Eukaryota; kingdom Metazoa; phylum Arthropoda; class Malacostraca; order Decapoda; family Cambaridae; genus Procambarus; species Procambarus clarkii. The sequence continues at coordinate 36,790,576 of NC_091184.1, read as the reverse complement.
TTATACACCATGGAGAGTGGCATGTAAAGCACTTCTGCACACACTTTTAGTATCCCTGGTGAAGTTCCACCTGGTTCAGCAGCTTCACTCACATCCAGATCCAACAGATAATCCCTAACCTCATCTCTGGTAATATAAATCTTTACACACCTCTTTGTCATTCTCTGTGTACCTATCCTCATCCGTTCTCAGTTTCATCACCTGTTCGTTCACTGTTGTTTTCCTGCTGATGTGACCGTGGAGAAGTTTTGGTTTAGTCTTGGCTTTATTTGCTATGTCATTTACAATACTGTCACTGCTTATTTGCTCACAATGAGGTACTCATTCCTGGCCCTCGGGTACCTTCCTCTGCTCTCTGGTGTTCTGTTATTTTTCTAGTTCCTTCATGCCCTTGTGTTTAACTGCCTTGTTTCCTTCCACGCCCCATTACACCATGGTTTCCTCTTTTGCTTTTCCCATATTTTGTGTGTGTGTGTGTGTGTGTGTGTGTGTGTGTGTGTGTGTGTGTGTGTGTGTGTGTGAGAGAGTGTGTGTGTGTGTGTGTGTGTGTGTGTGTGTGTGTGTGAGAGAGTGTGTGTGTGTGTGTGTGTGTACTCATCTAGTTGCGCCGCCTGAAGCTGCTCTTAAACTTCGCCTTTGGACCACCATTGGTTCAATGCAGTGACTCATTTCCCGCGCTTTTATTATCATATATACATTTAAACCTGTATATCGAATTGGCTTCGACTACCTCCTCGTGTTGGCCGTTCCACTTATTTTCGATTCTTAGACTGAAAAAGTCATTTGCCATCCCAGGGGCTCATTACCACGCGCAGTAGTAGTTAGTGTCAGTCATTACACCAAGAAACTCGTGTTATGGAAACACCTCGTCTCTCTCACCTCCAGACCTCAGCGGAGGGGAAACGGATTCGCAGCTCAGTGAGTTTTCAACATAAATTTTCCATCGGTGTTGGCCACAGTAAAGGCGGTCCGCATTCCTCGCCGACGAACGGCAAGATACATTACGGAACCCGCAGTCCGAGTCCGTTTACCGCGTTCTTGAGCCAAATACGTCTCTCTATTTTACCACGGCTGCATTACCTAAAAGAATTCCACGTTTAAGTCTCTCTTTTTTTTTTTTGTAATCTTGTGTACTTATATTGTTCAAGAATTGAACACAATTTTATTGTTACCAAGTTTAAATAGCTTCAGGATACAGGAATAATTGGTAAAGTTTAAATTGGTAAAATTGGTAAGTTTAAATAGTTTCATGATACAGGAATAACTTCAACATTTGTATTATGTTATGTTGCTAATTGAAAGCAAAATGCCATAAATAAATAATTAAAGCTAATGATGGCAAAAACTAGTTCAATAATTTGTATTTGTATCAAGTGACAACCACCTTATTAAAGTACCGTATATATAGGGAGTCCACCTTGCACAAGTCGGTTCCTTCTCCACTCAATATCTGCAATCCCGAAGCCCGTGCTACTTGCCCCGCTCCTGTGTCAGGTAACTTACGGGCTCACCATAGCCCGTGCTACTTGCCCCGCTCCTGTGTCAGGTAACTTACGGGCTCACCATAGCCCGTGCTACTTGCCCCGCTCCTGTGCCAGGTAAGTTACGGGCTCACCATAGCCCGTGCTACTTGCCCCGCTCCTGTGCCAGGTAAGTTACGGGCTCACCATAGCCCGTGCTACTTGCCCCGCTCCTGTGCCAGGTAAGTTACGGGCTCACCATAGCCCGTGCTACTTGCCCCGCTCCTGTGTCAGGTAAGTTACGGGCTCACCATAGCCCGTGCTACTTGCCCCGCTCCTGTGCCAGGTAAGTTACGGGCTCACCATAGCCCGTGCTACTTGCCCCGCTCCTGTGCCAGGTAAGTTACGGGCTCACCATAGCCCGTGCTACTTGCCCCGCTCCTGTGCCAGGTAAATTACGGGCTCACCATAGCCCGTGCTACTTGCCCCGCTCCTGTGCCAGGTAAGTTACGGGCTCACCATAGCCCGTGCTACTTGCCCCGCTCCTGTGCCAGGTAAGTTACGGGCTCACCATAGCCCGTGCTACTTGCCCCGCTCCTGTGCCAGGTAAGTTACGGGCTCACCATAGCCCGTGCTACTTGCCCCGCTCCTGTGCCAGGTAACTTACGGGCTCACCATAGCCCGTGCTACTTGCCCCGCTCCTGTGCCAGGTAAGTTACGGGCTCACCATAGCCCGTGCTACTTGCCCCGCTCCTGTGCCAGGTAAGTTACGGGCTCACCATAGCCCGTGCTACTTGCCCCGCTCCTGTGCCAGGTAAGTTACGGGCTCACCATAGCCCGTGCTACTTGCCCCGCTCCTGTGCCAGGTAAGTTACGGGCTCACCGTAGCCCGTGCTACTTGCCCCGCTCCTGTGCCAGGTAAGTTACGGGCTCACCATAGCCCGTGCTACTTGCCCCGCTCCTGTGCCAGGTAAGTTACGGGCTCACCATAGCCCGTGCTACTTGCCCCGCTCCTGTGCCAGGTAAGTTACGGGCTCACCATAGCCCGTGCTACTTGCCCCGCTCCTGTGCCAGGTAAGTTACGGGCTCACCATAGCCCGTGCTACTTGCCCCGCTCCTGTGCCAGGTAAGTTACGGGCTCACCATAGCCCGTGCTACTTGCCCCGCTCCTGTGCCAGGTAAGTTACGGGCTCACCATAGCCCGTGCTACTTGCCCCGCTCCTGTGCCAGGTAAGTTACGGGCTCACCATAGCCCGTGCTACTTGTCCCGCTCCTGTGCCAGGTAAGTTACGGGCTCACCATAGCCCGTGCTACTTGTCCCGCTCCTGTGCCAGGTAAGTTACTGGCTCACCATAGCCCGTGCTACTTGCCCCGCTCCTGTGCCAGGTAAGTTACTGGCTCACCATAGCCCGTGCTACTTGCCCCGCTCCTGTGCCAGGTAAGTTACTGGCTCACCATAGCCCGTGCTACTTGCCCCGCTCCTGTGCCAGGTAAGTTACTGGCTCACCATAGCCCGTGCTACTTGCCCCGCTCCTGTGCCAGGTAAGTTACTGGCTCACCATAGCCCGTGCTACTTGCCCCGCTCCTGTGCCAGGTAAGTTACGGGCTCACCATAGCCCGTGCTACTTGCCCCGCTCCTGTGCCAGGTAAGTTACTGGCTCACCATAGCCCGTGCTACTTGCCCCGCTCCTGTGCCAGGTAAGTTACGGGCTCACCATAGCCCGTGCTACTTGCCCCGCTCCTGTGCCAGGTAAGTTACTGGCTCACCATAGCCCGTGCTACTTGCCCCGCTCCTGTGCCAGGTAAGTTACGGGCTCACCATAGCCCGTGCTACTTGCCCCGCTCCTGTGCCAGGTAAGTTACGGGCTCACCATAGCCCGTGCTACTTGCCCCGCTCCTGTGCCAGGTAAGTTACGGGCTCACCATAGCCCGTGCTACTTGCCCCGCTCCTGTGCCAGGTAAGTTACTGGCTCACCATAGCCCGTGCTACTTGCCCCGCTCCTGTGCCAGGTAAGTTACGGGCTCACCATAGCCCGTGCTACTTGCCCCGCTCCTGTGCCAGGTAAGTTACGGGCTCACCATAGCCCGTGCTACTTGCCCCGCTCCTGTGCCAGGTAAGTTACGGGCTCACCATAGCCCGTGCTACTTGCCCCGCTCCTGTGCCAGGTAAGTTACGGGCTCACCATAGCCCGTGCTACTTGCCCCGCTCCTGTGCCAGGTAACTTACGGGCTCACCATAGCCCGTGCTACTTGCCCCGCTCCTGTGCCAGGTAAGTTACGGGCTCACCATAGCCCGTGCTACTTGCCCCGCTCCTGTGCCAGGTAAGTTACGGGCTCACCATAGCCCGTGCTACTTGCCCCGCTCCTGTGCCAGGTAAGTTACGGGCTCACCATAGCCCGTGCTACTTGCCCCGCTCCTGTGCCAGGTAAGTTACGGGCTCACCATAGCCCGTGCTACTTGCCCCGCTCCTGTGCCAGGTAAGTTACGGGCTCACCATAGCCCGTGCTACTTGCCCCGCTCCTTTGCCAGGTAAGTTACGGGCTCACCATAGCCCGTGCTACTTGGAACTTGTTCCGAGTAGCTGAATCTATAACAACAACAACAACAACCAAATTCGAATTCCGGGTGGAATAGAAATGGCTGGGCACGCTTTCTATCACCTAATGTTTCTGCTTACCCAGCAGTAAATACGTACCCGGGTTAAGTTAGGTTGTGGTAGGGTAGCATCCTGGGGGGTAACAAACCCACAGTGGCTCACAACATTGACGTAAATGGTCCGCTTTCTCCCTGTGAGTCCGCGGAGAGCTTAGGACGCGGCAATTTGGTACATCATTTTAGCGACGTTGTGAGCGGTGGAGAGGACGGGCAGGTAAGGGTGACCCAGGAAGTTAGTCCAGGGGTGAAGGGCAGGGGGGTGGGGGGGGCAAGGGGGCATTATAACTTGTCCATCATCAACAATAATTGGAAGTTTTTTTCTTCGGCGTACGAGGCTTGACCGTCTGGTAGGCTGGACTCCACCGTCTGGTAGGCTGGACTCCGCCGTCTGGTAGGCTGGACTCCGCCGTCTGGTAGGCTGGACTCCGCCGTCTGGTAGGCTGGACTCCGCCGTCTGGTAGGCTGGACTCCGCCGTCTGGTAGGCTGGACTCCGCCGTCTGGTAGGCTGGACTCCGCCGTCTGGTAGGCTGGACTCCGCCGTCTGGTAGGCTGGACTCCGCCGTCTGGTAGGCTGGACTCCGCCGTCTGGTAGGCTGGACTCCGCCGTCTGGTAGGCTGGACTCCGCCGTCTGGTAGGCTGGACTCTGCCGTCTGGTAGGCTGGACTCCACCCTTTTGCCGGCGGGACCCCACCTCTTACCCCTCTGGTGGGCGGACCCCACGGAACCCCACCCTCTGATTGGCGGAGAGAACATGACCCCTCACCGAGAAAAATATTATTCCTATATATTCCTATAATATTATCTTCAATATCATTCCTATGAAAATTTGACTTTGACCAATTCATTTTACAATTTTGGGCCATATTTCCCAATATAGACTTTAGGCTTTCGTGGAGAGCACCTACCGTCTTGGTAAGTTACATTAATACTTCCACCTTATACATATACTTCCACCTTATACATATACTTCCACCTTATACATATACTTCCACCTTATACATATACTTCCACCTTATACATATACTTCCACCTTATACATATACTTCCACCTTATACATATACTTCCACCTTATACATATTGTCCACGGTCATCGCCTTCAACCTTGACTTTTCATTCACCTTCAACCAATGGCTTTCTTTGCCGGTCTGGACCAAGCTTGCCTGTGAGGCATCATGAATACCAGTTTAACTACCTGAATCACTCTGTGCTACACCTGACCTTAAGCTGGTCCCATTCTGACCTTGACATCTCTCTCTCTCTCTCTCTGGCCTTGACCTGTACTCCCCAGACCTTCACCTTTACGCCCTCTAACACTGACCATTAACCCTTGATCTAGGCCTTTGATATTTAACCTCAACACACAGACTCTCCAGTTCTTTCTTGACCAAGGTGCAAGTCTGCCAAGATTCATTAACAAACACAGGCACAACCCAGAGACAAAACAGTTGTCTAAATGTCAATTTAGGTCTGAACATATTCAATTTGTTTGTACATTTCGTATTAAAATGAGAGAGAGAGAGAGAGAGAGAGAGAGAGAGAGAGAGAGAGAGAGAGAGAGAGAGAGAGAGAGAGAGAGAGAGAGAGAGAGAGAGAGAGAGAGAGAGAGAGAGAGAGAGAGAGAGAGACAGAGAGAGAGAGAGAGAGAGACAGAGAGAGAGAGAGAGAGAGAGAGAGAGAGAGAGAGAGAGAGAGAGAGAGAGAGAGAGAGAGAGAGAGACAGAGAGAGAGAGAGAGAGAGAGAGAGAGAGAGAGAGAGAGAGAGAGAGAGAGAGAGAGAGAGAGAGAGAGAGAGAGAGAGAGAGAGAGAGAGAGAGAGAGAGAGAGAGAGAGAGAGAAAGAGAGAACGGAAGCAAACAGGGAAATAAAGGAGAGCGAGAGACCGTGATTATCATGCCAAACATCTAACGCTATTTACCATTCCCGTTAGTTAGTAATGGCCAGCCACTTAATGTCCCCCCCGAGTTAGAGAGACAGGGAGAGAGGCGGACACACACGACTACCGGCACTGGGCGTGTTGGGTACAAGGCGACACCCAACGATGACTCGAGCGAAACAAAACCATGTTGAGAGTGGAATTCAAATGCAAGGTGCGACGAGCTACAATTCATAACCAGTGTGTGTTGAGTGAATATAAAACCGACGGTGTACCGGGAGTGGAATGTTAGAAAAGGTTGTGCTGAAGGTGAAATTAAGAATGCCGGTATAAGGTGCGTTGACGCTCCAAGTGTTGACAATATTAGGTGGGATTATAAGGTGTGTGAAGGGTCAATAAAAACAAGTGTGTGTAGAGAGTAAAAATGATCAGAACACTTTGTGGAGAATTGTTCAGTGCTTAATTGTGCTGACGGCGGAATAAAGCACTAGGATGCGTGGAAAGTGAAAAAAAAAAGAGCTGAGACTTGAATTTAAAATAAACCTGTGCTGAGTGGAATTCAAAATGAAGGTGCATCGTGAGTGAAATTCTAAGCTAAGATGTGCTGAGGGTCCAAAACTAGTAAGTGTGGAGTACACATTTAGGAAGTGTGGAGGGAGTCCAGGACTAGGAAGTGTGGAGGGAGTCCAGGACTAGGAAGTGTGGAGGGAGTCCAAAACTAGGAAGTGTGGAGGGAGTCCAAAACTAGGAAGTGAAGAGGGAGTCCAAAACTAGGAAGTGTGGAGGGAGTCCAAAACTAGGAAGTGAAGAGGGAGTCCAAAACTAGGAAGTGTTAGGGTTGACTGAAAAATAGCTAGTATGCGATGGCAGTAGAATTCAAAAGCAAAACTTCTGAGAGCATTCTGAGAACAAAGTTCAAAATAGTTAATTAAGCCAAAATTGAAATTAGATTTAAACAAACATAGACATATCATTCCTAACTACAAGGCTTGTAGTAGTGGCATGCATAGGCTGCATGGAGAAGGGGAAGGAAGGGGGGGTATAGGGCTTAGATAAAAAAAAAACACGACAAATTCCAATCTAGGATGGGTGGCAAGGGGAAAAGGGGGGAGGGAAGGGGGGGGGGGTGGATGAGGAAGGGGGAAGGGAAGGGGGTAGTAGTAGAGCGGGTGTAGACAAGCATGACTGAGGAATTCCTGTGGTCTTGAAAATGGCGAGGTTGGTCAGGTGTGTGGCGAGCGGCATCGCTTGTCCACACAACAGATGGGGCAACTGATCCACACAACCCTACCAACACACACTTTCACCACTCTCTTCCCGCCTATTTCTCCCCCTTGCGTGGCATCTGTGGCGGCTGGCTTGGGGATCAGGTGCGTGTCGAAGGTGTCTAGTAGAGGGTTTGCAGTATGGGTGGGTAGGGAGGTTGAGTTTTTGTATTACAAGTGGATATTTATGCTCCGAAGGTCGTCCTCTTACGACACAGCTTTAATAACGCAGCCTTTGGCAACACTGACGATCTAAAAGTTGCCAGATGCTCCTCGCACATTCTCTCACTTATATGTTAGTAACTTACAGTAAAATATATTTACTATTTGATCTTGAAGTATATCTCAAGGTCTTCGAACACCTCTCTTCTTTCCAAAGTAATATTAAAGTTCCTTAAAATAGCTCAAGTTCCACGATGACAAAATGTGTGATAGCATGAATTGGATATGGCATCTTCAACGGCCCTGAATTGACAGTAAGCCTCAAATATGCTGCAAAATAGCCTTTGGGATTTTTGACGGCTTCTGGTCTTTCTTTGACAGGACCGTCCCGATTCTCCACCACCAGCCGCATTTCCCACGTCGTATGTGTTGCCAACTTTTCACTCTACAACACGTCATACCTGCCTCGTGGAGCTCTAGTTACCTTACTGCTCCTTTACTTGTAAACATTAAGATATGGTGACAGGAATTCGCTGTGCGCGGAGCCGACCTGAGAATACATAATAATGTTTTGTAGAAGACGTGCGATCCTGCTCAGTTCTTATGGCACGTTTCCACAGTATCCAGGGAATGATTCATTACAACGGTGACGGTGGTTGTAGACGGGTTGTACAGTAACGGTGTTGATGGTTGTAGACGGGTTGTACAGTAACGGTGACTGGTTGTGGACGGGTTGTACAGTAACGGTGTTGATGGTTGTAGACGGGTTGTACAGTAACGGTGACTGGTTGTGGACGGGTTGTACAGTAACGGTGACGGTGGTTGTATACGGGTTGTACAGTAACGGTGACTGGTTGTAGACGGGTTGTACAGTAACGGTGACAGTGGTTGTAGACGGGTTGTACAGTAACGGTGACAGTGGTTGTAGACGGGTTGTACAGTAACGGTGACAGTGGTTGTAGACGGGTTGTACAGTAACGGTGACGGTGGTTGTAGACGGGTTGTACAGTAACGGTGACGGTGGTTGTAGACGGGTTGTACAACCCGTCCACAACCAACAACATTACTGTGCATGAGTCAACATTGTCTGGTACCTTTAAACACAGTAATTTGAAAATGATTCACAAACTTCTCGCCATTTATACCGTGTAATTTACCAGAGGATCTCGGCTAACACACAACTTACCGGAAAAACGTATATATATATATATATATATATATATATATATATATATATATATATATATATATATATATATATATATATATATATATATATATATATATATATATATATATAGATAGTTCGAGATATATATATCTCGAACTATCTACTTCTTTTGTAAGGTCTGATGGCGTAGTGGGTTAAAGCATACTAGTTATGCCAGCTACTGGAAGGTAGTTGTGCTTTCTGGGTTCGAGTCCCACTGGTGGGTGTTGTCCAAAGATTGTTTATCTTCACTTGTGGTTTATGCAAGTATAGGCTTATAAGCTGGACACGAGTTCTCTCACATTGACAGTGGCTTGACGAAAATTGCAGACTGACCCCTCACTCATCTGGTGCCTTCGGGAGGTAGAGATGTTTGAGATATATATATCTCGAACTATCTACTTCTTTTGTAAGGTCTGATGGCGTAGTGGGTTAAAGCATACTAGTTATGCCAGCTACTGGAAGGTAGTTGTGCTTTCTGGGTTCGAGTCCCACTGGTGGGTGTTGTCCAAAGATTGTTTATCTTCACTTGTGGTTTATGCAAGTATAGGCTTATAAGCTGGACACGAGTTCTCTCACATTGACAGTGGCTTGACGAAAATTGCAGACTGACCCCTCACTCATCTGGTGCCTTCGGGAGGTAGAGATGTTTGAGATATATATATCTCGAACTATCTACTTCTTTTGTAAGGTCTGATGGCGTAGTGGGTTAAAGCATACTAGTTATGCCAGCTACTGGAAGGTAGTTGTGCTTTCTGGGTTCGAGTCCCACTGGTGGGTGTTGTCCAAAGATTGTTTATCTTCACTTGTGGTTTATGCAAGTATAGGCTTATAAGCTGGACACGAGTTCTCTCACATTGACAGTGGCTTGACGAAAATTGCAGACTGACCCCTCACTCATCTGGTGCCTTCGGGAGGTAGAGATGTTTGAGATATATATATCTCGAACTATCTACTTCTTTTGTAAGGTCTGATGGCGTAGTGGGTTAAAGCATACTAGTTATGCCAGCTACTGGAAGGTAGTTGTGCTTTCTGGGTTCGAGTCCCACTGGTGGGTGTTGTCCAAAGATTGTTTATCTTCACTTGTGGTTTATGCAAGTATAGGCTTATAAGCTGGACACGAGTTCTCTCACATTGACAGTGGCTTGACGAAAATTGCAGACTGACCCCTCACTCATCTGGTGCCTTCGGGAGGTAGAGATGTTTGAGATATATATATCTCGAACTATCTACTTCTTTTGTAAGGTCTGATGGCGTAGTGAGTTAAAGCATACTAGTTATGCCAGCTACTGGAAGGTAGTTGTGCTTTCTGGGTTCGAGTCCCACTGGTGGGTGTTGTCCAAAGATTGTTTATCTTCACTTGTGGTTTATGCAAGTATAGGCTTATAAGCTGGACACGAGTTCTCTCACATTGACAGTGGCTTGACGAAAATTGCAGACTGACCCCTCACTCATCTGGTGCCTTCGGGAGGTAGAGATGTTTGAGATATATATATCTCGAACTATCTACTTCTTTTGTAAGGTCTGATGGCGTAGTGGGTTAAAGCATACTAGTTATGCCAGCTACTGGAAGGTAGTTGTGCTTTCTGGGTTCGAGTCCCACTGGTGGGTGTTGTCCAAAGATTGTTTATCTTCACTTGTGGTTTATGCAAGTATAGGCTTATAAGCTGGACACGAGTTCTCTCACATTGACAGTGGCTTGACGAAAATTGCAGACTGACCCCTCACTCATCTGGTGCCTTCGGGAGGTAGAGATGTTTGAGATATATATATCTCGAACTATCTACTTCTTTTGTAAGGTCTGATGGCGTAGTGGGTTAAAGCATACTAGTTATGCCAGCTACTGGAAGGTAGTTGTGCTTTCTGGGTTCGAGTCCCACTGGTGGGTGTTGTCCAAAGATTGTTTATCTTCACTTGTGGTTTATGCAAGTATAGGCTTATAAGCTGGACACGAGTTCTCTCACATTGACAGTGGCTTGACGAAAATTGCAGACTGACCCCTCACTCATCTGGTGCCTTCGGGAGGTAGAGATGTTTGAGATATATATATCTCGAACTATCTACTTCTTTTGTAAGGTCTGATGGCGTAGTGGGTTAAAGCATACTAGTTATGCCAGCTACTGGAAGGTAGTTGTGCTTTCTGGGTTCGAGTCCCACTGGTGGGTGTTGTCCAAAGATTGTTTATCTTCATTTGTGGTTTATGCAAGTATAGGCTTATAAGCTGGACACGAGTTCTCTCACATTGACAGTGGCTTGACGAAAATTGCAGACTGACCCCTCACTCATCTGGTGCCTTCGGGAGGTAGAGATGTTTGAGATATATATATCTCGAACTATCTACTTCTTTTGTAAGGTCTGATGGCGTAGTGGGTTAAAGCATACTAGTTATGCCAGCTACTGGAAGGTAGTTGTGCTTTCTGGGTTCGAGTCCCACTGGTGGGTGTTGTCCAAAGATTGTTTATCTTCACTTGTGGTTTATGCAAGTATAGGCATATATATATATATATATATATATATATATATATATATATATATGTCGTACCTAGTAGCCAGAACGCACTTATCAGCCTACTATGCAAGGCCCAATTTGCCTAATAAGCCAAGTTTTCATGAATTAATGTTTTTTCGACGACCTAACCTACCTAACCTAACCTAACCTAGCTTTTTTGGCTACCTAACCTAACCTATAAAGATAGGTTAGGTTAGGTTAGGTAGGGTTGGTTAGGTTCGGTCATATATCTACGTTAATTTAAACTCCAATAAAAAAAAAATTGGCCTCATACATAATGAAATGGGTAGCTTTATCATTTCATAAGAAAAAAATTAGAGAAAATTTATTAATTCAGGAAAACTTGGCTTATTAGGCAAATCGGGCCTTGTATAGTAGGCTGAGAAGTGCGTTCTGGCTACTAGGTACGACATATATATATATATACATATATATATATATATATATATATATATATATATATATATATATATATATATATATATATCTTTGCTCTTTTAAGCGTTACTGTAAGTCATAAAAACTCATGTTGTTGTTTTAGAATCAGCTACTGGGAACAAAAAGTTGCAAGTAGCACGGGCTATGGTGAGCCCGGAGTGGACTTACCTGGCACAGGAGCGGGGCTGTAACTAGCTTTCACGAGGGATACGAACACAGGGACACAAGCTGAAAAACTTAGTACCATGTGACCCATGAAAGGGAAGGGAACTATGAGGAGAAAGCGCCAAGCCATTATGACTATATAGCCCTTGGAAGGGGGTAAAAATAAGGATTTGGGATGGGACGCGGGGAAGGAATGGTGCCCCAACCACTTGGACGGTCTGGGATTGAACGCCGACCTGCATGAAGTGAGACCGTGGCTCTACCGTCCAGCCCAAGTGGTTGGACTATGGCCCAATGTTCTCGCACGGTCTCTGGCTGTGACTCCAGACTCATGAATGAGGTGTGGAGCAGGGGTCACTACCACACCTCATTCATGAGTCAGGGGTCACTACCACACCTAATTCATGGGTCAGGGGTCACTACCACACCTAATTCATGGGTCAGGGGTCACTACCACACCTAATTCATGAGTCAGGGGTCACTACCACACCTAATTCATGGGTCTGGAGTCACTACCACACCTCATTCATGAGTCAGGGGTCACTACCACACCTAATTCATGGGTCTGGAGTCACTACCACACCTCATTCATGAGTCAGGGGTCACTACCACACCTCATTCATGGGTCAGGGGTCACTACCACACCTCATTCATGAGTCAGGGGTCATTACGACACCTAATTCATGGGTCAGGGGTCACTACCACACCTCATTCATGAGTCAGGGGTCACTACCACATCTCATTCATGGGTCAGGGGTCACTACCACCTCATTCATGGGTCAGGGGTCACTACCACACCTCATTCATGAGTCAGGGGTCATTACCACACCTAATTCATGGGTCAGGGGTCACTACCACACCTCATTCATGGGTCAGGGGTCACTACCACACCTCATTCATGAGTCACGGGTCAGAGCCAGAGAGCGTGCGAGAACCTTCACATAACTGGACAGTTGTGAACCAGTTGGGTTGTTACAAGCAGCTGATCACGTGGTCATACTCCGGAAGCTGTAATACACTCTGACTCAACATTGCCTCCTCACCGGGATTCGAACTGTGAAACCTTGGATTGCTATACCAGCTCCATAACCATCATTTTACCGTAATGTGGTGGTTATCATTAAATTAATCACACACACACACACACACACACACACACACACACACACACACACACACACACACACACACACACACACACACACAGGTGTGTGTGTGTGGACACAGGTGGAAACTGAGTGCCCAAATGAGCCACAGAGATATTAGAAAGAACTTTTTTAGTGTCAGAGTGGTTGACAAATGGAATGCATTAGGAAGTGATGTGGTGGAGGCTGACTCCATACACAGTTTCAAGTGTAGATATGACAGAGCCCGATAGGCTCATGAATCTGTACACCTGTTGATTGACGGTTGAGAGGCGGGACCAAAGAGCCAGAGCTCAACCCCCGCAAACACAACTAGGTGAGTACACACACACACACACACACACACAGAAGGGGCCGTGGCCAAATGGACAGCGCTTGGGACTCGTAATCCCAGGGTTCGGGTTCGATCCCGGCCGCCGGCGGAAACAGATGGGCAGAGTTTCTTACACCCTGATGCCCCCTGTTACCTAGCAGTAAATAGGTACCTGGGAGTTAGACAGCTGTCACGGGCTGCTTCCTGGGGATGTGTGTGTACTCACCTAGTTGTGCTTGCAGGATCGAGCATTGCCTCATGGATCCCGCCTTTCCAGCCATCGGTTGTTTACAGCAATGACTCCTGTCCCATTTCCCTATCATATCTAGTTTTAAAATTATGAATAGAATTTGCTTCCACAACCTGCTCCTTAAGTGCATTCTAATTTTGCACTACTCTCACGCTAAAGGAAAACTTCCTAACATCCCTGTGACTCATCTGAGTTTCCAGTTTCCACCCATGTCCCCTCGTTCTGTTACTATTACGTGTGAACATTTCATCTATTTCCACTTTGTCAATTCCTATGAGTATTTTATATGTCCCTATCATATCCTCATATCCCTTCTCGCCCTTCTTTTTTCTAGTGTCGTAAGGTTCAGTTCCTTCAGACGCTCTTCATATCTCATCCCTCGTAACTCTGGGACAAACCTCGTCGCAAACTTCTGAAACTTTTCCAGTTTCCTTATGTTTCTTCAGGTGGGGACTCGATGATGGCGCGGCATACTCCAAGACTGACCTCACGTAGGCAGTGTGAAGCGTTTACGGCAGATTGATTGGCAGTTGAGAGGCGGGCCCAAAGAGCCAGAGCTCAACCCCCGCAAGCACAACTAGGTGAGTACACGCACACACACACTGGGAAAAGCAGTGAACAAGTGGAATAATGTAGAAGTGTTTAAATATTCTATATTAATAAATATTAATAAATATTCTATATTATATTATATATATTCTTTAAACACTATCTTCATACACTGTGTGGAGCCACTGTAAGGGCCGCGTGCTAAAGGGCCACATCGCAGTCACATAAAGAGTTCAAACATGTTAGTTCTAGACACATAAGCAAGGACGCCTTCCAAACATTATACACTGCCTATGTCAGACCAATGCTGGAATATGCAGCGCTAGCATGGAACTTGCATCTTGCAAAATACAAAATGAAATTAAGAAGGTCTGAAGATATGCCACAAGACTGATACTGAAGTGATAAGATTTAGTTACGAGATAAAGTTAATAAAAATTAACCAACGATCACTGGTGGAGAGAAAATACAGAGGAAACATGTTTTACACATAAGATAGTTAGAAGAATAACTAACATGGGTAAGAACAAGTTATTACTATTAAATAGGAATAGAAAATATGGTCACACGTGGAGACTATACAGATGACTGCAGAACACCAGGCACTCTCCAGACACCAAGCAGAACGCCTTAAGAGACACCAACGTCTCTATGCCTTCACATGCCCACTTGGGGACTGTCAGCCCCAAAGATCTCAGTATATAGGCAAGACAACAACGTCTCTTTCTAGGCGATTAACAATGCAAAAGCAACAGGGCTCCATCAAGGAACATATAAGCTCCTCACACAACCAGACCATCAGCAGAGACATCTTAACAAGCAGCACTGCAATAATCGACAGGTATAACAACAACAGAAGACTCGACATCAGCGAGGCACTACACATCAAAAAGTCAAGGCCAGCAATCAACAACCAGTTAACACGTAATTACATTCCACCCACTTCAAGACCCCGAGCCAATGCAGAGGCAGGATCCAATGACCCTGCCTTAGGAATACAAGCCGCCACAATAACATAAGCTGCCCATGTTGATACATTTAATACCCTATTAATATCCCCTGTGTTACGCCATTCATCCACTTGTTTCATCCATTTGTTCTGTACCACCTCAACCAAAGAGAATATAAACCTATGTAAAGCATGGTAAATTAGTCTTTGAGAATGTAAGGGGTGACCTTGTGAAACGCATCCCTAGGCGTCAAACCAAAATAAAACGTGTGAAAATGAACTTTGGAGAGTTAATTTTTCAATTACCCTCGACAGTGAAGAAAAACATTTGAAATATTAAGAAGATTCATGTTAGAATAATCAACACGACCCTTTCGGTCATATTCAACAACATATGTTAACAAGAAGACTATTACATTATATATATATATATATATATATATATATATATATATGTGGGAGACAACCGGCCACTAAAGGTCAAACACTTTATTAAAGAATGTTTACTGTCTAGTGGTGTAGCTCTATGACTTTACTGTCTAGTGGTGTAGCTCTGTAACTTTAGTTTCCTGACATCTGATGCCTTGAGGCACAACTTTATTTTAGCCATCCAATACTGATCACAACACACACCTGAAACATCCAATACTGATACACAACACACACCTGAAACATCCAATACTGATCACAACACACACCTGAAACATCCAATACTGATACACAACACACACCTGAAACATCCAATACTGATCACAACACACACCTGAAACATCCAATACTGATCACAACACACACCTGAAACATCCAATACTGATACACAACATACACCTGAAACATCCAATACTGATACACAACACACACCTGAAACATCCAATACTGATACACAACATACACCTGAAACATCCAATACTGATACACAACATACACCTGAAACATCCAATACTGATACACAACATACACCTGAAACATCCAATACTGATACACAACATACACCTGAAACATCCAATATTGATACACAACATACACCTGAAACATCCAATATTGATACACAACATACACCTGAAACATCCAATATTGATACACAAAATACAACTTTCTACTCTGTGATGGATCATGTAATCAAAGTATATATGTGGTTCTGGTCATAACTCAATGACTGGTGTTAGCCAGTTCAGTTGGTGCCATCTGGTGGTCGCCTGGTGAGATGCACAAGAATTCCTGTCATATATTAGTGGGATGCCAAAGAAGTGTTGCCATATGACTGCGTTGCTTAAGGATTCACGGCGACAATGAGGGCTTCGCAGCGCCTTGGATCTGACGAGGAATTCAAAGATGGTGAGCATGACGATACATCTTAAATGTAGAATACTAATGCGGAGCTTAGAGTGTGACTATTAGTATGGGTGAAGTCAAGAATGTGAGTGTGAGTAGTGTGGATAAAACCATAGGAATGTGTATCAGTGTAGTGGGGACTTGCGTTGCTATGTGTAGCAAGGATGGGACGAGAAAAGTAGATATGTATAGTGTGGATTAAACTAGCTATACTAATGTGTAATGTGGATGGAACTAGTAGATGTGTGTTGTGTGGGTTACCCTAGTTATGTACTCGTCTAGTTGTGCTTGCGAGGGTTGAGCTTCGGCTCTTTGGTCCCGCCTCTCAAATGCTAATTTGGGTACTAAGTTTCCACCTGTGTCCCCTTGTTCGTGTTCCACCCATGCTAAATAATTTGTCTTTATCCACCCTGTTAATTCCTCGGAGAATTTTATAGGTGGTGATCATGTCTCCCCCTTACGCTTCTGTCTTCCAGGGACGTGAGGTTTAGCTCCCGTAGCCTTTCCTCGTAGCTCATACCTCTCAGTTCTAGGACTAGTCTAATGGCATACCTCTCAATCTTTAACTTTGTCTTGTGTTTAATTAGGTAGGTTTAACTAGGCTGTAGCTACATGGTTATCATATTTAATATGCATAAATTTGAAAATGTTGGTAGGCGAGTTATGTAGATGAAACGATAACTGAAGCTGTGTTACGTGTTTAAATAAATAAATAAATAAATAAATAAATAAATAAATAAATAAATAAATAAATAAATAAATAAATAAATGTTTATTTAGGTAAGGTACATACATACAAGAGATTTTACAAAGTTTGTTGGATTAATAGATAGAGCTAGTACATACAATCAGTGATACAGTTGGCACTAAGGACAAAACATGGATGCCGTAAGGGAACGTAACTGGTGGTGCGCATGCGCGAAGCGTAGACAAAACAACGACAGCGTGCAGCATCCTGACGACGTATATGCTACAGCGAATGAGGCTGAAATCAATCCTTTAAAGGTATGTGTGTTAGGAGGGCGGCTTGGTGGTGGCGGGACGCAGTCTGTATACAAACACATTAATCACACTATCCTTGACAAGGAGGGGATAGGGGGAGGAGGGGCAGGGGCTCGGGAGAAGAGGGGAGGAGGAAGGGGGGGGAGGAGAGGAGGAGCAGGAGGAGGAAGGGGGGGGGAGGAGGAGGAGGAGGAAAGAGGAGGTGGGGGGAGGTGAGAAGAGACGTCTGCAACAGGCCAATTTGTTAATATATAAAAACACAAAAAACATGTACACAGATGATTAACTATATAAAGAAGTAGAACAAATTAACTAAACATAAGGTTATGCTAAAAATTAATGTACCTTTATTTAGTTTGTTGTTGTTGTTATAGATTCAGCTACTCGGAACAAGTTCCAAGTAGCACGGGCTATGGTGAGCCCGTAACTTACCTGGCACAGGAGCGGGGCAAGTAGCACGGGCTATGGTGAGCCCGTAACTTACCTGGCACAGGAGCGGGGCAAGTAGCACGGGCTATGGTGAGCCCGTAACTTACCTGGCACAGGAGCGGGGCAAGTAGCACGGGCTATGGTGAGCCCGTAGCTTACCTGGCACAGGAGCGGGGCAAGTAGCACGGACTATGGTGAGCCCGTAACTTACCTGGCACAGGAGCGGGGCAAGTAGCACGGGCTATGGTGAGCCCGTAACTTACCTGGCACAGGAGCGGGGCAAGTAGCACGGGCTATGGTGAGCCCGTAACTTACCTGGCACAGGAGCGGGGCAAGTAGCACGGGCTATGGTGAGCCCGTAACTTACCTGGCACAGGAGCGGGGCAAGTAGTACGGGCTATGGTGAGCCCGTAACTTACCTGGCACAGGAGCGGGGCAAGTAGCACGGGCTATGGTGAGCCCGTAACTTACCTGGCACAGGAGTGGGGCAAGTAGCAAAAAAAAAAAACAGTCCATGTACCCAAGCGAAGTGATTAGTTGCACCTTTAATAAGGTCAAGTCCTTCTCAACCCACTCGTTCCTGTATATTGGATCTGAGACGTTTCTGGCATCACTGGATAATCAGTTGCTAGCGTATTAAGGGCAGTGTTAATTCCCTTTATTTCCTTGGACATATATATGTCTGTATAGCAGAGCTTAACATACTATCTTATTCGGCTGTAGACGGGATTGAAGGCCGGGCCTGAAGGATATATTTAAGACTACTTAAGAGTTAAGAAATATAACATTGATATTGCTCTCACAATGTTGGCGAGTCGCAGCTGCTCGACAAAATTGAAGCAATAATTTCTTAACAACTTGCTGTCGTTACCGTAGGCTGCTGGTAAATACTAAATTAAACAAATATACAGAAATTTGTGGAAACTCTTTGTGGCATAACAGTGTTTGATGGTTGGGTTAACTGGTAAATGATGTGAGAGTGAATGATGTACATGCTGCTATGGCGGTATGTCCACTCACAAGATGACTGGCGCTGCCCAATACTGTCACTATGGCCGTGTGTCCACTCACAAGATGACTGGCGCTGCCCAATACTGTCAGTATGGCGGTGTGTCCACTCACAAGATGACTGGCGCTGCCCAATACTGTCACTGTGGCGGTATGTCCACTCACAAGATGACTGGCGCTGCCCAATACTGTCACTATGGCGGTGTGTCCACTCACAAGATGACTGGCGCTGCCCAATACTGTCAGTATGGCGGTGTGTACACTCACAAGATGACTGGCGCTGCCCAATACTGTCACTGTGGCGGTATGTCCACTCACAAGATGACTGGCGCTGCCCAATACTGTCACTATGGCGGTATGTCCACTCACAAGATGACTGGCGCTGCCCAATACTGTCACTATGGCGGTGTGTCCACTCACAAGATGACTGGCGCTGCCCAATACTGTCACTATGGCGGTGTGTTCACTCACAGGATGACTGGCGCTGCCCAATACTGTCACTATGGCGGTGTGTACACTCACAAGATGACTGGCGCTGCCCAATAAACTCGCCCCTCGGGGCAAAATTTAAAAATTTAAGTGTGGGTGATGGAGAAGTCCAGTGACCAGGGGGTGAGGCCTGGCTACCAGCCGCCATAGCCTAGGGCACCCAGGAGTAGGCTACCTAGGACACTATCCACCTCTCAACTGTAGATCCAATTTCCAGCTGTCTTGTATGAAGATCTCATAAGGACACCAATAAACGAGGACCAGATATTAACACATTAATTTTCAAAAGCTATTCGTGTAGAAGTTTCAGCTGTTTTGAAGATTCAAAATTATTTGAAAATTAAAATTGCATTTGTATACTCTTGCAATTAATTTACGTTTGTCAATGGTAAAAGTTAAGATGAACTCAACTACTCCAGACAGACAATTTAAAAGCTTAATGAAGTACACTAATGTAACGATACTACACTAAATCTATATATTGATAATATGCATTGAGCGATACATCAACGGTACAGTGTGCATACATCAACGGTACAGTGTGTATACATCAACGGTACAGCGTATATTGAACGATACATCAACGCTGAGCGATGGATCAACTTCATGCACAACGTGTATTGAGCGATGCATTGAAACAAGGATATAGATCAGCAATAATTTCAGTTTCTGTTGAGACTGAGTAAGGAGCCGAGGATGGGTTCCGCGTGATATTAACCTTAGAGTCGAAGGGCACCGTCCAAGGTTGCAGTTAGGGGCGTGATATTGGACGTTAGGGGTGAGGACGGAACACATGGTTGTCCAGGGGTGTGAGGCTGATGGTAGCTACGTGGTCCTCAAGTGTGTTGGATCCTGTGCAGATGATGTGTAGTGTTGGAGAAGCTGTATGGCGGCCTCTGGGGAGGTGGCCTTGTGTGGCTGTAGCCGTGTAAGTGTGTGTCCGGGTGGCTCAGGGGTAGCGTTCACGAGACTATACCAGGGCAGCAGTATGGGACCTTCAGGGGAAGGGATAAGTCTGGGACAAGTACCAACAACACTGATGACCCGGAATGACATGGAGAGCAACGTGGGACCTAAGGAACAAGATCTTCTGGGTATAATAATTTTATAATGTAGAAGTGTGAGGTATATGAAGGGTAGTTTACGAGTGCTCCGTGACGGAACATACTGGAGATGACTGTGTGCTGAATCTGAAACAGTGTGCGTGTTATGACAAGATGTAAGGCGGTTAGCCGCTACCCAGTGTAACCGGAAGTCCGGAACATGACCGGAAGTAGTGGCAGTTGATGCACAATGGGGGACGGGTGTTGTTGGCCCGCCAGAGACGGTGTTACATATTTACCTGAGGGCCGCCATCTCTTGTGACATCGTCAGAGACAGGAAGCCGGTGGTTTGTCAACAGTCCTCTACACGGAGACTTGGTTAAGACACTACACGGTGTGGACTAAAGACCAGGGGCCAGATTCACGAAGCAGTTACGCAAGTACTTACGAACGTGTTCATCTTTCCTCAATCTTTGACGGCTTTGGTTACATTTATTAAACAGTTTACAAGCATGAAAACTTGCCAATCAACTGTTGTTATTGTTATAAACAGCCTCCTGGTGCTTCGGGGCTCATTAATTTTTTAATAATAATAAACAAAGCCGCCAAAGATTGAGAAAAGATGGACAGGTTCGTAAGTGCTTGCGTACCTGCTTCGTGAATCTGGCCCCAGACCAGCGGCTCTCTCTCCTAACTATCTACGGGCTCACCATAGGCCGTGTTACTTGGAACTTTTTGTTCCAAGTAGCGAATCTTTAACAACAACAAACGGTTCTCTCTCATAGGTGTTTCTACACCTTTATGTCATTACCAGACGCTGCCATCTGTCTCCAAGAGACGTTGTTGACGTGTGTGTGAGAGTAGTGAGTGTGGGGGACAGGAAGACAGGCAACAAGGCAAGCTGCAGGGAAACACAAGACGCAGCAGGGAACGACGGCTGATTTAACACGCAGGGGCCCGCCAAACACACACCGAAACTACGACGTTGGTGCAACGTTCGAACAAGTTTTAACACCTCCTAACCAGTTATAACAACCAATATATCAAGTTGTAACAACGTTCTAATACGTTATAAACACTTTAAGCCAAGATGTAACAACTTTATTACAAGTTGTAACAAGCGGAAAATAGAGACAGTTTCGGTTTGTGTTTCCAGGGGGACGATGGGGAGGCAAATAGTAGGGGCACCTGAGGGTTAGTAGGGCAAGGCAGGGGAGCTGGGGATGACAGGGTGTGGCAAAGTAATGCTGGGGGAGGAGGGAGCAGGGGAAGGCAACATGGCCACAACAACATGGTAACCAACCAACTTCCCCACACAATCAACGCCCGCAAAATTCTCACACAAATGAGCCCAGAGTAACATATAATAAATCAATAAATTCCGATCATACCTTGAGGTGCTTCCGGGGCTCAGCGTCCCCGCGGCCCGGTCGTCGACCAGGCCTCCTGGTTGCTGGACTGATCAACCAGGCTTCTGGACTGATCAATCATTAACATTTGTGTGTTGTGACCAGGTGACACCGGACAGGAAACGGGATTGTGGGGTACCACAGTGTCGACCACCGGGTAGCCACAACTTCCCCCTCTACCACAGGTAACCCACCTCCCCCCTCCCAGCCCACCCCCACACCCCTGCTCTGCCCCACCCCTACCACCATCCTTCTATCTATACCGTCTCCTGTCGAGCCTCGTCCCTTACTATCCGCCAATTACTGCACCCACCCCTCTCTTTACTTCCTATCACGTCTGTGTGTGGGATTCCGCTGGGCATGTAATACCAGGCGGAATGCAGGAGACATGATAACAACGTATAAGATTTTCTGGGAATAACTAAGGTAATATAGAGGAAATGTTCGGTATTAGGAAGGACAAAACTATGATAAGTATTCTCCTGCCCCATCACCATCACCTGACCCACCTCCATCACCATCACCTGCTCCATCACCATCACCTGACCCACCTCCATCACCTGACCCACCTCCATCACCATCACCTGACCCACCTCCATCACCATCACCTGACCCACCTCCATCACCTGACCCACCTCCATCACCATCACCTGACCCACCTCCATCACCTGACCCACCTCCATCACCATCACCTGCCCCATCACCATCACCTGACCCACCTCCATCACCTCACCCACCTCCATCACCATCACCTGCCCCATCTCCATCACCTCACCCACCTCCATCACCTTATACCCAATGAAAGGACGACCTCGAAGCATTCCGGAGCTCATTAACAGAGTAATAATTAGAGACTAATTACAGGAGTAAGAGGGCGACCACTCCACAGCCTTCAGAAGGACTCTTGTGTGAGGATGCTCAGACCGCTCCTCTGGGACATCTTCACTGACATCCTGGAGTCAACGCTAGAGGTTAGCACCCATGTACATGACTACACACTGACGTCACCAGAGAGATATCAATTAAACCCTTGAAACTATTTTATCTTTGGGACGAAGTTGCCAAATATACGTTCTTATCATGAGACTAAACAAGATAACGCTGATAATCAGTTAATTACCGTATTAGGCGTGGAAATTTGTTCTTCCTAAGACATGTGAACAATGTTGCCGCCAAGTGTGGCAGGAAACGAGGTAGTTGGAGGCTGACGCAGCACCTGGATCTTAAGAGTTGTTAAGGGCTCTCTACCGCTACCAAATTACATCTGTAACGGAGCACTCACCACTAATTTGAGATACCTGTCCACAGTCTTATCTAAAGGTGTTATACACAATTGGAGAGAAGCCGCGCCACTAGTGTGTGGTAAAGAGAATGTAGGTCACTATATATGACACACTCACAAGTATTACGGGCTCACCATAGCCCGTGCTACATGGACACTTCGTTTTGAGTAGCTAAATCTAAAACAACAACAACAACACTCACAAGACTTACGGGCTATTCATGCCCGTGCCAGCTCTTGGGTGGCTTAATCTTTATGAATCAATCACTGACAAGAGTTGTAGCTCGTCTCTCTGTATTCCCCCAATGTTCACAACACACTCACCTTCTCTACAAGTGCCTCAGGAGCCTACCACTAGGCTAGGCTACATCCCATGTTTTGTCCGCTCTTCTTGTCCTCTCCAGCGAGGTTTAATAATAATAATTTATTTAGGAAAAGTACATACATACATACATCTAAGTACATACATCTCTTCTCCCTTTTTCTGTTCATTGTCTTCTACGCTCCCTTGCTATCCTCTTCTTATTCCTATTACTATCTCCTTCGGTGGTTATAATAGGAGCTGCCTCGTATGGGCCAATAGGCCTGCTGCAGTTCTCATTACTACTATCCCCTACACCTGACTTTCCTCCTCAGCTCTCTCTTGCCTATTTAATGCCTGTCCCTACCTGTCCTCATCACAATCGACTTGAGAATGGTCCAGGACGGACCGAAACGTCGTCGTCCCTTCAATTTCTAGTGGGTGGTCTGGTCAACATACTTCAGCCACGTTATTGTGACTCATCGCCTACAGTACATACATAGTTGCAGAGTTACAGTACAGACATTCTGTTTGATTTAAAGATAGAGTTAGTACATACAATACCTAAAGCCACTAGTACGCATAGCGTTTCGGGCAAGACTAAGATCTAAGATCTAAAAATAAGTTTAGATCTGTGAGCCTATCAGGTTTAGAGTGTTGCGCTGTACCCAACAAGCAGCACTTACTACCTACGTGTGGTATAACACTGTCAGAAATTTCAGCTCTTTTTACCACCCGAAATACGCAAAATTATGGAATGCATTTTGGCCAGAGGCCCACAACAGTGCCACACTTCAACAGTCAAGTCTTGTCAACAGATGGTAAACACAACAGTATTCAATAAAGGAAAGAGCCCCAAGTCGTGCACTGATAACTGTACACAAAGTGTGCACTTGTACCTTCTAAACTCAACCCACAAGCTTTTTGTAACTTTTTCTTCCATTATTTGCGAAAGTAAACTGTCGCAAATAACGAAGAAAAAATATAAAAATATAAACAGATTTTTTCATCTCATTCGTGTTGTTATTATTGTGTTATTGGCGACGTGGACGGAAGCGTTTATGTTTTAATATACCGCTGGTTTACAATTTTCTTTTTGCTGAATTTATTTATTTGTCACAAATGGAGTAATATACGATATTAATAGTACTTTTCAGCCTGAATTCAAATATATTACTTTTTGCATCAAGAAACTTTTTTGTGATATATTAGTTAATTTTGAATCACTCGTGTATTTACATACATACATTACAAATACAAGGGTACCACCTTTGGTGCAATTGTAGGGACCCATAACCTTGGAGAAGAAAATAAAGAGTATTGAAAGAAGATCTTGTGGATTATCAATGAATTTCTTAATATTTTTTCTTCTACCACCCTTATTCTTTTTTTAATTAATTTTATTACCCTGTGTTAGAGTTTACACAAATTTATTACCAACTAATCAACAAGCACCTCCAAAGGATACCTGATCAACTAGGCTGTGACTCATACGTCAGCCTGCGAGCACCCGCGTCCAACAGTCTGGTACATCAGTCCAGCAACCAAGAAGCCTGGTCGACGACCGGGCCGCGGGGACGCTGAGCCTCGGAAGCACCTCAAGGTAACCCCAAGGTAACTAGAGTATATAAATATTAGCAAAGGGGTGATGTTTGATGACTTGGTGGCATGGTGTGTTGAGAAGACCCGTGATGAGGGTGGTTACCTTGAGGTTACCTTGAGGTGCTTCCGGGGCTTAGCGTCCCCGCGGCCCGGTCGTCGACCAGGCCTCCTGGTTGCTGGAGGTGTAGCAGCAGCAGTCAGTATACCACAACACTTGCCTCACCAATGTCCTCTCGTGCTCCAAATGTCTGGCAAGTTTTCCGAGAAGCAATCAAAGTGAGACTCCCAGAAGTGGATATTTAGAGAGACATTACATCCCAAATATTGACAAGAACTCGATGGTTCACACACTAAAACACCTTCTTGAGTTATCTTGAGATGATTTCGGGGCTTTAGTGTCCCCGCGGCCCGGTCCTCGACCAGGCCTCCACCCCCAGGAAGCAGCCCATGACAGCTGACTAACACCCAGGTACCTATTTACTGCTAGGTAACAGGGGCATTCAGGGTGAAAGAAACTTTGCCCATTTGTTTCTGCCTTGTGCGGGAATCGAACCCGCACCACAGAATTACGAGTCCTGCGCGCTATCCACCAGGCTACGAGGCCCCCCTTACCTTAGCTTTCTGCCTCGGGATTTCCCAATTTTTGTTTAGTGATATTCTTAACAGATGTTCATCTTCTTTGTTCAACTTCTCAAACATTTCATCTTGAAATATGTGTCCCTTGGTCACCAGGTCAGATGTGAGGGGTCACCAGGTCAGATGTGAGGGGTCACTAGGTCAGATGTGAGGGGTCACTAGGTCAGATGTGAGGGGTCACCAGGTCAGATGTGAGGGGTCACTAGGTCAGATGTGAGGGGTCACCAGGTCAGATGTGAGGGGTCACCAGGTCAGATGTGAGGGGTCACCAGGTCAGATGTGAGGGGTCACCAGGTCAGATGTGAGGGGTCACCAGGTCAGATGTGAGGAGTCACCAGGTCAGATGTGAGGGGTCACCAGGTCAGATGTGAGGGGTCACCAGGTCAGATGTGAGGGGTCACTAGGTCAGATGTGAGGGGTCACCAGGTCAGATGTGAGGGGTCACCAGGTCAGATGTGAGGGGTCACCAGGTCAGATGTGAGGGGTCACCAGGTCAGATGTGAGGGGTCACGAGTCTGGTGTTGAGTCAGTATAGTCCAACACAGAAATATGACGGTGGCTCTTATGTGAGAATACAACTAACTCTACCCACCCTACCCACCCAAGGAGCCGGTCGGCCGAGCTGACAGCACGCTGTACTTGTGATCCTGTGGTCCCGGATTCGATCCCGGACGCCGGCGATAAACAATGGGCAGAGTTTCTTTCACCCTATGCCCCTGTTACCTAGCAGTCAAATAGGTACCTGGGTGTTAGTCAGCTGTCATGGGCTGCTTCCTGGGGGTGGAGGCCTGGTCGAGGACCGGGCCGCGGGGATACTAAAGCCCCGAAATCATCCCAAGATAACCTCAAGATAGGATGCCAGACTGGCCACGTGGCTCGCCGCTCTGGGCTACAGGTGAAAGCCATTTATTATACAACCTATGAAGGTGAGCATTAGTAATTCGCGGTCGTAGGAAGGTGCCGCTGTGACCTCCACTTGACACCTGAGAGGTAGGAGTAGGAAGTGACTCGTATGGGTAGAAGCGGGCAAGAAGATTGACTGACTGACTCGCTTGCAAATTACCAGAGGTCGCATAATCAGGAGTGGCTCAGTTAATGGTGGTGCCAACGGTGCCTGCATCACCTGCCTGTCCCCCAGGGTCACGTCAGCCCGCCAGGACATGTGCTGCCAATAGTGGTTGCACCTTCACCTTGTGGAGAGTTGTGCTCAGCGCCTACTCCTTGGTATTATGAGCCTGAGTCACAGCCTTGAGACACCTTGAGAATGTCATAAGGATACGCCCACAAAACATACTCCTTCACAACCTCTCGCACACACACACATGACGAAAGACGCTCTCGTCAGAAACGGATTACAATTAGGATTATTGTCGATGTTTCACGATAGACGGTAAGCATTAATCACAGTCGTTAATATAGGATACATTAAAGTCACTGGCTATTTTTACATACACGAATATATAAATTATTTTGTTAATGTCATATGATAAAAACTCACTGAACTTTTAAGTGTGGATAAGTACTCATTTATGTTTGCATGGTCGAGATTTAGCTCCTGGGCCCTACCTTCACAGCTATTGGTTATCTAATGCAATAATTTCCAGGACCTAGAAGTGTCATCAGATTTCCATATCCTTAAAATTGTGATTCGGGTTAACTTCAACTCCCTCTATAACCCATCCCTCTTCTTCACTGCCTCTACACTAAAGAAGTTAACCCTTCTACTTCTTTCCCCATCTGGTAACTAACACTTTGTGTATAATTGGGTAGTAATCTGTGAAAGTAATTGTCGTTGACAGCTGAGGGCACGTTACAATGGCAGATTTGTGTTGTTTCATCTGCCAGTTATTGGAGTTTGTACCAATATGACAATATGGCCAAGTACCAAGCAAAAACTATTTTTTTTTCATTTTGTACAAAAAAATATATATAATTAAAGGACTGAGGGTTAAAATATTCGATATCCAGTCAGACACTTTAAAAGTTGCAAGAATAACAGTGTTAGTTTCCCTGCTTGAGAGATCTGTCTGTCTGTGGCCAGGTATATCTCTCCTGTATGTCTGTGGCCAGGTATATCTCTCCTGTATGTCTGTGGCCAGGTATATCTCTCCTGTATGTCTGTGGCCAGGTATATCTCTCCTGTATGTCTGTGGCCAGGTATATCTCTCCTGTATGTCTGTGGCCAGGTATATCTCTCCTGTATGTCTGTGGCCAGGTATATCTCTCCTGTATGTCTGTGGCCAGGTATATCTCTCCTGTATGTCTGTGGCCAGGTATATCTCTCCTGTATGTCTGTGGCCAGGTATATCTCTCCTGTATGTCTGTGGCCAGGTATATCTCTCCTGTATGTCTGTGGCCAGGTATATCTCTCCTGTATGTCTGTGGCCAGGTATATCTCTCCTGTATGTCTGTGGCCAGGTATATCTCTCCTGTATGTCTGTGGCCAGGTATATCACTCCTGTATGTCTGTGGCCAGGTATATCTCTCCTGTATGTCTGTGGCCAGGTATATCACTCCTGTATGTCTGTGGCCAGGTATATCACTCCTGTATGTCTGTGGCCAGGTATATCACTCCTGTATGTCTGTGGCCAGGTATATCACTCCTGTATGTCTGTGGCCAGGTATATCACTTCTGTATGTCTGTGGCCAGGTATATCTCTCCTGTATGTCAGTAGCCAGGTATATCTCTCCTGTATGTCTGTCTGTGGCCAGGTATATCTCTCCTGTATGTCAGTAGCCAGGTATATCTCTCCTGTATGTCTGTCTGTGGCCAGGTGTATCTCTCCTGTATGTCTGTCTGTGGCCAGGTATATCTCTCCTGTATATCAGCAGCCAGGTATATCACTCCTGTATGTCTGTGGCCAGGTATATCACTTCTGTATGTCTGTGGCCAGGTATATCTCTCCTGTATGTCAGTAGCCAGGTATATCTCTCCTGTATATCTGTCTGTGGCCAGGTATATCTCTCCTATATGTCTGTCTGTGGCCAGGTATATCTCTCCTGTATATCAGTAGCCAGGTATCTCTCTCCTGTATGTCTGTGGCCAGGTATATCACTTCTGTATGTCTGTGGCCAGGTATATCTCTCCTGTATGTCAGTAGCCAGGTATATCTCTCCTGTATGTCTGTCTGTGGCCAGGTATATCTCTCCTGTATGTCTGTCTGTGGCCAGGTATATCTCTCCTGTATGTCTGTCTGTGGCCAGGTATATCTCTCCTGTATATCAGTAGCCAGGTATATCTCTCCTGTATGTCTGTCTGTGGCCAGGTATATCACTTCTGTATGTCTGTGGCCAGGTATATCTCTCCTGTATGTCTGCCTGTGGCCAGGTATATCTCTCCTGTATGTCTGTCTGTGGTCAGGTATATCACTTCTGTATGTCTGTGGCCAGGTATATCTCTCCTGTATGTCTGTCTGTGGCCAGGTATATCTCTCCTGTATGTCTGTCTGTGGTCAGGTATATAACTTCTGTATGTCTGTGGCCAGGTATATCTCTCCTGTATACCAGTGGCCAGGTATATCACTCCAGTATACCAGTGGCCAGGTATATCTCTCCTGTATGTCAGTGGCCAGGTATATCTCTCCAGTATACAAGTGGCCAGGTATCTCTCCAGTATACCAGTGGCCAGGTATATCTCTCCAGTATACCAGTGGCCAGGTATATCACTCCTGTATACCAGTGGCCAGGTATATCTCTCCAGTATACCAGTGGCCAGGTATATCACTGCTGTATACCAGTGGCCAGGTATATCTTTCCCGTATACCAGTGGCCAGGTATATCACTACTGTATACCAGTGGCCAGGTATATCTTTCCCGTATACCAGTGGCCAGGTATATCACTACTGTATACCAGTGGCCAGGTATATCTCTCCAGTATACCAGTGGCCAGGTATATCACTACTGTATACCAGTGGCCAGGTATATCTTTCCCGTATACCAGTAGCCAGGTATATCACTACTGTATACCAGTGGCCAGGTATATCTCTCCAGTATACCAGTGGCCAGGTATATCACTACTGTATACCAGTGGCCAGGTATATCTCTCCCGTATACCAGTGGTCAGGTATATCTCTCCAGTATACCAGTGGCCAGGTATATCACTCCTGTATACCAGTGGCCAGGTATATCTCTCCAGTATACCAGTGGCCAGGTATATCTCTCCCGTATACCAGTGGCCAGGTATATCTCTCCAGTATACCAGTGGTCAGGTATATCTCTCCAGTATACCAGTGGCCAGGTATATCACTACTGTATACCAGTGGCCAGGTATATCTCTCCAGTATACCAGTGGCCAGGTATATCACTACTGTATACCAGTGGCCAGGTATATCTTTCCCGTATACCAGTAGCCAGGTATATCACTACTGTATACCAGTGGCCAGGTATATCTCTCCAGTATACCAGTGGCCAGGTATATCACTACTGTATACCAGTGGCCAGGTATATCTCTCCCGTATACCAGTGGTCAGGTATATCTCTCCAGTATACCAGTGGCCAGGTATATCACTCCTGTATACCAGTGGCCAGGTATATCTCTCCAGTATACCAGTGGCCAGGTATATCTCTCCCGTATACCAGTGGCCAGGTATATCTCTCCAGTATACCAGTGGCCAGGTATATCACTCCTGTATACCAGTGGCCAGGTATATCTCTCCAGTATACCAGTGGCCAGGTATATCACTGCTGTATACCAGTGGCCAGGTATATCTTTCCCGTATACCAGTGGCCAGGTATATCACTACTGTATACCAGTGGCCAGGTATATCTTTCCCGTATACCAGTGGCCAGGTATATCACTACTGTATACCAGTGGCCAGGTATATCTCTCCAGTATACCAGTGGCCAGGTATATCACTACTGTATACCAGTGGCCAGGTATATCTTTCCCGTATACCAGTAGCCAGGTATATCACTACTGTATACCAGTGGCCAGGTATATCTCTCCAGTATACCAGTGGCCAGGTATATCACTACTGTATACCAGTGGCCAGGTATATCTCTCCCGTATACCAGTGGTCAGGTATATCTCTCCAGTATACCAGTGGCCAGGTATATCACTCCTGTATACCAGTGGCCAGGTATATCTCTCCAGTATACCAGTGGCCAGGTATATCTCTCCCGTATACCAGTGGCCAGGTATATCTCTCCAGTATACCAGTGGCCAGGTATATCTCTCCCGTATACCAGTGGCCAGGTATATCTCTCCCGTATACCAGTGGCCAGGTATATCTCTCCAGTATACCAGTGGTCAGGTATATCTCTCCAGTATACCAGTGGTCAGGTATATCTCTCCAGTATACCAGTGGCCAGGTATATCACTCCTGTATACCAGTGGCCAGGTATATCTCTCCAGTATACCAGTGGCCAGGTATATCTCTCCCGTATACCAGTGGCCAGGTATATCTCTCCAGTATACCAGTGGCCAGGTATATCTCTCCCGTATACCAGTGGCCAGGTATATCTCTCCAGTATACCAGTGGCCAGGTATATCTCTCCCGTATACCAGTGGCCAGGTATATCTCTCCAGTATACCAGTGGCCAGGTATATCTCTCCCGTATACCAGTGGCCAGGTATATCTCTCCAGTATACCAGTGGCCAGGTATATCTCTCCCGTATACCAGTGGCCAGGTATATCTCTCCAGTATACCAGTGGCCAGGTATATCTCTCCCGTATACCAGTGGCCAGGTATATCTCTCCCGTATACCAGTGGCCAGGTATATCTCTCCCGTATACCAGTGGCCAGGTATATCTCTCCCGTATACCAGTGGCCAGGTATATCTCTCCCGTATACCAGTGGCCAGGTATATCTCTCCCGTATACCAGTGGCCAGGTATATCTCTCCCGTATACCAGTGGCCAGGTATATCTCTCCCGTACTAAAATTTCTGAAGCAATTTCGCCCAAGTCTAAATGCCAATACGCCGGACTAATGGACAGATGTTCTAAAATAATTTACTTTAACTCTTCCTTTATGAATCTAAGAATTAGTTAATGCCGCTATTAAAAATATTATTATTCAATATTATTAAATTTAAATTAAGATACAAACTCAAAATATTTGGTTTAATGCGTAGTTAGTTATTCCCATATTGCCACACACACACACACACACACACACACACACGGGGCGGGAAACTTTCACTCGTTGTGGCGAACACATCTTCGGAGACGGTTTACCACCGACAGATGGCGCCGCCAGCAGTGGAAAGTGGCGAGGGAGCAAGTGATGTGCACCAAGTGTGTGGTGCTGTGTGCACCAAGTGTGTGGCGCTGAGTGCACCAGGCACTGGCCTGGCACTGGCACATAACCTGTATCTCTCTTGAGGGAGGGGGGGGGGGTACAGACTATGTATGGTAAACAGAATCAAGCCAGTCAGTCAGTCCTCTCTCAAAATACGATTTTCTACCTTAATACCCACAAAAGGACTCCTCATTCAAGGACCACTATGCTACCAGCATGAAGATAGTAACATCGTCATGTTATTATTGTTGTTTAAGATTCGCTACCTAGAACAAATGACCGCAAGAAAGCAGGCGGACAGCCCGCCTGCTTTCATACCTCTCACTGTATTTCCCACTTCTATACTTCCCTTCACCTATGCCTCTCCTTCCTCTTTACTCAAAAAAAGGCAGTGGCCGCTGCCAGCTTTGGTCACATATTAACATGTACATTATGTACGCACACGAGCGCCTCTTAACACATGTTATATGTATTATATCAATATTTATTTTAATGTAGACATGTGTTATTGGGTATTAAGACATTTACTATTGAGAGAGAGAGAGAGAGAGAGAGAGAGAGAGAGAGAGAGAGAGAGAGAGAGAGAGAGAGAGAGAGAGAGAGAGAGAGAGAGAGAGAATAAGAGACAGGGAGAGACCCTGGAAACACAAACCGAAACTGTCTCTACTTTCCGCTTGTTACAACTTGTAATAAAGTTGTTACATCAGAGAGAGAGTGACAGTAAGGCAGAGAGAGAGTGACAGTAATAGACATTATGAGACAGAAAGAGACAGCCGTCTGCTCTCTCTCTCTAACAGCCAGGGGTAAAGAGGACAGAGGGGACAGAGGCAGTACCAACCAGACCTTGAAATCTATTCCTCCTTGTTATATCTGTCTAGTACAGTATACACCGTGGGGAGTCTGGTACAGTCTGTCACCCTCCCTCCACCTGTCTGTCACCCTCCCTCCACCTGTCTGTCACCCTCCCTCCACCTGTCTGTCACCCTCCCTCCACCTGTCTGTCACCCTCCCTCCACCTGTCTGCCACCCTCCCTCCACCTGTCAGCCACCCTCCCTCCACCTGTCTGCCACCCTCCCTCCACCTGTCTGCCACCCTCCCTCCACCTGTCAGCCACCCTCCCTCCACCTGTCTGCCACCCTCCCTCCACCTGTCAGTCACCCTCCCTCCACCTGTCAGCCACCCTCCCTCCACCTGTCTGCCACCCTCCCTCCACCTGTCAGTCACCCTCCCTCCACCTGTCTGCCACCCTCCCTCCACCTGTCTGCCACCCTCCCTCCACCTGTCAGCCACCCTCCCTCCACCTGTCTGCCACCCTCCCTCCACCTGTCAGCCACCCTCCCTCCACCTGTCTGCCACCCTCCCTCCACCTGTCAGTCACCCTCCCTCCACCTGTCTGCCTCTTCCACACGACTCAACACAAGAGAGTGTAGGCGGCCAAGAACAATGATTACAAAACACACGACAAGCCGAGGTCAGCGGCTGTGTAGAGTGAAGAGCAGGAGACGAGGTCACTGGGTACATGTGAGGGAGGGAGGGAGGGAGGGAAGACTGTGAGGGGAGGGAAAGTTATGAGCCTAGAGGGAAGTAACTAACAGGGCGGGGGGGGCCTCAGGGATGGGTGTTAGTCCCGTTAATGTTTACTGTTAACATCACCTGCTGGAGGCAATACAGAGCTATCCAAGCATGTTCTCAGGAGGCGAGCCCCCCCCCCCCCCCCCGGAAGGATGCTGAGGACTGCAGCATCCTCCAGCATCACCTGGGCTGCCATACCAACTGGGGGGGAACAATGCCTGATGAAACTGATGGTGGAAAATGTGATGCCATCAGTGTGTGTACTGAGAGCACATGTCCCGTGCTTCCCTCCTACAACATGACCCTTATGACAGGTGACAAGCGCCTGGGAGAGACTTGCACCTTGTAACGGGGGGGGTGGGGGAAGTAGAATGACGAGTAAGTAGGAAGTGAGTAGAAGAAGTAGAAGACGTAGATAGTAGAAGACGAAATAGATAGTAGAAGACGAAATAGATAGTAGAAGAAGAAATAGGAAATGCTGCCACCATCCATTCAAGACCATTCCATACAAGACAAGGAATGGAACTTGTCTGTATAACCAAATTCTCAAAGATGTTAACACGAGGTCATTATTAGTCTGTTCCATCGGTATCATGTACTCATTAAATCATGAAACCGCAGAGGCTTTCTCATCTTAACTCAAAAACTCTAGGGAACAAAGGTAAAGACCATTTAAATAATAACTTCAATTATATTTCACATGATAAGTATCATAATTTAAGCAATTCAATTAAAATGTTAAAGATTAATATTCAAAGTGAGTCATCATCCAAGAATTTGAGAACCCTACAACTGTCTGCCCCTGCTTCTCACACAACATTTGTAAACACAACCAAGTCACCTTAATGCTCAACTCACCAAGTGTCTGCCTATAGCTGGATTGAGAGGGGGGGGGGGTCTGTAGTTGACAGAGACTGTCCTGCCCTGCCGGCCGACAG
This sequence comes from Procambarus clarkii, assembly GCF_040958095.1. Lineage (NCBI taxonomy): Eukaryota > Metazoa > Arthropoda > Malacostraca > Decapoda > Cambaridae > Procambarus > Procambarus clarkii. The sequence goes on along the minus strand of NC_091184.1, from coordinate 36,756,343 downwards.
CCTCCCTGGCTAGGCCGTCTTCTCTCCTCTGCTGGCTGCTGTTCTTCTCCCTTCTTGTTAATGCTCTGTTCTCCGAGTATATATTGGGGAACCTAGTAACTAACTCCGCCCACAAGTAGATAGCCTCAGGCACTCTACCAAGCCACTCCTTAAACGTCGGCATGTTTGAAGGCTACCAGGCTCCAATTATAAGATTAGCAGAAGCAAGGTGAAATTCGCATGATCTGACCTCAGGTCACTTGAGGTCATTAACACTTCAAGGTGTGAGACTCAGGCCGACAACCTGGCGCCTTCTCAAATCCTTGTCTCTGACTCATATACTATATATATTTTAAATAAACTAAACCAAACACTTTTACAGTGTTACAACCTCACCCCAGGACAATATTACCAACAAACACCATACACGTGCACAGTCACATGAACGTAATATGTCACTGAGAAAATCATCTGGAGCGATGAGAGGAGTACCCTGGTCGAGGGTTCGAATCCTCTCATTGTTCCAATTGATTTTAACAAAGAGCCTATTAGAGCGTGCGAGACCTGTACACCTCTATAAATACCTCGGATAAGACTATAACACACACTGACGGTCACATATATGTGAGAGCACTGTTATTTTGACATGATTTCGGGGCTAATCGATTTCGATGATAATCCCCTCAGCCAAGGTAAGGTAAGGTAAGGTAAGGTAAGGTAAGACAACTTAAGATATCTACTATAAGCTACTTATAAGATTATAAGTATAAGCTACTTATAAGCTTACTTAGAAGATAAGCTACTCTATCCCTCTGAGAAGTATTTTATCGTCTCAATAAACGTACTTGAAGACAATTTAAACACTGGTTACATTAATTATTAAAATATAAAATTGTCGATTTAAATAAATTAAGAGTGTGTTCGCAGAGACACGCGGGGGGGGGGGGGGGTGAGGTTAACACACTCTGCAGCCTAATTTGATTTGTTAATCGCTTTAGCGCTGTTAAATAATATTTTTATAGTAAATATAAATAATGGGTTGGGGGAGGATGGGCAGGGTGTTGGGGTATGCTGGTAGTGGGGAGGGGAGAGTGTTGGGGTATGCTGGCAGTGGGGAGGGAAGGGAATGAGTGTGGGTATGCCGGCAGGTTGTGAATCATACCATCAGCGTCAAAGTTCTCTCACCTCCATGATAACCGTTATCTTCTCTATCTATGACTCACGCTGGCCTCCCGCGCTCCCCGTTATTCTAGAAATTCTTACTTGATTACTACTAACTTGTACACAAAAACTGTCACCGGAGCTCAGCGGACGCGCGGCTCACCCGGGGATCAAAGTTCGCGGAAGGTATTAGTTTTAGGCATCCATCAGTTAGTCTCAGGAGACTATAGAGTTGTCGGTCTGGAGTGGCTTCTTCAGGGCGCAAAGCCAGGGTAGGTTGATATGAGGGGGAGAAGCTGTTACCCATGCAGCAGGCCCCCTCCCCCACTTTCCACGGTGCCGAAAGTCTCCAATGGAAAGGCAAACGCCAATACGATTGGTTCCAGCGCCGTCGCTGAACTATCGGAACGAGGTTGAAGGTAACATCGAATTGCCCTAAAGGCTACATATACATACATTATTATATATATATTATATATGTGTGTGTGTGTGTGTGTGTGTGTGTGTGTGTGTGTGTGTGTGTGTGTGTGTGTGTGTGTGTGTGTGTACTCACCTAGTTGTACTCACCTAGTTGTGTCTGCAGGATCGAGCATTGACTCTTGGATCCCGCCTTTCGAGCATCGGTTGTTTACAGCAATGACTCCTGTCCCATTTCCCTATCATACCTGGTTTTAAAATTATGAATAGTATTTGCTTCCACAACCTGTTCCTGAAGTGCATTCCATTTCCCCACTACTCTCACGCTAAAAGAAAACTTCCTAACATCTCTGTGACTCATCTGAGTTTCAAGCTTCCATCCATGTCCTCTCGTTCTGTTACTATTCCGTGTGAACATTTCGTCTATGTCCACTCTGTCAATCCCTCTGAGTATCTTATACGTTCCTATCATGTCCCCCCTCTCCCTTCTTCTTTCTAGTGTCGTAAGGCACAGTTCCCTCAGGCGCTCCTCATACCCCATCCCTCGTAGCTCTGGGACGAGTCTCGTTGCAAACCTCTGAACCTTTTCCAGTTTCATTATATGCTTCTTCAGATGGGGACTCCATGATGAGGCGGCATACTCTAAGACTGGCCTTACGTAGGCAGTGTAAAGCGCCCTAAATGCCTCCTTACTTAGGTTTCTGAATGATGTTCTAACTTTTGCCAGTGTAGAGTACGCTGCTGTCGTTATCCTATTAATATGTGCCTCAGGAGATAGATTAGGTGTTACGTCCACCCCCAGGTCTCTTTCACGCGTCGTTACAGGTAGGCTGTTCCCCTTCATTGTGTACTGTCCCTTTGGTCTCCTATCTCCTAGTCCCATTTCCATAACTTTACATTTGCTCGTGTTGAATTCTAGTAGCCATTTCTCTGACCATCTCTGCAATCTGTTCAGGTCCTCTTGGAGGATCCTGCAATCCTCATCTGTCACAACTCTTCTCATCAACTTTGCATCATCCGCAAACATCGACATGTAGGACTCTACGCCTGTAAACATGTCGTTAACATATACGAGAAATATAATTGGTCCCAGCACCGATCCTTGTGGTACTCCACTTGTTACTGTTCGCCAGTCCGACTTCTCGCCCCTTACCGTAACTCTTTGGCTCCTTCCTGTTAGGTAGTTCCTTATCCATGCTAGGACCTTTCCCCCCACCCCCGCCTGCCTCTCGAGCTTGAACAGCAGTCTCATGTGCGGTACTGTATCAAAGGCTTTTTGGCAGTCCAGAAATATGCAGTCTGCCCAACCATCTCTGTCCTGTCTTATCCTCGTTATTTTATCATAGAATTCTAGAAGGTTTGTTAGGCACGATTTCCCTGTCCAGAACCCATGTTGATGTTTGTTCACAAACCTAATGTTCTCCAGGTGTGCAACCAGTCGTAGCCTAATTATTCTTTCCAGTATTTTACAGGGGATGCTTGTCAGTGATACAGGTCTATAGTTAAGTGCCTCCTCCCTATCACCTTTCTTGAAGATCGGCACGACATTTGCCTTCTTCCAGCAACTGGGCAATTCTCCTGACATAAGTGACTCATTAAAGATCATTGCCAGAGGCACGCTGAGGGCCTGTGCTGCTTCTTTTAGTATCCACGGTGATACTTTGTCTGGTCCAACTGCTTTAGTTGCATCTAGAGTTGTCAACTGTTTCATTACCTCCTCTGCTGTCACCTCTATATCTGATAGTCTTTCATCTAGGGTAACCCCTTCCAACAATGGGAGCTGCTCAGGCTCGGTAGTGAACACTCCATGGAAACTGGCATTCAGTGCCTCGCAGATTTCCTTGTCACTTTCAGTATATGCCCCCTCTGTCTTCCTTAGTCTTGTCACTTGGTCGTTCACCGACATTTTTCTTCTTATATGACTGTGTAGTAACTTAGGTTTTTTTCGCTTTGATTGCAATATCGTTCTCATAGTCCCTTTCCGATGTTCGTCTTATGTTAATGTAATCGTTCCTAGCTCTGTTGTATCTGCTTCTGTTGGCCTCTGTTCTTTGTCTTCTGTACTTCCTCCACTCCCGCCTGCTGGCCATTTGTGTGTGTGTGTGTGTGTGTGTGTGTGTGTGTGTGTGTGTGTGTGTGTGTGTGTGTGTGTGTGTGTGTGTGTGTGTGTGTGTGTGTATTCACCTAGTTGTGTTTGCGGGGGTTGAGCTTTGTTTTTTCGGCCCGCCTCTCAACTGTCAATCAACTGTTTACTATTTTTTTCCACACCACACACACACCCCCAGGAAGCAGCCCGTAACAGCTGACTAACTCCCAGGTACCTATTTACTGCTAGGTAACAGGGGCATTCAGGGTGTGTGTGTGTGAGAGAGAGAGAGCGCAGTTTAAATGCAGGAGTGAGGAGGGCGCATAGAGTATGAGGTTGAGGACTTGAGAGAGGACAGGGCGGGGGTCTTGTGGTGGGTGTGGAGTGTTGGAACACTAGTCCTGACGTCAATTCATCATGTGTAGGTCGTGTTAAGTGGGTCAATACTGTGCCTGGCGGACCATAATCTAACATAGCGTTAGGGTCTTGGGAGAGGTGGTCGTCGTTAGCTCGGGTACCCGTCGTCTAGGGTCGGCTCGGGGGGGCAGTTGAAAGAGTGATTAGGAGTCAAATCTCTAGTTTTATGGAGAACAATGGCCTTAATCGCCACCCAGGTCTACAGGGATCTAAAGCGGGAAGATCACGTCTTTCGCAATTACTCAACCACTGACATCACGGAGGCTTTCGAAGAAAATCAAAATGAAAATGTTCTCTCTAGAAAGGAGGCGAGAGAATTATCACATAACATATACACTGAAAGTCCTGAAAGGCCAGTTCCCAACTTTATACAGTAAAATAACAACATATAGAAGCGAAATATGTGGCAGGAAATGCAGAACAGAGGCAGTGAAGAGCAGAGGTGCCAAATGCACAGTCGGAGAACATTATGAACATCAGAGATCCACGGCTGTTCAATATCTTCCCAACAAATAAAACATATATTGCCAGAAACTAAAGTGGACATGTTCAAGACAACATTAGACAAGTTCCTGCAAGAAGTGACGGGTCAACAAGGCTGTGAAGTATATGGGAGTCTGCAGGCTGCTGCTCTAAGCAATATATTTTACATCAAGTTATCACAAGTAAAGCCTGGCCCGAGGCCGAGTTCACGAAGTAGCAGAGCTCCCAGAACCCTCTCCCGGCATACTCCAGGTATAGTCCTGTAGTTGTCAAGGCTCGGGCCAGCACTCGTGGCCACAGTACTGCAGTTGTCAAGGCTCGGGCCAGCACTCGTGGCCACAGTACTGCAGTTGTCAAGGCTCGGGCCAGCACTCGTGGCCACAGTACTGCAGTTGTCAAGGCTCGGGCCAGCACTCGTGGCCACAGTACTGCAGTTGTCAAGGCTCGGGCCAGCACTCGTGGCCACAGTACTGCAGTTGTCAAGGCTCGGGCCAGCACTCGTGGCCACAGTACTGCAGTTGTCAAGGCTCGGGCCAGCACTCGTGGCCACAGTACTGCAGTTGTCAAGGCTCGGGCCAGCACTCGTGGCCACAGTACTGCAGTTGTCAAGGCTCGGGCCAGCACTCGTGGCCACAGTACTGCAGTTGTCAAGGCTCGAGCCAGCACTCGTGGCCACAGATACTGCAGTTGTCAAGGCTCGGGCCAGCACTCGTGGCCACAGTACTGCAGTTGTCAAGGCTCGGGCCAGCACTCGTGGCCACAGTACTGCAGTTGTCAAGGCTCGGGCCAGCACTCGTGGCCACAGTACTGCAGTTGTCAAGGCTCGGGCCAGCACTCGTGGCCACAGTACTGCAGTTGTCAAGGCTCGGGCCAGCACTCGTGGCCACAGTACTGCAGTTGTCAAGGCTCGGGCCAGCACTCGTGGCCACAGTACTGCAGTTGTCAAGGCTCGGGCCAGCACTCGTGGCCACAGTACTGCAGTTGTCAAGGCTCGGGCCAGTACTCGTGGCCAGAGGTGTAGAGTGGTTACTCTGGACACCTGACACAGATAAGACCACCACCACCACCAGCAGGCGGGGTGATAGTGAGAGCAGATGTACTCTCAGCTACACGAGGGGAGGAATGACACGCTCACCACCCTTATCACCACACCTAGCATGATGATGGCCCCACACTGCTCTTCCTCTGTAACACATCTCTCATCCTGTCTATGGACGACACAACAAAATGTATATATGCTGGATAGCATTGTAAACATGTGGCCACGTCTGTGGTAGAACAAAAAAACTGGTGTTCCAAGCCTCTCAAACAAATTACAACTAAATTATTTGCCCAAAAGGCTGTTTATTTGTCTCTCAACGTCTGATAGTATATATAACGCTGAGTTCCTGTCTCGCAGCTTATAAAGTCTAGTTCTTGTTGTTTTTGGGAGTAAAGAGGAAGGAGAGGCAAGGGTGAAGGGAAGTATAGAAGTGGGAAATACAGTGAGAGGTATGAAAGCAGGTATGAGCTACGAGGAGAGACTACGGGAATTAAACCTCACTTCGCTGGAAGACAGAAGAGTTAGGGGGGGCATGATCACCACATTCAAGATTCTGAAGGGAATTGATAGGGTAGATAAAGACAGTCAATTTAACACAAGGGGAACACGCACAAGGGGACACAGGTGGAAACTGAGTGCCCAAATGAGCCACAGAGATATTAGAAAGAACTTTTTTAATGTCAGAGTGGTTGACAAATGGAATGCATTAGGAAGTGATGTGGTGGAGGCTGACTCCATACACAGTTTCAAGTGTAGATATGATAGAGCCCAATAGGCTCAGCTAGGAATCTGTACACCTGTTGATTGACGGTTGAGAGGCGGGACCAAAGAGCCAGAGCTCAACCCCCGCAAACACAACTAGGTGAGTACAACTAGGTGAGTACACACACACACATTTTTCCAATTATTGGGGGAGGGCAGTAGCACAGTAATCTTCGTCCTCGGCCCATACTCGACGAGGGACCCGGGTTTAACCCTAGGGCGGGAGAACAACGGTTGTGCACCTTTCCTTCCACCTGATGCATCTGTTAATTAAGCCATAAAACAGGTACCCGGGAGCTAGATAACTGTTGTGCTTTGCATCTTGAGGAAGGTCATCTTGGACAATGGGCCTGGGGGGAGGGGGGGGGGCTCGATAAGCCTAATTACAGGCTTCGTGTTCCCGACAACGGGAATTGATGGAAGTGATCTTGTGTAACCTTTCATTGTTGCAGAGGCCTGGGTCTCTGGGTTGCTGAGGCCTGGGTCTCTGGGTTGTTGAGGCCTGGGTCTCTGGGTTGCTGAGGCCTGGGTCTCTGGGTTGCTGAGGCCTGGGTCTCTGGGTTGCTGAGGCCTGGGTCTCTGGGTTGCTGAGGCCTGGGTCTCTGGGTTGCTGAGGCCTGGGTCTCTGGGTTGCTGAGGCCTGGGTCTCTGGGTTGCTGAGGCCTGGGTCTCTGGGTTGCAGAGGATGGGTATGGGATCCACCACCGCCCACGGGATGGGTATGGGATCCACCACCACCCACGGGATGGGTATGGGGTCCACCACCACCCACGGGATGGGTATGGGGTCCACCACCGCCCACGGGATGGGTATGGGGTCCACCACCACCGCCCACGGGATGGGTATGGGGTCCACCACCACCCACGGGATGGGTATGGGGTCCACCACCACCGCCCACGGGATGGGTATGGGATCCACCACCACCACCCACGGGATGGGTATGGGATCCACCACCACCGCCCACGGGATGGGTATGGGGTCCACCACCACCGCCCACGGGATGGGTATGGGGTCCACCACCACCCACGGGATGGGTATGGGGTCCACCACCACCGCCCACGGGATGGGTATGGGATCCACCACCACCACCCACGGGATGGGTATGGGATCCACCACCACCGCCCACGGGATGGGTATGGGGTCCACCACCACCCACGGGATGGGTATGGGGTGCATAATAAACCTAAACTAAACCTTGAGCAACAGGACCTCCCAAGTTTATACTTGGAGCTGAGGCTGGAATGTTTTTCCCACAACAAGCCGCCACAACTTACAACTATCGCTGAAGACTACTGATTCCAGGTGACTACTGATGCCTGATAGTTGTAACTACTGGTAGATAGTTGTAACTACTGGTAGATAGTTGTAACTACTGGTAGATAGTTGTAACTACTGGTAGATAGATAGTAACTACTGGTAACAAGATCGTGAAGAGTAGCAAGCGTCGACACAACCTGGCCTCCTACCAAGAACGTCGCTTTTCGCACGTATGCGTTACTTAAGGACAAAAATTGTCGTACTAGAAAATGAAAGTAACTGGCGAAAGTGACGTACTTTCCCGTTTTTTGTTTTGGGTCCTCTGGCGGGTTAGGAGAGGACACTTTACACTGGCCGTTTTCTTAACGTTGGGTGACCTTAGGAGGACGGGCTGTAGAGTGTACACACAGGCAACGTCATCATGTACGTATAGAGTAGCATGCGACATGTCTACACACACACACACACACACACACACACACACACACACACACACACACACACACACACACAGGAACCTGTACACCTGTTGATTGACGGTTGAGAGGCGGCACCAAACAGCCAGAGCTCAACCCCCGCAAGCACAATTAGGTAAGTACAATTAAACAATTAGGTAAGTACACACACACACACAACAACTTTAGGAAGTGGGAGCAGCAGGAGCAGCAGGAGCAGCAGCAGCGGCAGCAGCGACAGCAGCAGCAGCAGCAGAGGCGGCATGTCCGCGTCCGGCCACAGACTCACGCCTCCAGAAATCAATATTTACATGTGACGTCACTACTCGCAAGGGCTGACCCGGAAGGTAACAAGGATGTAACCTCAAAGTAGTTATGCTGTTCAAGCTTTCAGTAGTCGGAGATATTAGAGATTCCGGCTCCAAACATTTGTAATCGAAATAACTGTAGTTAGAATGGAAAATTGTACAACGAAGTCGCAGACGAAGAGTTCCAACAACGTGGCTGAAGATATGAGGCCTAAATCCCACACCAGATGAGCAGACGACCATGTTTCGGTCCGTCATGGACCGTTATCAAGTCGAGCGTGACGATCGACTTGATAATGGTCCATGAGGGACCGAAACGTCGTCGTCTGCTCATCTTCTGATGTGGGATTTAGTCTTCAGCAATATACCTCTTAACTGATAATTTAAATTTTTAAATTGTCAAAATATAGAGGAGTGATAGAATGTCTCCCCCCCCCCCCTTACTGTCTGCAGGAGCTCTGTCAGGGGCCCTCCACCTGGACCCTGCCCGAGGCCTTCTCTGGGGCCCTCCACCTGGACCCTGCCCGAGGCCTTCTCTGGGGCCCCCCACCTGGACCCTGCCCGAGGCCTTCTCTGGGGCCCTCCACCTGGACCCTGCCCGAGGCCTTCTCTGGGGCCCTCCACCTGGACCCTGCCCGAGGCCTTCTCTGGAGCCCTCCACCTGGACTCTGCCCGAGGCCTTCTCTGGGGCCCTCCACCTGGATGTTACGCCAGGTCTCCTGGAGATCAAGGACAAGCTGTCTGATGATCATGGGATGAGTGTTTGATGGGAAGGACTTCTGTTATGTCCAGGTCAATCATTGTTGCTATATCTCTTTATTATTTAGGTGCAACTGACCAGGATCTCTCTGATGATGGTCTGGTTGTGTGCAGAAATGATGTCATCTTTAATAGAGTTTTATTTGTGCACATTTCGGAACCTTGAAAGGGATGCTGTCGTCCTGCATATATATTGAAAACGCGGAGGTTGACACTTCCCCGGGGCGGGTATGTAAGGGCATACACGACATTTATCTCTTTCGGGCTCACCATAGCCCGTGCTACCGGAACTTATCGTTCTGAGTAGCGAATCTTAAACAACATTTATCTCTCTCAATGTGTCGAAACAGTTCTTCAGCATCAAATGGTCAGCTGCATTTTGTAGTCAGAGTTGATAGTGCAACATTTGTCAGTTAATGTCTGTCAGGATTTTTCCCTAACTTGTAATGAGCATCGGCCTCGATAGGTTAGGTGGGTGGCCGAGGTTCGAATGCTTCAGGCTTGGCAAGACCACTTGACAAGACTGACGCTTGTCCTGTAAGGCCGGGCTGGTTGACAGGGACACGTCTCACTTTACTGTCTTTCTCGTCAACCTGCTTCCTAATGGAGCCATCGAGATCAGTGCACACGTGACGTAAGCATCAACAACAGTTCGCTTGTACTGATCAGGGATGCTAATGCTAGCACCGGGGCACGTTCCTATGTAGGTTTCCTACATAGGAACCTATGTAGGTTTCCTACATAGGAACGTTCATTTTTGATTTGTGGAACCAATTACCGTGTAACGTGGTGGAGGTGGGGTCCCTCGATTGTTTCAAGCGCGGGTTGGACATGTATATGAGTGGGATTGGGTGGTTATAGATAGGAGCTTCCTCGTATGGGCCAATAGGCCTTCTGTAGTTGCCTATGTTCTTATGTTCATAGAACAGATACAAAGAGAGTGCTGAGGTGTAGCAGGAAGGCGGCAAGATATGTGGAGGGAAGCAAGAGACGCAGGCGGCGGGCCGCAGGTGCGAGGAAACATTTCAAGAGGAAGGAAGCAGCAGGGGAAATAGTTGACGCATACTCCATCAATTGCTTTAAAGGCAGATATGACAACACACAAAGGAGGCCGGCAGCCATTGTGTGACGCTGGCTCCAACACTGCTGGCTCCAACACTGCTGGCTCCAACACTGCTGGCTCCAACACTGCTGGCTCCAACACTGCTGGCTCCAACACTGCTGGCTCCACCACTGCTGGCTCCACCACTGCTGGCTCCAACACTGCTGGCTCCACCACTGCTGGCTCCACCACTGCTGGCTCCAACACTGCTGGCTCCAACACTGCTGGCGCCAACACTGCTGGCTCCAACACTGCTGGCTCCAACACTGCTGGTGCCAAACACTGCAGGCTCCAACACTGCTGGCTCCAACACTGCTGGCGCCAACAGTGCTGGCTCCAACACTGCAGGCTCCAACACTGCTGGCTCCAACACTGCTGGCTCCAACAGTGCTGGCTCCAACACTGCTGGCGCCCAACATGTTAGGTAAGACCACATTAGTAAGCCCCTAAGGTTGACGTGTCCTTCATACTTCAGTATTACCAACCAGTCATTTGACTTACAGATCAATAACGCGATCTACTGATATTTGTGCTTGTCTGTTTCTCACCCCCTTAACTCCCTTCTCTCTCTCTCTCTCTCTCTCTCTCTCTCTCTCTCTCTCTCTCTCTCTCTCTCTCTCTCTCTCTCTCTCTCTCTCTCTCTCTCTCTCTCTCTCTCTCTCTCTCTCTCTCTCTCTCTCTCTCTCTCTCTCTCTCTCTCTCTCTCTCTCTCTCTCTCTCTCTCTCTCTCTCTCTCTCTCTCTCTCTCTCTCTCTCTCTCTCTCTCTCTCTCTCTCTCTCTCTCTCTCTCTCTCTCTCTCTCTCTCTCTCTCTCTCTCTCTCTCTCTCTCTCTCTCTCTCTCTCTCTCTCTCTCTCTCTCTCTCTCTCTCTCTCTCTCTCTCTCTCTCTCTCTCTCTCTCTCTCTCTCTCTCTCTCTCTCTCTCTCTCTCTCTCTCTCTCTCTCTCTCTCTCTCTCTCTCTCTCTCTCTCTCTCTCTCTCTCTCTCTCTCTCTCTCTCTCTCTCTCTCTCTCTCTCTCTCTCTCTCCTCTCTCTCTCTCTCTCTCTCTCTCTCTCTCCTCTCTCTCTCTCTCTCTCTCTCTCTCTCTCTCTCTCTCTCTCTCTCTCTCTCTCTCTCTCTCTCTCTCTCTCTCTCTCTCTCTCTATCACATCTACAGTTGAAACTGTGTATGGAGTCAGCCTCCACCACATCACTGCCTAATGCATTCCATCTGTTAACTTCTCTGACACTGAAAAAAATTCTAATGTCTCTGTGGCTCATCTGGGGTACTAAGTTTCCACCTGTGTCCCCTTGTTCGTGTCCCACCCGTGTTGAAGAGTTTGTCTTTGTCCATCCTGTCAATTCCCCTGAGAATTTTGTAGGTGGTTATCATGTCTCCCCTTACTCTTCTCCTAGAGGGTGTGTGTGTTGGCAGGGGTGTAGTTTGACAATATTCTTGCGTCACTCTCCCTTGTCCTGCGTCACTCTCCCTTGTCCTGCGTCACTCTCCCTTGTCCTGCGTCACTCTCCCTTGTCCTGCGTCACTCTCCCTTGTCCTGCGTCACTCTCCCTTGTCCTGCATCACTCTCCCTTGTCCTGCGTCACTCTCCCTTGTCCCCCGTCACTCTCCCTTGTCCTGCGTCAGTGCGTCTGGTCCTGCTCCACTTGTCAGTGTGGTCAAGCAGAGAGTTGGTCAGCCTGCGTCACTTCCTCCCCCGCCAACTCCTTCCTTCCCGCTGTCCTCCACAACTTTCCCCGCCTCATTATCTTGACTTAACTCCCTCCTCTTCTTCCCCCTCATTGCCCTTACTTTCTTCCATGCCCCTTGCCCCCTCTATCCCCCCCCCACCCCACATTCTTCCCCTCCACCTCCTTGCACTCCGGCCGGAGGTACGCACGTTACCTTGAGTGCGGGGGTGGGGGGGCTGGAGGGTTACCTTGAAGGGTGGATGGGGGGGGGGGCGGGGGGCGTGGCGGCTCCTGTATTCACACTTTACAACTTGCATAACAAGTAAATGGACTTGTATTCTAGAGCCTAAAGTAACTTGTCTAAAACTAAAGGGACTTTTAAGTGTTAGACCTTGTGAGATTTACCAGGTGACTGCTTGTTGTTTTAACACTTGCAACCAGTCTCCGTGGCTGCAGTGGTAAGACACTCGCCTGGCGTTCCGCGAGCGCTTTGTCATGGGTTCGTATCCTGGCCGGGGAGGATTTACTGGGCGCAATTCCTTAACTGTAGCCTCTGTTTAACTCAACAGTAAAATGTGTACATGGTTGTAACAACGATTCTTCGCGGCGGGGATCGTATTCCAGGGACCTGCCTGGCTGTACAAGAATGTAACAACTCTTGTCTATATCTCAAAAAAAGACTTAAACCTTGATCTTTTTATGCCCCTTATCTTATATATGTCCTTATATATGTCATATATGTCGCCCCTTTTATCTTATACATGTCTTATACTTCTCATATAACAAATGCAGGCTCCTTTGGATTTTATCAGTGAATCGCCTAGAAGCTTAAGACACCCGCAAGGAAGACAACAAGGACAAGGAATTGGTATGAGGAGACGTGTAGAGTGTGGTGAGTGGCCGGCGGAGACAGGCGGATGACGGCCCTTGTTCCTGTCTCCCTCTCCAAGGCCACTCCCGTTCTCATTTACAAGTGTACAACAACGTCACTAACAATATATGGAACGGTAGACTAATTGCGCATTTAAAGGGTCTATATCTTTTAGCGTGACGATGGCTGGCTTGGCGAGGCGGTGGAGACTGGACCAGTGACTCGAGGGAGCCCCTTGGGAGCCCAAGACAGCCATATGGAGCGGAAATAGCGTGAAGTTTTCCTATAGTGACTTCCTGCTCCGTGAGAGTCCGGCCGCCTCACACACACCCTCCGCCGCCCTGCCTCCTCACGCCTGGCTGCCTCCTGGTACTCGCCGCCAACATACCTGGCGGCTGAGTCAGCGGGCATGGGTGGGGGAGGCAGCCGACCTGACCAACCAACCTCCAGGTAACACAACGCTCTGTTTTGTCGCCGCTGCTGACGTAAGTAGCGCGCTTGAAGAGGGAGGGGGACGGGGGTTGACTTGTGAATCATGCACGCGGGCCTGTTATACAATACACTGGTACAGTTACAAGCCTCTATTCATATTTGTCTTGACATAACAGTTGGACGTCTCTAGTAGTTTTACTTAAGACTGCTATATTATTATTATTATTATTATTATTATTATTATTATTATATATATATGTCGTACCTAGTCGACGGACGACGTAGACAATCGACTTGAGATTGGTCTAGGACGGACCGAAACGTCGTCGTCTCTTCACTTTCTAGTGTGTGGTCTGGTCAACATATTTCAGCCAGGTTATTGTGACTCCTCGTCTGCATGTCGTACCTAGTAGCCAGAATGCACTTCATGGCCTACTATGCAAGGCCCTATTTGCCTAATAGGCCAAGTGGTTTTCTTTATTTTCCCCCCAAAAAATTCAATTGTTTTATTTGAATTATTATTATATTAAGAACATAAATTATTGACTTAGTTATGTTAGTTTAGGTTACGTTAAGATAGGTTAGGTTAGGTTAGGTTCGGCCATATATCTTCGTTAGTTTTAACTCAAATTAAATGAAAATGAGCTCATACATAATCAAATGGATAGCTTAATCATTTTATAAGAAAAATAGAAAAATATATAAATTGAGGAAAACTAGGCTTATTAGGCAAATCGGGCTTTGCATAGTAGGCCGAGTACTGTGTTCTGGTTACTAGGTACAACATTATATATATATATATATATATATATATATATATATATATATATATATATATATATATATATATATATATATATATATATATATATATGATATGCGAACAAGCCTGAATGGTCCCCAGGACAATATGCAAATATGCAATATGCAAACTCACTTCTGGGGTGTGAGTTTTCAGTTATATATATATATATATATATATATATATATATATATATATATATATATATATATATATATATATATATATACACATATATATATATATATATATACATATCCGAAACTCCACACCCCGAAAGTGACTCGAACCCAGATAGCCAGGAGCACTATGCAACTGGCATAACTGGTACCTTAATCACTTGACCAACCGTGACCATACAAAAGACGATGGTAGCCGAGGCTATTTCCCCCACCGTCCCGACGGCACTTGGTGGTGAGCTTGGGCATAGTTATTTCATCAAATCACCTCACTTTGTGGGGCCACGTGAGCAAGACAGATGCGAACAACCACTTGTTGATTTCACACATTGCCCCCCATGCACTTGGGCAATTCAGATGAAAGCCTCAGGAACCGTAGAGGATTCAGTGAAATTCAGTGATTCATAAACTCTGGGACGAGCGATGAGCCTCGTCCCAGAGTTACGAGGCATGGGGGTATAAAGAGCGACTGAAGGAACTGACTCTGACGACACTAGAAAAAAGGAGGGAGGGGGCGGGAGGATATGACAGGAATATATAAAATACTCACGGGGATTGACAGAGTGGAAATAGACGAAATGTTCACCCTGAATACTAACATAACGAGGGGGACATGGGGTGGAAGCTGGAAACTCAGATGAGTCACAGAGACGTTAGGAAGTTTTCTTTTAGCGTGAGAGTAGTGGGGAAATGGAATTATTATTATTATTATTAAAAATGGAATAAACTTAAGGAGCAGTGTGGAAGCCAACTCTATTCATAATTTTAAACGTAAATAAGATAGGGAAATAAGACAGGACTCATTGCTATAAACAACCGATGGCTAGAAAGGCGGGATCCACTTCGAGCCTGCATGCACAAATAGGCAAGTACAAATAGGTGAGTACACTGAATGCAATGGACTCTCCTCAGGCGAGTGTAAGTTTACAGGTAAGATCAATGAAGCGAACACTAACAACTACACTAATATAGTAACACTTCCATAAATTGATGGCGTCATTAAAATCTCAAACTTCAATTCAAAATTATCAAACATGTACTTTTGGAAATAGTAAAATTTAATTTCAAATTGTAATATATAAATATTAAATTACGTTTAAGTAACTAGCGCAGAGAATATGCGTAACAGAAATATATTATATTACTGAACTGAATTAAAAAGAGTAGGCTGTGCTGTCTGGCTACGGTCACGCCCAAAGATCCCACGTTCTAGAGAAGGACAGATGTTTGGGAACGTTTCCTTACACCTGATGCCTCTGCTTACCTAGCATTAAAATAAGTACCCGAGACATAGGCAACTTTTGTGGGTAACATCCTGAGGAAGGTCTGAGACTGGCCTCGGGGGACCCCGATAACTTAGGCTACGTACCCCTAACACTTGGGAAACAATCACAAGACCAAACAGGAAGTGAGGCAGTGCTGCTCTCACATAACCGTTCCCGCTATATAAACTGCCACAAAAAGTGAAATTATACGTTTTCATTTTTAATCACATATAAGATCAAAAGAATATAACGTTGATATAGTTTTGGATGAGAATGGTAATTAATGACTACCGGTATTTATATTCTACATTTTTTATATGATGATCTAGGCCGAGAGAGCTGTACCAACTGTTAAAAGGTACACACACATGGAATGATGTCCAGCTAAACGCTTCTAGTACTCTAAATTACAACTGTCCAAGGTTTTGTTTCTTCCTTTAATATGGAAGAGTAGGAGAATCAATATAAGAGAAGAGGGTAGGGGAGGTGAAAGGAAGTGAGTGGTCAGTACATTAATTTCTTTTCCAACCATCCTCCTGTTAAGAAAGGTCTTATCGTCTTCCAGCCCTAAGCAACTGTGATAGTTTCTTGATTCGAAATTTTGTCTTCTTTGCAAGCAAGCCTTTACATCAATATGTCAATTGATGTTATCAAATGTGCCAATTTTCACGCTAAAAGAACTGTCACTAAAACCCAACTTCCAACACCAGAAACCATGTGTTGCACTTTCACTTCGTATCTCACCTATAAAATCTCTCATACTCTTCGTCCTCTTGATATAAAATTTCCCTTTCGATAAACTAATACTTATAATAATAATAATAATAATAATAATAATAATAATAATAATAATAATAATAATAATTTTTATTTAGGCAAAGGTACATACATAAAGAGATTTTACAAAGTTTGTTGGCTTTATAGATAAGAGCTAGTACATACAATGCCTAAAGCCACTATTACGCAAAGCGTTTCGGGCACTTCGTAACAATCTGGTCGACATTCCTTCATTCTACATCCTCCTCTTTTTTTTCCTCTTTAATATCTTGGTGAAACTGGCCTTACGCTTAATGACAGACTTAAAAAACACAAAAGAAATATTAAACTTTATGACACTAACAATGCTTTCTTATGTTAGCAACTCCAACCATCCTATAGCCTAGTCTTCTTCCAAAGTATTGAATTGAACAGCTGTCAAACTTTTGCCCTATTCAAAAATAAAACCAAAAAATACCTAATTTCATCTTCATAGTTTCCTGCCTAGTGGTTGAAACTCGCACTGTATCTAGTGCTACCCAATTCCCCAATATATGTACCTATGCCATACAACTTTACCATTGTAATTATTGCTGTTATCTTATATGTTATACACATAGTTTGCTTCATTATATCTTGCAATAATCCTCAAATTATGCTAAAATGTACCTGTGGATAACTCTTTAATTTACTTTAATATACCTACTTTTTTCTGTCAAATTTCTTATACAATGTATTGTTTTATACATTCTTACAATGTATTTTTTTTATACTTTTTTTACCATGTATTTTTATATATTTTCTTTCAATGTATTTTTCATACTTTCTTACCATGTATTTTTTATACTTTCTTTCAATGTATTTTTTATATTTTCTTACCATGTATTTTTTATACTTTTTTACCATGTATTTTTTATACTTTTTTACCGTGTATTTTTTATACTTTTTTACCATGTATTTTTTATACTTTTTTACCATGTATTTTTTATACTTTCTTACAATGTATTTTTTATACTTTCTTACAATGTACCTGTACTTTTTTTTTTGCTAGAAATTACCTTCTTAAAATTATATGTTAAATTAAGGATCTGCCGGAAATGCTGTGCGTGCTAATGGCTGTACAAGAATGTCAAACTTCAAGTATCTGTACTCTCATAAACCCAATGTACTTTCTTGTATATAAATAAATAAATAAAGTAATCTTTCCCGCCTCTTAATCTCCAGAGACGGGGCCTTGTTGGATCAGCTCTCATACACAACGTGCCCAACACAAACCTTAGCTTGGGTTTGTTGCTGTTGACTTTTGCCTTTCTCAGTTCATAGTTAAATGCTCTAATGTTATCAGTAAGCATGATCTGGCTTGACTATGTGTCCTTTTTGCTCTTCTCTTCCTATCTCTGTCTATTTTGGTTCTCTGTCTTATTTCAAATTTGTTCTTTTTTGTATTTCTCTTCCGTTTCTGCTTACATTATTTAGCTGCCTTTAAGCTTTCTCCAGCGTTCCTTTAGTCTTATGTTAATTGTTGTTGTTGTTTTAGATTCATCTACTCTGAACAAGTAGCACCAAGTAGTGTTACTTGGAACAAGTAGTTCCAAGTAGCACGGGCTATGGTGAGCCCGTAGTGGACTTACCTGGCTCAGGAGCGGGGCTGTAACGGAGAGAGTTTATGTTAGCTCGGTTGTCATACTTTTATATCTCCACTTACCCTTCATCTTCTTTATCCTCATCTCCCGCTCTTCCAGGTTACGACGTATAAAAGGTCCAGGACGGACCGAAACGTCGTTACCTATAGGGAGGGCAGGAAGTGCTGTTATTACTCATCAACCCGATGGCAGCACAATTCAAAGGAGTATAAGAGTTAGTGACTAGGCATCCACAATGCAAGCCGAGTTGGTAGCAATACTGGTAGCACTCGAAATTATTGACAACACTGAAGTAGACAGCTTAATTATTTCTGACTCCCTTTCCTCACTACTAGCAATAAACAGTTTGCAATCAAATAATAACGTGCTTGTCTCTGAAGCCAGACATCGACATGTGAGTATATTAAACAAGGAGGTAAATATCAAAATGTTGTGGATTCTTTCTCACATTGGCCTGAAGGAACATGATAAAGTTGACGCCCTTGCTAAGGTTGCAGTAAATAAAGAGTGTTGAACGGAATTATTTATCAATTCCGAGTTATCAAATAGGTCCCTTAATAGTGTCATTAGACGAGAATTCTTGGATGAATTTGAAGAAAGCAGAACAGTGCAAACTGGAATTGGTAAGTCCATTGTTCACCATAATGAAATGTGTGAAGTAAAACATGTGTATGGGGCAAGTAACAAAATCCGCAGACTAACAGACGTTGTCACAGCTCGAATGAGACTTGGCTACAAGTATCTCTGACAGTTCGGCTTGTATAGGGATCTAGATGAAGTTAACTGCAAAGACAAGGACACACAGGTTCTAAGTCTTTTACGCACGCAGTTACGATGAGAGTATTATTTACTAATTACAAGTCAGCTTTAAGAAAGGAAAGCCTCTGGTATAGACATTCCAGAGCGACCATTATCGCAGTACAAGGGACTGATAGCCCAGATAACACGGCCACCAGCATGCCAAGGCGCTGAGTGGGTGTAACTGCTGATCACATGACCCAACTGTATATTAGCATAGAGTATAGCATTGCTATATGCAGGTGACTCAAGAGTTATTTAGCAATGAGTACAGCATGTTATATGCTGAACATAAGACCTAACAATATATTAGCATGGAGCAGAGCATGTTATATTCTGATAATATGACTCATGAGTATATTAGCACAGGGTATAATATGTTATATGCAGTTTCGAAACATTTTATGTTGCGTACCGGGTGAGTATTGTATCTTTCGATGTTGATATTAAGAAATTCATTTTGCGCATTACTCAATAATATACACAAATGCAATCATGCTTAGAGATAACAAAGTTTTTACCTGACAGTTCCAGGGACAATGATAAATAGGAGGCGAAATGCCTAAAGTAATTGGAAGAAAATTGCCTTCAAAGATGTAAGTGTTGCGCATTAGGGTTAGCCTATCTAATGCTAATTTGCATTCCTCCTGGCCATGGTTGAGACGATTGCCACAATTATTACAAGATAATTTTGACAAAATATATTGATTTCAGAACTCTAATGGCACTCAAGGTCAATTATTCACACAGCACTCATACGTGTTATAAAAAATAATATTTGTTTACCGAAGTACAATTTCATTTCAGAAATCAAACGACATTATAGTCCAATTTGTCTGAAACTAAGGGATAAATCAGCTGATTTATTCAAATTTGACCTCTATAAGTTAATTATTACATCAACATTAGTAATACTACACTTACAACGCAGTTATAAGTTATTTATAAGAGCGATCAGCTGGTGGAACTGTCAACATATTTCACCTCGAGTCTCGAGAAACACCAAATTTGTTAATAGTTAACGGGTCTCAATGATCAAAAGACGCACAACATTCCTTCACATCAGTTAGTAATGTTGCGGTATACATGCCATACCTCATAAAGAGGGGGAAAGTACAACAAATGCTGAGTAAATAACTAACCTAGTAGTTGACGGGGGAGCGCGTCGTCTGCAGTGTTGATCCTGGCGGACTCTCCAACAATGGCCATCTGTCGAGTCAAAAAAACGTCTGTCGTATTACGATTCGTCTGGAGCAGCATTCGACAGAAATAGCAGTTCATTACTAAACTCGAGGAACGTTGCCCCACTGTGAAAACATTGTACAACTGCTCTCTGATACAGCCTTCCACTGTTTACGAATGATAACACTTCACTGACGTTCCAATTTTTCTCGAATGGAGCTTCGCTTACTTATATTCCAAACGCACCTCTAAATGCTTATTGACAACATAATCTGAATATATACGTACTTCCGCCTACAGTTTAGACCTATTGTCTTATGTATGACCGTCTGTCCTGCGTGACATTGAATACCAGCATTATCCTCACTTTAATAAGACTTAATCGAAATCTTCAGGTTAGGCAAAATTGTAATTAATTTTGTCAATAGCTAACGTAGGCCTAACTACAGAAAAATACAATATATAATAATACTAATTTATATTTTAATAAAATTCGTTTATGATTGCACAGTAAGAAAATATTGAGGAATGCAGTAGCTTGGACGATCATTGGCGGGAAGCCGTCTCCGAAGGTCCATTTACCTGTTGGTAATTTCGATATGCCTTCTCCAATTGCAGCGTGGCCTGGGGCCAGCCTTCCTAATTGGTGACTGCTTGCTCTATGAGGCTGTTTGCCTAAATTGATTGTAGCCCAGTCTCCCTCATCATCAAAGTTGAACTGATTTGAATTTCACCATGTGACTTATTTTGAGGTTTACTTGACCGTGTGTAGAGGTAACGCAGAGCTTCCTCCGGGTAAACTAAGGTTTACTTGACTACGTATATTGATATTAAAGAGCTAACTCTGGGTAAACTAAAAGTTTACTTGACCACTTGAGTGATATCGCAGAGATAGGCTCCGGGATTAATTAATAGTAATTTGTACTAAACAGGTGCGAATTGCCCAGGTTTGATTATGTTGGGCTTAAGACCTATCAACGACTGGAGGGTTATTAAGGCCACCACAATAGCTTTCTGTCCAATCAACATATACACTTAAGTCCTGAGCATAATCCAGGAATAAATTAAACTCTGAGTGGGTATGCAGCGAGAAGCTACATAAGGATACACCTGTCAGGCCGTGAAGGTATGGCTAGGCTACTGAACCCACCGGACGCCACCCGAAGACACCTGCTCAATACACCTGAGTGTCTGATAAAATTCAACTTTATTTTTTACTGTTATCTGATCAGAGATAAGGAGAGGATGATGCTTCATTGTGCGCATAATTAATGGTATGTTTATCTTCCTCCTGTGATAAGTCTGTTAAATTGAAGAATCTTGATATTAATACGATGATACGTGAGACTGCAATATGTATTACACAACTGGTTCTCAAACTGGGGTCTTTCACCACTGGTTCCCAAGCTGGGGTCTTTCACCACTGGTTCCAAAACTGGGGTCTTTCACCACTGGTTCCCAAGCTGGGGTCTTTCACCACTGGTTCCAAAACTGGGGTCTTTCACTACTAGTTCCCAAACTGGGGTCTCCCGCCACTGGTTCCCAAGCTGGGGTCTTTCACCACTTGTTCCAAAACTGGGGGCCATAGCCCCCCCCCCCCCGATGGGGGGTCTTTTATGAAATATGTAGGGGGGGGGCATAAGTTCAGGCAGTACACATCTTATATTATAATAACAAAATACATGGACTTACTGAGAAAGAACACAATTTGGGGGGTTTAATGCCGAGTGTAGGTAACCATTAATAGGGCGCTGTATGAAAAAAGGGTAATAACCATAAAGAGTTTAGTACCCTCTGTGCTACACACACAGAGTATAAACGTATAGCCTATGGTACACGGCTTCAGTGTACCTCAGAATCTCTGTGCAAACTATATAACGGCTCAGTTATTCCGATATATAAAATAAACTTCATAATCTGCATACACTACAATTTTCTATAATGATTTAAATGGCTTCATTAAGAAAAATATTGTGAATCAGCCTGTGGCGTTAATTTTATATATAGTTGTAACATTTTGTATAGGCTGCATGGGCAATATTACTTTAGAATAAATTAATGTAAATCCAGAGTGTCTCTGTGATTACTGAAGAGAAACAGGAAACGGGTTTGAGACACATGTCCATTTCCTGGATTAAGACTGCTCCCTCATTCTTTGTGAAGGCTGCTTGTACCTTGTCCTAGATGAAGGCTGCTTGCACCTTGTCCTAGGTGAAAGCTGCTTGTACCTCGTCCTAGGTGAAGGCTACTTCACCCACTATATTGGAAAGGATTCAAGCGTGTCGAGTTGCCTGTCATGTAGGCAAGGTATGTGCCACAAGCTAATGGCTGACGTGTGGGAGGAATACACAGCATATAACCTAACCTAGTAATTAATAATAATTCATTGTGTCGGGGGACTGGGAGTCAAGTTATAGATATAGGCTTGTTTCGAGGTCCCTCTCCACCCCCCCCTACCCCAAGGTCGAATTACTGACCCCGCCCAGGATACAAGTACACAACAAGCTTACTAACTCCTGGGTACCTATTTACTGCTAGGTGGACAGGGGCATTAGGTGAAAGGAAACGCGCCCAACAATTTTCTCTGCCGCCCGGGATTCGAACTCTGAATTCTTGGTTATGAGTCGAGAACGAGCCTGACTGCACAACCAGGAGCGGGACTCTCCAAGGAAGTGTGCGTTTGAAGTCATTATTCAGCTGACAGGCAAGAAAGATAAATCGACCTGGAATTTCGAAATAGAATCATACCAAATAAATGCCGTTAAGTGCATTTTGACCGTCCATTCTTTCCTCTAGAACAAAATCTCAACTTTGCGAACACAATTATACAGAGTTAAGTGGGGACTAATGTAATTCTGAGGGAATCTTATCAGCTTGCCACTTGGACCAGAGTGCCTCTTATCAATGGTCATTATGGTGTGTCTGTTTTCCAACTGTGAGATCCTAATAGTAGAAGCCTGAACAAAATGTGCTGTCGATTCTTGACTACATTGTTCCTGCCGATGATCACTCCAAACGGGAGAAATAACTCAAATCATAATATCGTCTTTATGCAAAAGAGAATCCCTAGTATGGACAATACGGGAATTTTTATCATCTTAAGTTTAGCTTTTAACGTCTTTTCAGACTAATCATCCACCACTGTAACTACTAACATTGGACATATCAAGTCCAAATTACCTCACATCTTGGATCAAGTTGGAGCTGTAATAGCTCAATCAATCAGGCCCAAAAATAATATACAACGGAAGTAACTTTATATGTGTCAACATACAAGGCCTGAAGTCAACAATAAAAAACTAACTTCCGTTTTTAAATGATTTAGAGTAGAATACAATGTTTGGAGCATTCAAAGGAACTCATATTAGAGATTACATGGACAGCGAAGTCCAGCTGGCAGGATACCAAAATATGACTTGCATAGCTGTGATTAAGTAAATATGTCAAATAGACTGATAAAGGACTTGATCTGTATATTAAAGAGGAACTTTATGTGATTGACACGCATGGAATCAATATAGAGAACAAATACCTCGTTTTTTCTCATGTATATACCACAATACGCAACGACTGAGAAATTCCCAGAATAGATGAATAAAATGGAAAATGATCTAGAAATTGTTTAAAATCTTGTGCTGGATATTATCTTCTTTGGAGACTTTAGTCTAACGAGCTTAAGAATCGGGATAACAGACAATAATAGTGTCACAGAGTTAAACCGGAAATGATCAAACGTAGGCCAGAGATCTAATTAGACTATGATAAAATTGCTCTCAAACACCAGACAACGGAGCCAAATATGAATGAAGTGCATTAGATTTGATCTTTACAACAATAAAGAAATAATTATGGGCATTACAATCACAAATACTCAGATTACAAACCCACTGAAGTCCAAACAAACATTATAACACGTAATACAGTGCGCCGCTCTAATTGTGAACAAGAACTAGGCTAGCAGCACACTGCTGTGTACTTAAGCTTAATAACAAATAAATAGTCTTAAGTGTGTTGCTTGCGTCTCCATTACATTCTGGCGATTATTTCTAGAAATATAGGATGTCCCTATTATTACTATTATTACACTTTCATCATTTCATAGCCTAAATTCTTATTTACCTTAATAACCAAAAATCCTTATCCATATTGTGGAATGACTTCCTAAGTAAGAGTAAAACCGGCATTTATCTCGACCAGTAAAAGAGAAACTAAAAAAATATATAATTAAATCATGTAACATGCAATTTCACTCACATTTCCAAATGCAACAAAAAATCAATTTTGTGTCTTGCTGTTATTGTGAATAATTAATACTATACCTGTAATTTATTCTATAATAAAGTATGCTATGCCTTTCATAATTTATAAATCTCTGGTGCGCACACACGTGGATTATTGTATCCAATAATGGAGATCCCCATCTTTAGAAAGACATATACAACTAGGTGAGTATATATCGGCATCGGAGAAAATTCAAGGCCGGGCGTCAAAAATCATTCCTGAACTTAGTCGACTCTCATACCAGGAACGGTTGAGGGCCACAGGACTAACAACACTGCAAACCAGACATGACAGGGCTGATCTCATTGAAACTTCGAAAATACTGAACAATTTGGAGGATATAGATCCAGACCACTTCGTCAAAATGTCAGATGTAACACGAACAAGGAGCAACAGTTTGAATCTCAACAAGCCACAATGCAAGATGGAAAACAGATGTTTTTTCACTGATAAGAGTTGTAAACCCATGGAACTATCTACCCACCGAAGCCGCAACTGTCAAAACACTGCTCAATTTAAAAATCCAGCCGGACAGAATCATCTGCATAAATGGAAGGGGGGACCTTCGACAAACCGCCGGCTTCCTGTCCTCGTCGAGGCCACTAGAGAGATAGTGCCCATCAGGTAAATCAGGTAAATATCATATGTAAGTGTACTTCTCCTTTAGTATTAACCATTAAGCCTATAAATAATGAAGTGAATTATATTAAGTTATTCCAAAAAACTTAATAATAATAATAATAATAATAATAATAATAATAATAATAATAATAATAATAATAATAATAATAATAATAATAATAATAATATTATTATTAGTATTAGTATTATTATTATTATTATTATTATTATTATTATTATTATTATTCGTGGTAGTAGTAGTAGAAGTAGTAATAGTAGCAGTAGTAGTAGTAGTAGTAGTTGTAATAGTAATTGTAGTAGTAACAGTAGCTGTAGTAGTAAAGTAGTAATAGCAGCAGTAGTAGTAGTAGTAGTAGTAATTGTAGTAGTAGTAGTAACAGTAGTAGTAGTAGTAGTAGTAGTATTAACAGTAATAGTAGTACAGAATTCTGATATACTTTAATGCATTAGGATCCCCTTGAACCATTTTCTCTGACTGTGGGATGCTGCGAGTGACGAGGCAGGCCACCTGCGGACATGTGCGTTTGTTTACCAACTGATGCTGGCGCGCATCTTGAATTACAGGACTGTATATTGACCTTCCCTTGTCATGGAGAGGTCAGATTACCGGGATTCCCCCCCTAGGTCCTGGGACAACTTGGTTCACGATGCCTGGTAGGTGTACATGCTGGAGATTAGTGGTTCTCTCGTAATGTGTTGAAGATATTGTGTGTGTTTGTGGGTCTGTTTAGAGCAGTGTTGAGGAATGTGACGTTGTTGTTGTGCGTTGTAATTCTGAGTATTTGTTAGCGTCTTCCAAAACACAATTAGCGCTGGTATAGATGCCTACATATGGAGGTTTTCACTTGTGAAGTCATGCTACTGCGTATCAAATGTCCAACGTGTGTTTTGTGCAAGCTGAAGCTTATTTTGATTTGTATTTTGCTAATAGTGGGAGTACAAGAGGTCCATAAGAGATGGGGCCACAGTGCATGGGAAGGTAAAGCTCTCAGCCTGCTAACAGGAGTTAGAAGTCGGCTGTCCCTGTACTTGCCTGTGTAAAAAAAAAAGCGTTCAGGGCACCTTACCTTGCGGTTACCTTGCGATCGATGATTTCGGGGCTTAGCGGCCCTGCGGTCCGGTCTTCAACCAGGCCTCCTCGTTGCTGGACTGGCTAACCAGGCTGTTGGACGCGGCTACCCGCAGCCTGACGTATGAGTCACAGCCTGGTTAATCAGGTATCCTTTGAAGGTGTTTTTCAAGTTCGCTCTTGAACACTGTGAGGGGTCGGCCAGTTATGCCCCTTATGAGTAGTGGAGGCGTGTTGAACAGTCTCGGGCCTCTGATGTTGATAGTTCTCTCTCAGCCTACCTATCGCACCTTTGGCAAGTCTTAAAGCCAATAAAATAATTAAGATATGCATTGGGAATTAGTAGTGATTTATAATTTACAAGGTAGAGTCAATTTTGAACAAATAATTAAAACTAGCGATTGAGATATATATTTTGTATTTATTTATTTATACAAGAGTTCTTACATTCTTATACAGCCGCTGTATAGTACGCATATAGCGTTTCGGGCAAGTCCTTATCCTAATTTTCCCCGGAATACGACCCGCCAATCGTTTAACAACCAGGTACCCATTCACTGCTGGGTGAACAGAGGCTACAGATAAAGATTGAGGCTTTCCGGGTCAATCCTACCCGGTCAGGATACGAACCCAGGCCAAAGCGCTCGCGAAACGCATGGCGAGTGCTTTACCACTGTACTGCGCTGAGTAAAGCACTGAGAAGTTGCTCGAGAACTTGCAGGGCTTTGGAAGTCAACAAAAGTAATATATCAAATGTAATACTAGTGGGCATATTATAGTTAATATGTAGCTATATGTCCGTATATTACTATATGGACAGTAATATACGGTAGTTGGTAGTACCTTCATATTGAAATTGAAATTGTTATAAGATTATTGAGGTATAAACACACATAGAGCTTGAGTTACCTCATCCAAATGTGTATTTACACCTCAAAAAAACTTATAGCAATTTCATTTTCAATATATACACATACTGTCCATAACACATCTCTAACCCTGTCCATGGAGGACAGAAGAAAATGTATATATGGTGGTTAGCATTGTAAATGTGTGGCCACGTCTGTGGTAGAAAAAAAAAGTGTCCATATAGTGCATATAGTCCCCGCCGAGTGACGTCAGAACGGCAGTGAAGGCCACGTATACTAAACCTGGAGACATAAAGTTATATTTGATATCTCTGAGCGCGGATATATGCGTGAAAACTGAGGCACATATTTGAGACATCACTAGCGGTGAACCGGTGCGCGGCTGAAGCCACCAGCAGGCGCAGGTGCCGTGGAACAGCAGAGAAAAGGGTTACCTATGATATATAAGACAGTCTACGGGCTCACCATAGCCCGTGCTATTTGGAACTTTTTGTTGCAAGTAGCGAATCTTAAACAACAATAACAGGTTACCTATGGGCGCGTACCCGGGCTACCAAGCCACAATTAAGGGACTAGATTACAAGTTAGCAGCAGAATTTTAATTATGTGAAGGATTTAGTGGTTCAGCAAATCACCTTGTACTTAGTAGATGTGGTAAAGCTGCTGGTAGGAAAGGCGACCAAATTAAGGTTATCTGCTGCTGCTTACAATGTTACGTTATATATATATGTTTATAAATAACGTGTTATTTTTATACTTTGCTGGTCATGCATGGCCGTTAGGTTAGTATAATGTTTCTGTTTCATTCCTTTATGGTGTTGGCAGCTGTTGGTGGTGCGCTCACTCCCCGCTGACCGGAAGGAGACGCCCCGAGGCCCGGATGGTGGACAGGTCACCCCAGAGGCTGTCTTCAGGTGCAGCCACACACACACACACACACACACACACACACACACACACACACACACACACACACACACACACACACACACACACACACACACACACACACACACACACACACACACGCACGCACGCACGCACGCACGCACGCACACAGTCTGTGGTGGAGGCTGACTCCATACACAGCTTCAAGTGTAGATATGATAGTGCCCAGTAGGCTCAGGAACCTGTACACCAGTTGATTGAGGTGGGCCAAAAGAGGCGGGCCAAAAGAGGTGGGCCAAAAGAGCAGAGCTCAACCCCCACAAGAACAACTAGGTGAATTCACACACACAACATTTGTACGTTACTAGAGTAAAACATAAATCGTAGATAATACAAATTACATTTTAATCTTATGATGTTTAATTGTTTCCGAAATATACACTGACATATAAATTAATATACTCGGTAAATGTATACAACATACACTTACCAACAAAATTGAAGTAACTCCAGAATGGATGTTAATTTTTTTTTTATTTTTTTTTATTTATTAATCAGGGGAAAGCGCCAAGCCACTAGGACTTTATAGCACTTAGAAGAGGTCAGGATAAGGATTTGGGATGGGCCGGGGGGAAGGAATGGTGCCCAACCACTTGGACGGTCGGGGTTTGAAGGAATGGATGTTAAATCCAAACAAAAATGGTTAAGGTAAAATGTGTTTTAGTTCAGTTCATTTATTATGCAACCGATATTTATCTTGTGAGTGCATGGGTAGTGGACTCCCACGACCATCCTGTGAGTGGCTGTTGGTCCAGTGATAATCCTGTGAGTATTTACCTATCAGTACTTACCTATGAGTGTGTTTCCGGGCAACGAGGCCTAGCTCTATATCCCACCTACTATAGCCTTGTACCTGTTGAGTTTCATATGAACTATTCTGACTTTCAACTTCTTTGTCGACTCTAGCACTAAGTTGTTCTTCCTGTGGGTGGTTGTGGACACCATGTCCCTCCTGTGGGTGGTTGTGGACACCATGTCCTTCCTGTGGGTGGTTGTGGACACCATGTCCTTCCTGTGGGTGGTTGTGGACACCATGTTCTTCCTGTGGGTGGTAGTGGACACCATGTTCTTCCTGTGGGTGGTTGTGGACACCATGTCCTTCCTGTGGGTGGTTGTGGACACCATGTCCTTCCTGTGGGTGGTTGTGGACACCATGTCCTTCCTGTGGGTGGTTGTGGACACCATGTCCTTCCTGTGGGTGGTTGTGGACACCATGTCCTTCCTGTGGGTGGTTGTGGACACCATGTCCTTCCTGTGGGTGGTAGTGTAAAAAGGCCACTGAGGAACATAAAGAATGGGGAAATGAACGCCAATATTCGTTTTGCTAAGCAAGTCGCAACATTGATGAGTTTGCTTACATATACATATCACTAGTCTATTCACAGTTTTGGCTTAATTAGTATAAAGGTCACAGTCATGTAGTTAGTTAATAACTTCCTTTCCTTCGTTAAACAATTTGCACTTATGGTGTATTAGTTACTTGTAAGATGAAAAAAAAAAAAACGTGATGTATTTTAGTATCAGCTGCACATGAAGTTTTGAAACTCCACGTGTTTCGCGCCACATTCAACATTTGTCTTATATCATATATTTGCGATGAACCAACGCTTCCTACTCACGCTAAATGTTTAAAACATTTTCTTCAAAGTAATGAAGGTGTTGAGAAAGGTTGAGGAACAGTAAATAATGTGAGTGGGAGAGGGTGCGCATAGCGAGCGTCAGCGTGATGAAAACGCGGGAATGGCGGACCAATGTTGTGATGTCTGACTTGAGGAAACATGGCCGGTGTTGAGGTGAACAACGGCCTGAGAGAGGCATTAATAGAGAACCTAAACAACATTTTGTCACCTCAAGCAGATGTCCGACGAGCAGCTGAGGAACAAATCCACGTTTTAGAAGTGACAGAAGGTGTGGTTAAGCCCCGGGAAGGGCTAAATATGAGTGTGTTGTGACAATGGTGGTCGGCGAGACCTTGGTCCCGCGTCCAAACCCCACTCGCATCTAGGTTATTGTATCTCTGTACTGCCATGTTAACAGCTGGACGAATAGAGGTTGAGATATATAGATGACCAAACTGGGGTTTGTCACGCCTGTGTGGGGAAGAAACATTAGTGGTGTGAGGAGGTCCCTGGAGGAGGAGGAGGAGCTGTGGTGAGCGGCACCTGCAGGAGCCGAGGGGCACTCCAGCACCTGACACCGCCGGACAATCACTGGGGAATTATGACATTGTCATTTCACCCAATATATTGTGATTTCCTAATGGTGTATTATGCATATGACACATATTACACGACACATGTGCTGGGTGGTGCTCCAGCAGTGTGTCTCCTCATATGGCAGTAAACTGATGCTCTGGTATTTGGAGAGACAGGCTTCCTTATTTTATAAAGGACTTTAAATGCTTGTGATAAACTTGGGTTTCTATATGCAAGTTGGCACTGTGTCAGTTTTGAAAGCTAATTTAATGTACTTAAATTACAAAGGCAGAACCTGAAGCTTTGAATTAATAATGAAATTAATATTGACCAGCGATTGTATTTAATATTTTTACCTGAATTTACATGAATTTACCCGACGGCCATATTATCTCTAGTTGCCTCAATGCGGACAGGAAGCTGGCAGCTTGTCAAAGGTTCCCCCCATTTGTCCTAGTGCTATTATCAAGCCGGATTTTTAAACTTGGCAGTACATTGGCATTTACAGCTTCAGCGGGTAGACGATTCCATGGGTTTATAACCCTGTGGGTGAAAAATCATCTGTTTTCTGTCCTGCATTGTCTTGTTGAGCTTGAAACCATTGATCCTTGTTCTTATTACATCTCACCTTTTGAACAAGTGGTCTGGATCAATATCCTCAAAATTGTTCGCTATTTGAAGTTTCGATGAGATCAACGCTGTCATGTCTGGTTTGTAGTGGTGCCAGTCCTGGGGCCCTCGGCTGTTTCTGGTATAAGTCGACTTGGTTCAGGAAAAATTGTTCACGCCTGGCGTTGATTTTTCTCCAAAGCAATTGTGTGGGAAGATGAGCTTGCTCTGTGCTCATCTACCTCATCTACTAGCTACCGTTTCCTTGAAGTCAAAGATTTGTTTAACTATTCATAGTAGGATTTAGTTTGCTTCTCTTATTTATTATTTTTACTGCAGTTTGCACTCTTTTTTTTTTTTTTTCATGCTTTTATGAAATGAAATAAAACATCTGAATGTCATATTAAATGCAGTGTTGATATTATGATTTAGGGGCTCCAGCATTTATGAAGAATCATGTACAGAATTTGGTAAATGTTTCACCACAGTGATGGAGGTAGTTATAAGACAGGGGAAATTTGAGTATTGACTGATGTGGTCATTTTCTCCATCAGTACAGTATTTTGTCTGATAAAATGTTCAATTGGGAATGCAATTAATAAAGTTTGTACAAATAGATTATATGAATTTTGATTTTATTCATTTATTATGTACTCCCATACCCATATATGAAGTGAAGAGAAATCTAGGTTCATTTTGACACATTTATCAACAAATTATAACATCTTTTAGTAAAGTTTGTTCGTTTATCCCTCAGAGTTTGGGGTCCATTTGGTAGAGCTTACATTAGACCGTAATGGCCCCTTGCCCATCCGCCAACTGGCCTCTGTACTCCTCAAACAGTATGTTGAAGCCCATTGGTGCACAGACTCGGAAAAGGTGAGAATTATATAGATTTAAGATTTGAATTAGTATTATAAATCATGACTCATCTTATACGTACTGCAAAGTGGTATGACGTGATCCTTGATACTAATGATCCAACGATGGGGAACAATACAATATTTTCATCAATCATGGTGTACAAATCTAAGAGAATGTCAATACTAAAGTATTCCAAATATGTTTACTATAGAAGATACTAAGCTGTGTTAATAATCATTCAGAGTAACTTGATCTCATTTTTATTTTTACAAGTCCAATCTATATTTTTAGAATTGTTCCAAGGATTATAATTTTTTGTTATTGTCATCTAGTGCTCATTGCCTAACTTCTAAATCTTCCATCTTTCTTTAATCAAAGTGTACCATTTAGGTTTCCTAATACAGTATATGTTACTCTGTAAGTTACAATGTGTATGTGTTATTTTGAGGCAACTTATGGTGATCTTTAAGTGTGGAGTTGCTGGAATAATATATACTTTTTCCCCAGTTCCGCGTGCCTGAATGCCCTGAATATGCGAAAGTAAAGATCAGAGAGCTGCTTCCACATGGCCTACATGAGCCAATTAGCAAAGTCAGGTTGGTAATAAATTGACTTATTTGTAAAGTATATAATTTACAGTTCTTGTATAGGAAATCATTGCTGATGATGCAAAACCAAGAGAGATTTACAGTACTGTATAGTATTTGCAAGAAAGGTTTAATTGAAAATAGTAATTTTAATAAGTAGCAATGCCCCAGGAATAATATCCACCTATTAACTGTGTGGTTTCCTTGCTTCCTTGTAGAGTATAGAGGATAGAATTTTTATCTGTTGATAAATACTGTATTTAACGCTTGGAGTACTGTACTATTTTTCTGTATTAATAGTATGCAAGCCTGAAAATAATTAGTGAAATTCATTGCTGCCAACAATTCTGTATACTGTATCAGCTTTATTTGTGGAATGTGTCATATATTTTTAATCTATTTCCAGATCATCTGTAGCTTATGCAATATCAGCCATTGCCCACTGGGATTGGCCAGAGCAGTGGTGTGGACTTTTTGATTTGTTGATGGTGGCTCTGAAAACTGGGGAAGAATCCCCCGTTCATGGAGCCATGCGCGTCCTTACCGAGTTTTCTCGGGATTTGACAGATCAACACATTCCTCAGGTGGCACCTGTTATACTGCCCGAGATGTACCGCATATTCTGTGAGGAGGAGGTAAGATGGGGATACATTTTTCAAAGTTTCTTTAAGACACTCCCAGTTTAGTTTGCCTTTAATTAATAGGATTGTGGCTGCAAAATGTCAAGAATTCCTAGCCTTAAAAATTTCCATACTACTTAGTGTACTGGCAACCGATTCACTCACATACTCTTCGTCTTTTCACCTAGTTGTTTACCTTTCATAGCCCCACGTGTGTGGGCTCATTAGCATGTAGTCATCCATTATCTGCAGTGAAGTCACATTAATGTGATGTATCAATGAGAAAATCAGTAAAGCCATGAGGAGGATTTGAACCTACACTTGTTACTCCCACACCCTAGAACACTTGGGAGTACCAAGTGGTACTAGGGTGTCCTATGGATTTTCTCAGATACATCATGTTAATTAATGTGATTTCATTGTGTATTTGAAGAGAAGTGTTGGAGATAGAACTGGACCAAAGGCAGAATGCATGGGGGACAACACCAGAAACCGCTGATTGGGCTTCAGTGGAAGCCTCAGGACCCCCTAGAGGATTCAATTGAGTCCCGGGTGGTATTACTTTTGACCATGTCATGGTGTAGTGGTCTAGGGCGTGGGCTTGGGAGTACCCACTGTGCAGGTTTGAATCCACCTTATGACTCCTGATTTTCTCATCCATTATCTGCTTGCCACAATCATTATTATTCATCCTCAATTGTTTTTTCTGCTCAATTATGACAGTTCTTACCTTCAATTTCCATATTCTCTCCACTAATTCTCTTTTTATTTTCACTTGTAGAAAATATGGAAATATCTTTTGCACCATTGAGAAGTCGAATATTGTATAGCACACCATTGCTTCACTCATACCTCAAAAATAGAATGAGCTGTGTACTTATCTACTTTGAGCCGGTCGGCCGAGCGGACAGCACGCTGGACTTGTGATCCTGTGGTCCTGGGTTCGATCCCAGGCGCCGGCGAGAAACAATGGGCAGAGTTTCTTTCACCCTATGCCCCTGTTACCTAGCAGTAAAAATAGGTACCTGGGTGTTAGACAGCTGTCACGGGCTGCTTCCTGGGGGTGGAGGCCTGGTCGAGGACCGGGCCGCGGGGACACTAAAAAAAAAAAAAGCCCCGAAATCATCTCAAGATAACCTCAAGATAATCCTCAAATTATCTTAAACTTCTGAGCATATCAAATTCTACCTGATTCTGTTAATTTATATTGAATAATTCTCACCCATCAATTAGCATAAATATAATACTTTTTTCTCCTAGATTTATTAATGGATACTCTCTTTTTCAGAAATATGGGATTAGAACGAGAGGCAGAGCAGTAGAAATTTTCAGTACCTTGGCTAACTTAATCTGTATGATGGGGGAATATAACAGGAACTTGGCTAAGACACTTCTCTACCCAACATTACCAGCATTTACACAAGCACTTGTCAAGGGTCTGCAGACTCCCGATGGTTTTACCTCTGATTCCGGCTTAAAGAAAGAAATTCTTAGTGGTATGTAGGTTAAAAGGGAATATGTACTGTAGTATACTGTTGCGAAGAAAGGAGGAAGCTGTGTGTAAAATAAATGTAGATAGGTGTGTAAGTGGTTGATCAATGTTATGTGTATTTATGATCAATAAGAGGAATTTGTGCAAGTGAAGGTAAGAGTAGAATGAGTTGGTGAAAAAGTGTCTGGTGCAATTAAAATCTTGTTAGAAAGATGATCAGTGAAAGAGATTCAGAGGGCTAGCGAACTTTCTTCACTCAGACTACTCTTGCTTATATAATATGTTTTTCCTGTCTTATCTAGGGTTTAATCCAATAATTAAATAATTAAATGCATTTAAAAGCTTTACAGATGCATTTTCTAGGTATTAATGTATAGCATAGTATATATCCAAATCCAAAATAAATATAATGAAGCAGCCATCCCCCCCAAAAAATTACATAATTGTATTTAGCTTTCCTAAAAAGCACAAATTAAAAAGTAAAAGAGCATTTAACTTACAAAAACTATGATGGATATTGTTAAAACTACATCTTTATAATCAGATTACTGAATTAGTGGTAATATTTTGCATTAATGGTCTGTTTCAGCATTAACAGTTCTGATGAAGAATGTACCAAAACAGATGGGACAATACCTAGGGGAGGTGTTGGGGCCTGTGTGGCAGACCCTCACTACAAGTGCCGATACTTATGTTAATACCACAGTTAACGCCAGAGAGGATGCTGATGACCCAGTAGACTCGGATGGTAAGTATATCTGTCTTGATAATGTTGATTAGAATAGAATTAAATGATTTATGAAAATATGGTTAGTACTTAGTGCTACAAGGGATTTTATGCACAAACTTACTACTGTACTTGTATATTATGAGGGCTGGTTAGTTTCATTATTATTAAGAAGTTATGCCTTCAGAAAAAATAGTGTCATACGTTTCACGTATACATTTGATGTAAGGGATTTTCAAGCAATATCCTTAATAATCTCCGAGGCTTGGTAAATATCTTGATAATTTGAGAATTCATTTGATAATTCTTGTCCATAAGTAATGTCCTTTGATTCCTTAATCTCTACTGTGAGGCTGCATCACAATTATTGCTTGATTACATATTAGAAGGGGCTCTTGTGATAAACTGTTGACAGAATTATCTAGAGCCCTAATGCCTTGCCCCTTCCAGGAAGTTTCCAGTTATGATGGCTACTTCAGAAGTTTCTGCAGGAGGCTCTATCACCACATAAACCTTTCACCTTTTTTTTTTTTAAAGGTTTCAAACCCCCTTTCCAACCACCCTTACATATATTGTTAAATCTTCCCTTCCCTGATTGGTGGTCTGTCTCTCATATGAAACCCTTATTTCACCTTTGAACACACTTCTGATTAAAAAATTCTCATACATCCTACAAACATGTGACACAGTTGGGTTTGTTCTTGACTCATTTTGTTGGTTTTTCATCCCTCTTAGGTCCTCCAATTGTTATGGTGCCTCTAAAACAGTTTCTGAATCCTTCACAACCTTAGATTATAATCTCCAGTCTTCCCTAACCAGAAGAGCTACTTCCCTCCTATCATCTCTCCTTCCTTACATGATAGCCATGTTGGAATTGCATTTGTTATGACTTGATAGTTTCATTTCTGTGTAAAGGCACCATTATATTTCTTACTAGAAGTGTTGTACAAAATTTGGATTTCAAAATTTTGTTTTATGGCTAGTTTTCAACCCTTGATATGAATAACATGGAAAAATGGTGTTGCAATTAGTGTGAATATTTTCTCAACAACCATATACACAAGAATGAATCGGGTGCTCCATTATGCTGTATCGTGGAACACTCCAGTATAAATGCTTCTTTCATTGAATAACTCATTCTGGATATTCACCTTATGCCTCATTTTCATTATTACTTTAAATATCAATACATCTCGCAGAGGGGAAGGGAATTTCAAGTAAAATTGAAAATACTACTCGTCTCACCGAGTTCTTGTATATATGAAAGCTTGACTGTATTTTTATGACATTGCATGAGGGAGGTTATTGATATGATGTGACTTGTTACAAAATACAAATTAAAGTTTCCAATTCAATAGAAAAATATTGATGGGTAACCCCTTAACTAGGTTTTATGGAATGATTTAATATTATTGTGCAGTTTTGTTCTTCTGTTGCTAACTTATTTTGAACATTCCAGGTGAAGTACTTGGCTTTGAGAATCTTGTGTTTAGTATATTTGAGTTTGTACATGCTCTAGTGGAAACTACTAAACACAAGCAACTTATTAAACAAGGCATTGCTGATCTTGCTTACTACATTCTCCTGTATATGCAAATTACAGAAGATCAGGTATATATTTATTTTTTGTTATCTTTTTGAAATTGTGTAATTCTTATTACGTATTTTTATTACTACTAGTACTGTATATGTAATTAAAATTCATGTACTGTATATGTAGGGTATCAGTCTGCCCGGTTCTTGTACACAAATGTACAATGATCAACACATTTAAGCGCAGTATTTAATATATTGTCATTTAGTCAAGTGATTTTACACATAAAGAAATGTGGTGTAAAGTACAGTATTGCACATAATTTTGCGTATGTTATGCAGAGTTTTGTGTTTTGGTTATGGTTTATACAAACAGTGGTTTATGGTTTTTTTAAGTGTGTGTTTTAACTACTTAAACACTATTTGCTATGCATGGTATTCTAAAGGTTTCTGCAATTGAACAACAGTATACACGTTTCCCTCGATTATAACACCTGTAGAGAGATTACTTGAAGCTTACTTCAATATGAGGCAAAGGATATAGAAGTTCACATAGAAAGTATGTGAACTTTCTATGTCACATAGAAAGTTTTATGAGTTTGTGCATGATATTTCATTAAATGTTACATTAACACTTCCTGAAATAGTAGGAATGCTTGCTCTACAAAAAAAAAAAATCACAGTAATTGGCAAATTAAAAAACATATTAGAACAATAAATTCAACATCTTGAATGATCATCTGGACTTTGGAGGTAAGCATTCAAAGTGGGGTTTGACCTACTGTAGGGGAAAATGTGACCAAATAATATGAATGTGTTAATGAGAATGTGACCAAACACTTTTAAGAAATGGAAACTTTTTCTGGATATCTGGATTTTGGTTGCATTTTGCATTCTTAGAGAAAGGTTTGCAACTTTGATTTGACAGCAATTAACTTTTAGCAGTTGTAGTGTTAATGTATATTGTGAAGACAATGTATTGAGTGGGACTGTGCATACCTACCTTGATCAGATTTGATCAGCACAGGACTAGTTTAATACATTTTCTTTACTCTCTATGATCAATTAACACTAAAATGGTTTATTGAGACTTTATTGTATTTATCAGATTGAAAATTGGAGCAGTAATCCAGATGCTTTTGTAGAGGATGAAGATGAAGACAGCTTTGCCTATTCTGTAAGAATCTCGGCTCAAGATTTGCTGCTGGTGAGTTTAAATTAGTATAATTTAAAAAAATTAAGTCATTACTGCATGGGACTTAATTTATACTTTTTCACCTTGTGCTTATGAAGAAGAGCAGTTAAAACACTGAATAAGTGTTTAGGAATATAATACTATTCTGTAAGTCCCTTTCTGTGGGTTTTTGGCTTAATCAAAGCTGGAATGTAAAAAAGATTAGTAGAGAGGAGCACTTAGTTGAAAATGTTTTCAGATATTTAGCTTGTGAAGACTTTTATCAAGTTTGATTAAAGCCCTTGTAGGCATAATAAAGTCTATCCTTCACTTAAGGTTTCTCCAGATTGTTGTCAGCACTTGATGTACACTTTAACGAAGTTAATAAGGTTAATATCACTCCTTGTTTTGTACTATGAATATTAATAAAGGATTTATTAGTTATAAATATTTGACCTAAAGTTAAGGATATGTGGATGAGGCTGAAGGTGTCATCATATTGGGTGATGGGTTATTGGATGTAGAAGGTTTTATTCTTTATATCTTCTTCACATAGTCTGAAGAGTAAATAAACCCCATAGGTAATAATCTTCATATACTGCCTGTGGGGTTTTCTATTTTGCTTTCCTGTCCGGTTATCTCACTTACAGGATTCTCTTTCAGTTCGTATTTCTAATATTTCTCCTCGTGTTGTTCCTTCTTTGCCCCTGTGGAGAGTCCCCCTTCCGCAGTTTTGTGCATCCTTAATCCGCATCACTAAAGCTTTTACCCCTCCTATGGTTCTAAAACACCTTTTCCTTGAGCACTTTTCTTCTCACTCCCGCTCCATTTCTGTCTTCACCGATGGGTCTAAGTCTGCGGATGGTGTTGGCTACTCTGTTGTTTTTCCTGATCGCACTTATATGTGTCGCTTACCTCCAGAGACTAGCATCTTCATGGCGGAGCTTTATGCTATTCTCTATGCTCTTCGTCTCCTGCTTTCTCGTTGTCAGTCTTCCTTTGTAGTTGTTGTTAACTCTCGTAGTGCCCTCATGGCTCTCGGGTCCTTTAATTCGGTTCATCCAGTTTTTGTCGAGATCCAGCACTGGCTTGTTTCTTGTTCACAGTAAATTTAAGTCAGTTGAGTTTTGTTGGGTTCCCAGCCATATTGGTGTGTCTTTAAATGAGCGTGCGGATGCTGCCGCCAGGGAAGCTGTCCACTTTTGTCCCATCTCTCGTAAAAGTATTCCTTATTCCAACTTTTACCTGGTTATCCCCCCCTCCCCGCTCAGCTCGTTGTCGCCGTGTGGGGGCTTCGTGGGCGGCTGCTGGAGTGTGATGCTCCTTAGGACAGTCCTCTGTCCTTTTCTAGCCTTGTGCTCCTGCTGCCGTCCTCTCCAATTCTGCTGGGCACCTTTTCCTTTTCCTTCTGTTTCGTTTTTCTCCCCCCTCTTCTCCTATCTGCTTGCCGTTTCCTGCCGACCTTTTGCTCGTTCTGGTTCTTCCATGGACTTCTTCTATTTTGACGCCCGGGTGCTTGAGGAGGCATACTCA
Source organism: Procambarus clarkii (assembly GCF_040958095.1). NCBI lineage: Eukaryota > Metazoa > Arthropoda > Malacostraca > Decapoda > Cambaridae > Procambarus > Procambarus clarkii. The sequence goes on along the minus strand of NC_091184.1, from coordinate 36,717,376 downwards.
TGCACCCGTAGAACTGCAGTACCCGACGTCGAGAGCGAGGGGAACCTTTTATTGTCAATCCCCACTTCGTCCCTGAACCCGATCTCGACGGACTGTCGGTTTCTTAAGGTGGCGTTTGTGGGGCGTATACTCACGACACACCCCTAGGAGGCCCCGACAAGATCGGCGATAGCTTCTTGTTGGGTGTCCTGCCTCTAATTGTGGCTCCATGGTGGGTGTGGGGGCACATTCGTGAGTGAATTCTTAATTTCGTCGAGATGATAACCCCTGTTTCGGCTGCTTCTGGCTTACCTTTTCAGGCTCGTGGGGTGGGCGACCAAGCCCCCGAGTCGGTCCGTATTGGAAGACCGGGCTCTGTAGCCTCCGCTGCATTGGGCCCCGACCTTGCTCCTCCTTTGGCCTCTCTGACTCCTTCCCCTGGCTCCCCTCCCTCCTCTGTGGTTGGGTCGAGCCCCAAGCCCCCAGTGGTGACTACCTCGTCCCCTGGCGCGGCTCCTTCACTAGTTGTAACTACTGCGCCTTTTAACCCCTCTCTCTCTGGGGGTTCTCACCGCCGTCCTCGTCATGGCCGCCCTTGTTCGATTCCTTCCAGTTCTGCTACCTATCAAGCCTTGTTTGGTCCCGCTTCGTGGGCCAAATATTTTGATCTCCTCCCTCTTGATTCTGCGCCTCCTGACGATTTCTCCCTTCATCGACATCTCATTGATTCCGTGGATGCCTCCATTACTTTCAACCCCACTCGTCTCGGTACACGTGTCGTTGCTGCTCCTTCTCAGGATGCTGCTTCCCGCTTGGCTGCCTTATCCTGCCTTGGCGAGACCCCCGTTCGGGTCTCGAAGAACGCTCAATTGAATGCCAGTGTTGGCACTATTTTGCTCCCGCCCCATGTTGCAACCGGTGTTCGGGACCTGCGCGACTGCCACGACGATATTCGCCATATCCTCGCTGCCCAGGGCCATTCTATTCTCCAGGTGGACACGTTTACTCGTCCCCCTCGTGGTAGTCGCCGTCAACCCCTCCGGGGTTGTCCCGCTCTCTCTTCCTGATTTGAAACACCTCCTGGACTCCTTGCCGGAGCCTGTGCTCCTGCTGGGTGACTTCAATTGTCGTCATTCTCTTTGGGGTGACGTTCTGACGAATACCCGGGGTCGCCTCCTTGAGCCGTTTCTCCTCTCTTCTTCCCTGTCTCTTCTGAATTCTGGTGAGCCCACTCATTTGGACTCTCGGACTCGCACCCTTTCTTGTCTTGATCTTTCTCTCTGCTCTTCTTCTCTTTACTTAGATTTCACGTGGCAGGTTCTTGATGACCTCCATGGAAGTGATCATTTCCCCATCCTTGTTTCCTTTTTCTCTTTTCGCCCTTCCCTCTCTTTCCCTAGGTGGCAGTTTGCTAAGGCAGACTGGACCCTATTTACCCTCAGTGCTGCTCTCCCTGACCTCTCCCTTCTGCCTCTCTCTCGCGCTCTCCTCCTTTTTCATGACACTGTCTTCAACGCTGCCCTCCGCTCTATTCCTCGCTCTTCCTCTCGGGGTCCACGGAAGTGCGTTCCCTGGTGGAATGCGGACTGTGCTCGGGCTGTCCGCTGTAAGCGTGCAGCCTGGAAGAGGCACCGCCGTAGGCAGACGACCGATTCTTTTCTTTTCTTTCGGAAAGCGAGTGCGGTGGCCCGTAGGGCCATCCGTACGGCTAAACGTGAATGTTGGGCATCTTATGTCTCAACAATTACGTCCGAGACCCCTCTGGCCCAGATCTGGAAGCGTATCCGCAAGATAGCGGGTAAGTTCGTTCCCGATGTTTCCCCGGTCCTTCACCTCCATGATACTCTTGTGGCGGACCCGTTGCAGGTCGCTTCCGAACTGGGTTCCCATTTTTCTTCTGTTAGCTCTGGTCTTCATCTTCCCCAATCTTTCCTTCTTCGTAAACCTGTCCTTGAGTCTCGTCCTTTAGATTTCTGCACTCATCTTCAGCTTCCCTATAATGATCCCTTCTCTCTCTCTGAACTTCGTTCTGCCCTGGCCCTCTGCGGTTCTACGGCGGCGGGCTCCGATGGTATTCATTATGAGATGCTTCGCCATCTCCCTCCGAGCACGTCTCAGTATTTACTGAGTCTGTATAATCGGATCTGGGAGTCGTCGTCAGTCCCTGAGGACTGGCTCGATGCCGTTGTCCTCCCTGTTCGCAAACCGGGGTCTCTGGGTACTTCCCCTAAGGACTTTTGCCCTATTGCTCTCACAAGTTGTGTCTGCAAACTCTTTGAACGTATGGTTAACGTTCGTCTGATGTGGTTCCTGGAACACCATCACCTCCTCTCCCCTTCTCAATTTGGTTTCCGCAAGTGCCGCAGCACGACAGATGTCCTGGTGAACTTGGAGGTCTATATTCGTACTGCTTTTGCTGCGAAGACCTCCGTTGTTGCCGTCCTTTTTGACCTAGAAAAGGCTTACGACACCACTTGGCGTTATCATATCCTATCTCAACTTCATTCTTTTGGCCTTCGTGGTCATCTCCCTCTCTTTCTCCGCAGCTTCCTCTCTCGTCGTTCCTTTCGGGTGCGCCTTGGTACCGCTCTCTCTCCCTCTTTTCAGCAATACGAAGGTGTGCCCCAGGGTAGTGTTCTGAGCACTACTCTTTTTCTGGTTGCCCTCAATGGTCTTCTTTCCTCTCTTCCTTCTGGTGTCTTCTCCGCTCTCTATGTCGATGATCTTACCCTTTGTTGTCAGGGTGATGATTCGCCTCTCCTTCAACGCCGGCTTCAACTTGCGATTGATGCCGTGTCATCTTGGGCCACAGGTCATGGCTTCAAGTTCTCTACTTCTGAGACTTGTGCCATGACTTTTACGCGGAAACGGGTTGTTCTTCGTCCCTCTTTGTCACTTTATGGTCATCCCCTTGAATACAAAGATTCCGCGAAGCTTTTGGGGTTATTCCTTGACACTCGTTTGTCTTGGTCTCCCCATATCTCTTACCTCCGTGTTGAGTGCTCTAAGTCCCTTACCCTCCTTCGGGTCTTGTCCCGTACTTCTTGGGGGGCAGATAGGCGCACTCTCCTTGCTTTACATTCCTCTCTCGTCCTGTCTAAGCTCGATTATGGTTGCCCTGCTTACTCGTCTGCTTCTCCTTCTACTCTTCGCCGTCTTGATGCTTTGCACCATACTGGGTTGCGCCTCAGTTCTGGTGCCTTTCGTTCGACTCCCGTCCTTAGCTTGTATGTTGACACTGGCTTCCTGTCTCTCCAGGACCGCCGTGATCGCTACTGTCTTCGCTATCTTGCGCGGTCCTTGCAACATCCTTCCTCTCGCCTCTGTCGTGCTTTAATTTTTACCCCTCCTGCGGTTCCTGTTCCTCTTCACCACCTCCCTCTTTCTGTCCGGTTATCTCGCCTCCAGGATTCTCTTTCCATTCGTATTTCTGATGTTTCTCCTCGTGTTGTTCCTTCTTTGCCCCCGTGGAGGGTCCCTCTTCCGCGGTTTTGTACATCCTTGACTCGTATCACTAAAGCTTTTACCCCTCCTACAGTTCTAAAACGCCTTTTCCTCGAGCACTTTTCTTCTCACTCCCGCTCCGTTTCTGTCTTCACCGATGGGTCTAAGTCAGCGGACGGTGTTGGCTACTCTGTTGTTTTTCCTGATCGCACTTATATGTGTCGCTTGCCTCCGGAGACTAGCATCTTTACAGCAGAACTTTATGCTATTCTCTATGCTCTTCGTCTCCTGCTTTCTCGTTGTCAGTCTTCCTTTGTGGTTGTTGTTGACTCTCGTAGTGCCCTCATGGCTCTCGGGTGCTTTAATCCAGTTCATCCGGTAGTTGTCGAGATCCAGCATTGGCTGTTTCTCGTTCACAGTAAATTTAAGTCGGTTGAGTTTTGTTGGGTTCCCAGCCATATTGGCGTGTCTTTAAATGAGCGTGCGGATGCTGCCGCTAAGGAAGCTGTCCGCTCTTGTCCCATCTCTCGTAAAGGCATTCCGTATTCCGACTTTTACCCGGTTATCCATTCCTCAGTCCTTACCCGTTGGCAGGCTTCTTGGTTGTCTGTTACTGGTAACAAGCTACGTACTCTTAAATGTTGTGTTTCCTCGTGGCCGTCCTCCTTCCACCGTAACCGGCGGTGGGAAACAGCTCTGGCGAGGTTGCGTATTGGCCATACTCGCTTAACCCATGGTCATTTGATGGAGCGCTGCCCTGCTCCTTATTGTCCTAGTTGCATTGTCCCTCTTACGGTCGTGCATGTCCTTCTTGAATGTCCTGACTTCCAGGACGAGCGTGTGTCTTGCTTTCCGACTGCCCCTCGCGGTCACCTGTCCCTCGATAGAATTCTTGGTGACTCGGATACTTTTGATATCGTTCGCCTTATGCGTTTTTGTTCTCGTATTGGCATCCTTGGTGATATTTAGCGCCCTCTGATTATTTTGCGTATTTGATGGTGCTACATAGCCTTCCCGGTTTGGTGCCTTCTTTTGATAATTACTTACTTACTTACCTGGTTATCCATTCCTCTATCCTTACCCATTGACAGGCTTGTTGGTCGTCTGTTACTGATAACAAACTGCGTACTCTTAAGAGTTGTGTTTCCTCGTGGCCGTCCTACCACCGTAACCGGCGATGGGAAATGGCTCTGGCGAGGTTGCGTATTGGCCATACTCACTTAACCCATGGTCACTTGATGGAGCGCTGCCCTGCTCCTTATTGTCCTAATTGCATTGTCCCTCTTACAGTCGTGCATGTTCTTGAATGTCCTGAGGGATGAGCGTGTGTCTTGCTTTCCGACCGCCCCTCGCGGTCACCTGTCCCTCAATAGAATTCTTGGTGACTCGGATGCTTTTGATATCGTTCGCCTTATGCGGTTTTGTTCTTGTATTGGCATCCTTGGTGATATTTAGCGCCCTTTGATTATTCCGCACATTTGATGGTGCTACATAGCCTTCTCGGTTTGGTGCCTTCTTTTGATAATTGCTTACTTACTTGCGAGGCCATACTCTCACATTGCCCCATTTTTTTAGGCAATACATTCCATTTTATTCTGTGCTCAGGCCTTGTGTCAAGAACTAGCTGAAGAGTGTGGCCAAGGTTTAATAGTTGCTGTTGGGAGACATTTGGAGCGAGCAGCTAGCCAGCGAACTGCGGGTGACCCTGCTTGGTGGAAAACACACGAGGCTGTCATGCTGGCCATGGGATCTGTCCGGGACCTAATCCTTGATCAAGTGACGAAGGGACAGTTGCAGTTTGATCTCACAAATTTTATCCAGTCTGTTGTTTTGGCTGACCTTGACCCTAATTGTAAGTACTGTACCAAGATTTTTGTATGATTGTAAATGAGAATAAATTTCATGGTTGTATTAAAAAACTATTCTAGATCTTAGTATAGTTTAATGGTTATTGATGTGAATTGGATATTTAACTAGAAACAAAGAGTTTACCTGTCATCTGAATGGCAGAAAATTTTAATGCTTTACTTTAGGGAAATTTAATTTGCAATATAGCATTTAGTTTTCAAATTTGCTCTTTTTACAATCTAATTTATCTTTGCAGTTTCGCCATTTTTGGCTGGACGAGCTCTTTGGTGTGGCAGCAGGTTTGGACAGGCGGTTACTCCAGAGATGCTTGATAGATTTCTCCAGGCTACAGTGTCAGCTCTCAACCACAGTCCCAACCCTATTATTAAAGTCTCTGGAGTCAGGTATGTTGCTATTTCTAAATCATTATTGTCACCTTCAGGATGTCATTAACAAGACTGACATAGTTATATGTCATCAGTAGAAGGATACTACTGTAATTAATTTGCATGCTGAAATAAAAGTAAAGATGTTTCTCGAGAAGCCGTTGTCTCTTGAAACGTTGTGTTCCTTTCCCATACCTAATATTATGGGCAAGTGCATACAGACAAGTGGGTACATAATTATAAGTAATAAGAAAAATCTAATGACTGCTCAGATATGAATGGTTTGTTGAGAGAACTATGGAAATTGTACTCATTTTGATCTAATTTAGTGTTTTTGATAAAAAAAAAGGTTCATTCAAGAGGAGAAAGTGGTGTATGCCTCAGGAATGTCATTATGGATTGAAGTTCAGGATATGGGAACTGCTATTAAAAGCTGCTTTAGCTGTAGAAAGTATGATTGGGCAAAAAACTAATTTTGTAAATAAAAGTGAGATTTTTAACCGTTGCAGCCACATGTTGGTAATGGTGAGGGCAAGGAAATGTATTAATCTTGAGGTTATCTTGAGATGATTTCGGGGCTTTTTTAGTGTCCCCGCGGCTCGGTCCTCGACCAGGCCTCCACCCCCTAGGAAGCAGCCCGTTACAGCTGACTAACACCCAGGTACCTATTTTACTGCTAGGTAACAGGGGCATAGGGTGAAAGAAACTCTGCCCATTGTTTCTCGCCGGCGCCTGGGATCGAACCCGGGACCACAGGATCACAAGGCCCGCGTGCTGTCCGCTCGGCCGACCGGCTCCCATTTTCACTCCCATTAAGTTTAAAGTGAAGATATGAATTGTTCATCTATAGTTTTCTGTTATTGATTTTCGTTTTTACGTATCATTACAGGTCAGTGTGGGGCTTCTGTGAATATTTAAAAGGTAGTGGCAACCCAGGAGCACTCCAGCCATATCTTCCTTCCATTCTGGACGGGCTTGTTACCTTAGCAACTCAAGCGTCTTCAGAAGTACTCTCTCTTATACTGGAGACCTGCTGTATAGTAGTTTCTGTTGATTCCAATTTCACAGCAGCAAATGTGGGTCGAATATCTACTCTTTGTTTAGCAGTATTTATTAAAGCAAATAATGATCCTGTACTAGTTGCACTTGTGCAAGATGTGGTACGGGAACTGTGCGCCAACCCAGGTTGCACCACAACGCTTCAAACCAAGTTTATTCCTACTTTAGCATCAATACTTAATGCATCAACAGATAAGGTTAGTTATTTATTATTTTAGTTTCATTATTATTTTAGTTTCATTATTATTATTTAGTTACATTAGTTTAATTGAGTGGTTATAAATAGGAGCTGCCTTCGTATGGGCCAATATTCTCTCTGCAGTTACCTTTATTCTTATGTTGTTATGTTCTTATGTTCATTATTTTTTTTTTATTTGGTGTAGGTTCATTGTAATTTGGAAAGTCAGTAAACATCATAGGTTAAGAATATAGAAAATAGTTAGGGAAGGTAAAATGAGAATTTACGTTTTGTATTATGTCGGGTATACAGAGGATGGTCAGAGAACTTTACAAACTAAAGGGTCAGTAGCTATGACAGGCTACAGTTACCGGACCAGAAGCATTTAGCTTATTATATTAATGAGTTTAGCATTTACTTTGTAGCTTGTATTTTGTAAATTGATTATAATGAAAATACAAACAGCATTACAATCCCCCAATGCTCAGTAAAAATATTAGTTTAATCATTTATGATGCCGGTTTCTTGTGTCTATTATATCTTATCGAGTGTTTTTTTTAATGAGCAAGAGAAAGCAATGAGGAAGGTGAAGACTAAGGCATTACGCTACAAACATTCTTCAGTCTTGCATTTTTGATGGTGATGAGTGGAGAAATATTTGTCTATACTGGACTTGAATATTGTTTTTTTCCAGGTGCCACCAGGTATGCAAGCTGTGGCTTTGGACATGCTTGAAGTAATGGTTCGATCCTCAACTCCACCCCTTGAGGAACCATTGATCAATGTAGCCTTCCCAGCTGTAGTACAGAGAACTCTTAATACAGATGATAATTCTACTCTGCAGAATGGAGGGGAATGTCTTAGAGCTTATATCTCTGTGGCTCCTGATCAGGTATAGAGTAATATTATACAGTGGTTTGATTAATTTGACTTGAAGCTAATGATTTCTTAATTATGTAATTTATTGTTTACTGTCATTGGTCTGTATTAATAATTAGTTTATTTATTATGAACCCTCATAACATCGTGTGATAGATGGTAGAAAAGGTTAGAGGAATATGATGGGGTATTAATAATTTTGACTATCTGATTTTTTATATTTGGCTTGTGTAGGATTGTTAATGATAATGCTAAATAATTTCTTGTTTGGTATAATTAGTTTCCTTGAATGGGAACTTCTACTTAATCTGTAGAATTAATATTTTAATTAATAAAAAGTACTCATGAATGGGACATAATGCATTTACTTAAAAGGGACGTAATGCATTTAGTTAAAAGGGACGTAATGCATTTACTTAAAACAAGACGTAAGTCTTGCCACCAACTACAGTACCAGAAATATTTTACAACAAGTGTTGATTGACCAACATATTCTGTCAAATCAGCAGTGTTTTAAGATTCGTAACTTACATAGCCTGGCCCTGTGTGGGGACCAGCATACAGTTGTCTTAATTGTTTGCCCCCCCCCCAAATATAATATATGTATATATGAATATATAATTTTTTTATGAAGGTCATAGCATATCATGATGCTGAGGGTCGGTCAGGTCTGCAGTATGTAGTTCAAGTTGCAACACAGCTGTTGTCACCGGCCACCAGTGAACACACGGCAACATTTGTAGGTCGGCTTATTACTGTTCTCATCCGGAGAGCTGGTGACCACTTGGGAGATAATTTGGATCTTCTTCTCAGAGCTGTTCTTAGTAAACTTCAGGTAAGACTTTGACTGCTTCCCTTACTCTTGTTTTAATGTAGAATATTACTGAAAAGTTTGTAAATTCCTAATTTTGTGTGTGTGTCTTTATGAATGTTGATAAGGAGGGATTCCATGTGATTACGAGAATCTGAGGTGGTTTTCATCAATGTTTTCCAGGGTGCCGAGACTTTAACAGTGGTTCAGAACCTTGTGTTGGTATATGCTCAACTGGTCCACTCACAATTGGAGGGTGTCTTGATCTTCTTAGCAGGAGTTCCAGGACCTTCAGGACAGTCTGCCCTTCATTTTGTTCTTACACAGTGGTGTTCCAAACAGCATCTCTTTTTTGGTGCATATGAAGGAAAGGTAAGTTTAACAAATATTTTTACTGCTTATTTAAGGATGGATGAAGCTCAAAGAAAGCAATAAATTATGTACTATACAAGATTTGATAATTGGTTGAACAGGAAAATATTTGAGACTAGTTGGCAAGTAGATTTTCAGTGGACCAGTTGAATAATGAGAGAAGAGAATCATTGCCAGAGGGGGGGTATTTTTGGTATAAAATAAATGGATATAGGTAATTAAACTTGGTTACTTTAATTCAAATATGGAATGTTTATTTATGACTTCCTCTCTGACAGGTCAGTGCAGTTGCTCTAGCGAAGCTACTGGAGCATGGGGTGACAGCTAATGATACTCGTTTGCAAGATATCATAGTTCAGGGAGACCAGGTAAGTTAACGTTAATCTAATTTTAGTGGTTAATAAGCATGTTATTTCATCAAATTGCTGAATGTAGCAAGTAAGAATTTAGGAGCATTAGACTACTAAGTGTAGTGAGCAGTGTATGTGTAGGGAGGGGGAGGGGATCAGGATAGTGATTGAAAGAGTTTAGAAAATAACGGAGAAATGAATTGGTGTCGAGCAAGGTGGATTTTGTGGTTGAAAAATTGGGGGGGTTGGGGAAAGAAGGCTATAATATGAAATGTGATGTGGCAGACGTGCTCATTAACAAAATACTTGGAGGTTTAGTTGACAGAAAGGGGAATTTCTGCAAGTGAAATTGAACATAGTGAGTAGGGGAATGAAAGAGTTGCAATGGAAGATGTCTTCATTAGAAAGCATAAGAAACGGAGAGATTCGGCCAGAGAACTGCATGAAGAAGTGCTAGCACATATACTACTTAAGAATGCAAATCACTGGTGTGGCATAAATGTGAAAATAAAGCAGTGAAAACTGAGAATCGGAGAAGCATGCATGTTAGCAAGAAAATAGTGAGCGGGCAGAAGCGGGGAAATTGTGTAGGCAACACACGAGATATGGGGAGGGAAATGTCTGGGTGGTAACAGTTTGTAACATGAGAGTGAATGTGTTGCTCACTAATGAATGTCAATACACGAGGCCTGTAGCCTACACCTGATTGAGTGTATCGGTCTATTGCTTCTGTGGATGACTGCTGAAGTGTGGAGGTGCTTATTTATCTAGTATAATTCTGTAAATGATATTAATGGACAAGTGATATTTTTAATGTTTATTTAATGCCTATTACCTTCTTTTAAAAAAAATTCTCAACTTTTTTTTATCTGGGACGATGCCTTTCTCCCCCCCTCCCCCCTTAAAATAGAAAATGGAGTAATGATTATATGTAAGAAATTGTTTTTCTGGAATGATGGGGAATTTCTCGATAAAGAAGACTGTATCAAGATGTTGAACATGGGTGACTGGATTACACTCTTCATAAGTGAATTTTTTGGGTAGGCTAATATTTATGGCACCTGAGGAGTGGCACTGTCTAACTAGTCTTGTGGAGCATTGGGTTGATACTATGAATGGTTTGTTGGGGTGTGGTATTGGTGGTTCTCCAGGGTGCTGTGTAATTACCAAAGTGGTGTACTTCAGGGTGAGAGCTGTGCTCGTGGTGTTCTGTCTTCCTAGTACTCTTTGTCGTATAATGCTCTGAAACTACTGACAGTTTTGGCCTCCACCACCACCTCGTTTAGTTTGTTCCAACCGTCTACCACTCTGTTTGCTAAAGAAAACTAATATTTACTCAGCACCTCTTATTTTCTTACCATCAATCTGTGTCCTCTTGTTCTTGGTGAAGTTGCTTGTTTCAGGAATTCCTGTCAGTTTAATCTATTCCTGTTAGTATTTTGTAATTGGTGATCATATCACCTCTCTTCTATCTTCTAGTATTTGCATGTTTAACACCTCAAGTCTCTCCTCGTAACTCTTGTTTTTTGAGTTTTTGTAGCATGCCATTGCACCTTTTCCAGTTTATTTATGTGCTTATTGAGATTTGGGCACTATACAACTGCTGCATATTCTAATTTTGGTCTCATTTACTGCTTTGCCTAGCAACAAATCGGTCCAATTAACACCTCAGAGTGCGGCGCGGGCGCACCGCCGACTTTGACGCCATGCTCCCGGCGGTGCGGGCGAGCGTGTGGAGACACCGAAATGTGTATACTCGTTCAGTTTGATAACATCAATTTTCGTCTTATGTCTTTCATTTTGGTATCAAATTGTTCGCAATATAAAGGCACGTATTTTAAAACTAGTCCCATAATAATAATATGCAATAACTGGAATTTTAACAAACATTTTAAATTTGGATGCTCATCATCACAAAATTATTTATATCTTTCAAGTGTTCTGACATCAAGTTTTATGTTACATCTTTCATTTTGATATCAAATTGTGCACAATTTAAAGGCGCTCATTTTGAAACTATCCCAGAATTGATGAGATAAAAATTTAATTTTATATAAATATTTTATTGTTGGACACAATGATGATGCCACGCGATAGGACTCGCCGGAAAAATTGGTAACGCATTATATGTCACGAGATAGGGAAAGTGTTAAACTCACTAAAAAAATTCTAAGTTCCTCATAGTGTTCTCTCTTGAAATCGAGTTTATCAACTGTTTCAATGTCCCCATTCTCTTCTAGATTATATCGTAAAGCATATTTAATTTCCAACAGGACTTGATCACTTTTTCCCAAGGGAGGAATGTATTGGATGGCAAATATCTCTTCCTTCCTGGTGAATATTAGCTCCAGTATTGATGGAACATCCTCATTCTTGTGGCCTGCTTCACGTGTTGATACATGAATGTTTTCAGAATGAGGCTTACAAATCTGCCTGTTCAAATGTCCTCCGTTCTTTCTTCGTAGGCCTCCCAGTCTGTTGTTTTAAAGTTGAGGTCCCTCAGTACTAACAATTTGTGACTTACCTCTATCTGCCCTTACTACAATCTCTCTCGTGACCATTATGAGGCCCTCTCGTTTGTCATCTCGTTACTTGTCATTGTTACTCGTAATGTGTAAGTTTTGGTGAATAAATATTTTGTAGTTTTATTTAGTTTTTCATACTGCTTCCCTATTTACTCACTGAGCTGATAATGCCTAGCTTCCCAATTAAATTTGGGAATGTGGTAATGATGGCAGATTGGTTGTCACATACAAATACTGATTCAGAAAATTGCAATTCCTGTTTGTCTTCTTGGTTTCTTTTTTCTTTTTCCTTTCTTCCACTTTTTAATTAAATTTTTAATGGTCTCGAGATTTTTGTTTGATGTATGTACTAGTCTACTACATTTCTTTAAAAAATTTTAATGTACAGTATTTGCTTAATATCTAAAGTGTACACAATTTTTGCCCTGAAGGTTTTCTCCCCTGAGGGCCGAATGCGAACAAGATCTCAACGTTTAACACGTCCAGAGCAGTGGACTCAGGTGCCTGTGTTGGTAAAGATCTTCAAACTCCTGATTAATGAACTTGCCAATGCCATTGACTCCAACATGACGAAGGATGATGATGAGGTACAAGTTCATTGTTTGCAATGCATATTTGATAATTTATAATAATGTTTTCTGTAAATTGGATTTATGTATAGCCCTGATGCGTTAGTTTTCCTGGGGCTTGCCATTAGGTGGTAGTCCCAACAGAAGTTTTCCAGGAAGCACTAACACCACATTGACTCTTTCACCCTTTTAGCTGTGACTGCTTTCCCCCCTGCCCTCACCACCACTGCCACCACCACCTCCCTTTCATTCATTGTTCCACTTCCCTTCCAAGATACTGTTCCTATGCCTTTGCCATATGATCTTCTTATTTTGCTTATGAAACATATGCCTTTGCCATATGATCTCCTTATTTCACTTATGAAACATACCTTTGCCATATGATCACCTTATTTCGCTTATGAAACATATACCTTTGCCATATGAATTTCGCTTATGAAACGTAGACTTTAGAGGCCATTCGGATGGACAAGTGTTTGTATAATGGGAGCCTCCTCTATATAAAAATTAATATATTATCATTCTTTTTCCTTGCTGCAGGTAGTGACTACATAAGATAACTGATAACTGAGCTAGTTGAAATACCTCGCATACAGTATGTCACAAGTACTGTATTCTGACTGCCGATAGTTGGAGTGATGATGCAGTAATATTTTGAGAGAAATACTATACCAAATTATGATTTAAGTGTTGAAAAGCTGAAAATTATGCTGAATAAGAGCTTAGTTTTATGTGAACTATGTGATTTCTTATTTATTTTCAGCAGGAGTCGGAAGATGAATGCTGGGAAGACGATGAGGAGGAGGGTCAGACTAATGGGGACTCCTCTTTAACATCTATGTTTGCTCCAGCCAGTAGCTATCCTGGTTATGATACAGACACTGTAGATGATGAGGATGACCCTGATGCAGTAAGTCATTTTTTTGTCTTTAATGAGGTAATGAGCTAGGATATGTTTGATATGTTTAAACAGTACCTGGTTTTGTTACTGCTTTGTTATGCCCTGATGGTAAAGTTATATGCAATACAATATTCAGGACAATCGAAGACTGGTTCACTTATCATTCGAACACCTGCAACCCGATGATACTGTGGCTGACAAAACAAGCTAGTACTGTAACTTCATAAATATACAAATGTTAGTACTCAAAGGGTCTGTCAAACCCAGAATAATAGTTCTGTATTTCTGAACTCCATCCTAATATGTTAATAATTTGGGTGTATCAGTCAATTTTCTGGAATTGTTATTTCAGAGAATCTCTGTTTATTGGAATGAACCCATGGTGGTTGCTGTGCGCTAAGTTGTAGTCAAGAAAAACTTGCTGTTGAAACGGGCAGCAAATGTCATATCATCAAATATCATCTGACCCATATTTTTTGCAAAATATTTACATGTGAAAGTTAAAATTTTTGTTTTGAATGGACATTTTTTATGTTTATCCAGTCTGAATATCAAGCTGACAAATTTCCATTAACAGAAATGCAAGTAAAAAAAATGTAGATTAATAATAATAATAATAATAATAATAATCTGATATAAGGTTAACTTTAATGGGTAACGTTAAATATTTATAAATATTTTAGTGAAACTGAAAATGACATGATAGGTGTTGGTGCATAATGGGTGATATGAGATTAATTTTTAGCCCATCCACACCTAATGTACCTGAACACCTTGAACATTCACAAAGTCCTAAGTTGCATACCCCTCGTTCAATGGTATTCATCTTTAAATTTAATATGCTCTATATCCTCTCCAGGTAAAGAAAAGAACTAGTATCCTAATACTCTATTTTCCAAGTGTTTATCAACAGAATACTATTTGAAAAGAAGAGTGATCACGTAAAAGGTTAAACTGAGGATACAGTTTGATAAATTATACCGTGCTTTTATTTATTTCATTTGCCCCCTCCCCGCTCAGCTCGTTGTCGCCGTCTGGGGGCTTAGTGGGCGGCTGCCGGAGTGTGATGCTCCTTGGGACAGTCCTCTGTCCTTTTCTAGCCTTGTGCTCCTGCTGCCGTCCTCTCCAATTCTGCTGGGCATCTTTTCCTTTTCCTTCTGTTTCGTTTTTCTCCCCCCTCTTCTCCTATCTGCTTGCCGTTTCCTGCCGACCTTTTGCTCGTTCTGGTTCTTCCCTTGGACTTCTTCTACTTTGACGCCCGGGTGCTTGAGGAGGCATACTCTTGCACCCGTAGAACTGCAGTACCCGACGTCGAGAGCGAGGGGAACCTTTTATTGTCAATCCCCACTTCGTCACTGAACCCGATCTCGACGGACTGTCGGTTTCTTAAGGTGGCGTTTGTGGGGCGTATACTCACGACGCACCCCTAGGAGGCCCCGACAAGATCGGCGATAGCTTCTTGTTGGGTGTCCTGCCTCTAATTGTGGCTCCATGGTGGGTGTGGGGGCACATTCGTGAGTGAATTCGTAATTTCGTCAAGATGATAACCCCTGTTTCGGCTGCTTCTGGCTTACCTTTTCAGGCTCGTGGGGTGGGCGACCAAGCCCCCGAGTCGGTCCGTATTGGAAGACCGGGCTCTGTAGCCTCCGCTGCATTGGGCCCCGACCTTGCTCCTCCTTTGGCCTCTCTGACTCCTTCCCCTGGCTCCCCTCCCTCCTCTGTGGTTGGGTCGAGCCCCAAGCCCCCAGTGGTGACTACCTCGTCCCCTGGCGCGGCTCCTTCTCTAGTTGTTACTACTGCGCCTTTTAACCCCTCTCTCTCTGGGGGTTCTCACCGCCGTTCTCGTCACGGCCGCCCTCGCTCGATTCCTTCCAGTTCTGCTACCTATCAAGCCTTGTTTGGTCCCGCTTCGTGGGCCAAATATTTTGATCTCCTCCCTCTTGATTCTGCGCCTCCTGACGATTTCTCCCTTCATCGACATCTCATTGATTCCGTGGATGCCTCCATTACTTTTAACCCCACTCGTCTCGGTACGCGTGTCGTTGCTGCTCCTTCTCAGGATGCTGCTTCCCGCTTGGCTGCCTTATCCTGCCTTGGCGAGACCCCCGTTCGGGTCTCGAAGAACGTCCAGTTGAATGCCAGTGTTGGCACTATTTTGCTCCCGCCCCATGTTGCGACCGGTGTTCGGGACCTACGCGACTGCCACGACGATATTCGACATATCCTCGCTGCCCAGGGCCATTCTATTCTCCAGGTGGACACGTTTACTCGTCCCCCTCGTGGTAGTCGCCGTCAACCCCTCCGGGTTGTGAAGATTACCTTTGATGGTAGGACCCTTCCACCCTCTGTCATTCTTGCTGGTGCCAGGTGCTCTGTCCAGGAGTACATTCCTTCTCCTCGGCTCTGCAACAAGTGCTGGAGGTTTGGGCATGGTGCCCTCCGCTGCTCCGGGACTGTCTCTCTCTGTCCTTTGTGTGGTGGCGAAGGTCACTCTAAGTCGGAGTGCGCTTCTCCCCAGGCTCGTTGCCTCAACTGCGGTGAGGCCCATCCTACCTTCTCCCGTGCGTGTGTCCATTACAAGCTTGAGGCAGCCGTCCTCAACTTGAAGCACCGGGAGCGTTTATCTTTTCCTGAGGCGAGGCGCCAGGTTCGCCGGCTCCCGCCTTATGCTAATATCTCTTATGCTCGCGTGTTGCGCTCTTCCTCTCCTCGTCCTTCCCGCCTTCCTCAGACTCACAACCGTTTCCAGGCCTTGGACCCTGATGCGCCCACTGCCCCCTCCTCTGTCCCTTTGGGTTCTCTCCCGAAGGATCCTCCTCCTGGTCCTCTGTCTGGGGTTCCCCTTCCTTCTACCCGGTCTGTCGTGTCTTCTGTGTCTCCTTCCTCGTCCCCCTCCGATCCTCCTTCCCATCCTCTTCCTCCATCTCTCGGCTCTCCCCGCCGCCTGTCGGTGCGGGCGGATGTCCATCGCTCTCCTAACGGCCGTCGTGTGTGCTCTCGTTCGGCTTCTCCTGTTGAGACACTGGAATCCGTTGCCCGGTACGTAGTTGCTGGGACACCGGTCTCTTTAAGTCAGAAGCGTAAGCCTGGCTCCTCTCCTTCCTCTTCCCCGGCGGGTAAGAAGGCTTCGCTTTCTTCCTCAGCTCCTCCTTCTGGCTCTGTTGCTCCTTCCACTCCCGTTTCAGTGCTTGCGCCCCCTGTTCCTGCTATGGAGGTTTCTTTGGCCCCTGCTTCCCTTTCGGTTGCTGCTCTTGCTGGGGTGCGCTCCTCTCTTTCTACTCCCCCTCTTCCTGCTGCTGTCCTTGACTGCTCCTCTCCGTTGTCTCCTCCTCCTCCTCCTCCTCCTCCTCCTCCGGACCCTGCCCGCCCACCTCTGATCTGTTCTCCCGTTTCCTTCCCTCCGTCTTTGCTCAGTTTACCCATGCCCCCTAACCCTGACTTTGCTGACCCTGATCCCGACCCTGATATTCTTTAACGTGCTCTGTTGGTCTTTCGCCTTTGTTTCTTCCTTGTTCTCTGTTTTTGTCCTTTCTCTTCTCGTCGTTGTCCATTCTTCAATGGAACGTTCGAGGTTATTACGCCAATTTCCTCGAACTCCAACTTCTGGTTTCGCGGTTTTCGCCCCTTTGTGTCTGTCTCCAGGAGCCGATGCTTGGTGCTCGTCCTGGTCGTTTTCGTGGCTATTCCTTTCTCTCCCCCCCCCCCCAGCCATTGCTGGGGCTTCTAATTCTTCTGCTCTCTTGATTCGGGCTGATGTTCCCTTTGTTCCTTTACTTTTTCCTTCGCCTCTCCATTGTTCTGCTGCTCGTATCTTTGTGGGGAAATGGTACACAGTATGTTCCATTTATCTCCCCCCGAGTGTCCCGCTCTCTCTTCCTGATTTGAAACACCTCCTAGACTCCTTGCCGGAGCCTGTGCTCCTGCTGGGTGACTTCAATTGTCGTCATTCTCTTTGGGGTGACGTTCTGACGAATACCCGGGGTCGCCTCCTTGAGCCGTTTCTCCTCTCTTCTTCCCTGTCTCTTCTGAATTCTGGTGAGCCCACTCATTTGGACTCTCGAACTCGCACCCTTTCTTGTCTTGATCTTTCTCTCTGCTCTTCTTCTCTTTACTTAGATTTCACATGGCAGGTTCTTGATGACCTCCATGGAAGTGATCATTTCCCCATCCTTGTTTCCTTTTTCTCTTTTCGCCCTTCCCTCTCTTTCCCTAGGTGGCAGTTTGCTAAGGCGGACTGGACCCTGTTTTCCCTCAGTGCTACTCTCTCTGACCTCTCCCTTCTGCCCCTCTCTCGCGCTCTCCTCCTTTTTCATGACACTGTCTTCGACGCTGCCCTCCGCTCTATTCCTCGCTCTTCCTCTCGGGGTCCACGGAAGTGCGTTCCCTGGTGGAATGCGGACTGTGCTCGGGCTGTCCGCTGTAAGCGTGCAGCCTGGAAGAAGCACCGCCGTAGGCGGACGACCGATTCTTTTATTTTCTTTCGGAAAGCGAGTGCGGTGGCCCGTAGGGCCATCCGTACGGCTAAACGTGAATGTTGGGCATCTTATGTCTCGACAATTACGTCCGAAACCCCTCTGGCCCAGATCTGGAAG
Organism: Procambarus clarkii; assembly: GCF_040958095.1. NCBI lineage: Eukaryota > Metazoa > Arthropoda > Malacostraca > Decapoda > Cambaridae > Procambarus > Procambarus clarkii. The sequence goes on along the minus strand of NC_091184.1, from coordinate 36,699,483 downwards.
CGTATCCGCAAGATAGCGGGTAAGTTCGTTCCCGATGTTTCACCGGTCCTTCACCTCCATGATACTCTTGTGGCGGACCCGTTGCAGGTCGCTTCCGAACTGGGTTCCCACTTTTCTTCTGTTAGCTCTGGTCTTCATCTTCCCCAATCTTTCCTTCTTCGTAAACCTGTCCTTGAGTCTCGTCCTTTAGATTTCTGCACTCATCTTCAGCTTCCCTATAATGATCCCTTCTCTCTCTCTGAACTTCGTTCTGCCCTGGCCCTCTGCGGTTCTACGGCGGCGGGCTCCGATGGTATTCATTATGAGATGCTTCGCCATCTCCCTCCGAGCACGTCTCAGTATTTACTGAGTCTGTATAATCGGATCTGGGAGTCGTCGTCAGTCCCTGAGGACTGGCTCGATGCCGTTGTCCTCCCTGTTCGCAAACCAGGGTCTCTGGGTACTTCCCCTAAGGACTTTCGCCCTATTGCTCTCACAAGTTGTGTCTGCAAACTCTTTGAACGTATGGTTAACGTTCGTCTGATGTGGTTCCTGGAACACCATCACCTCCTCTCCCCTTCTCAATTTGGTTTCCGCAAGTGCCGCAGCACGACAGATGTCCTGGTGAACTTGGAGGTCTATATACGTACTGCTTTTGCTGCGAAGACCTCCGTTGTTGCCGTCCTTTTTGACCTAGAAAAGGCTTACGACACCACTTGGCGTTATCATATCCTATCTCAACTTCATTCTTTTGGCCTTCGTGGTCATCTCCCTCTCTTTCTCCGCAGCTTCCTCTCTCGTCGTTCCTTTCGGGTGCGCCTTGGTACCGCTCTCTCTCCCCCTTTTCAGCAATACGAAGGTGTGCCCCAGGGTAGTGTTCTGAGCACTGCTCTTTTTCTGGTTGCCCTCAATGGTCTTCTTTCCTCTCTTCCTTCTGGTGTCTTCTCCGCTCTCTATGTCGATGATCTTACCCTTTGTTGTCAGGGTGATGATTCGCCTCTCCTTCAACGCCGGCTTCAACTTGCGATTGATGCCGTGTCGTCTTGGGCCACAGGTCATGGCTTCAAGTTCTCTACTTCTAAGACTTGTGCCATGACTTTTACGCGGAAACGGGTTGTTCTTCGTCCCTCTTTGTCACTTTATGGTCATCCCCTTGAATACAAAGATTCCGCGAAGCTTTTGGGGTTATTCCTTGACACTCGTTTGTCTTGGTCTCCCCATATCTCTTACCTCCGTGTTGAGTGCTCTAAGTCCCTTACCCTCCTTCGGGTCTTGTCCCATACTTCTTGGGGGGCAGATAGGCGCACTCTCCTTGCTTTACATTCCTCTCTCGTCCTGTCTAAGCTCGATTATGGTTGCCCTGCTTACTCGTCTGCTTCTCCTTCTACTCTTCGCCGTCTTGATGCTTTGCACCATACTGGGTTGCGCCTCAGTTCTGGTGCCTTTCGTTCGACTCCCGTCCTTAGCTTGTATGTTGACACTGGCTTCCTGTCTCTCCAGGACCGCCGTGATCGCTACTGTCTTCGCTATCTTGCGCGGTCCTTGCAACATCCTTCCTCTCGTCTCTGTCGTGCTTTAACTTTTACCCCTCCTGCGGTTCCTGTTCCTCTTCACCACCTCCCCCTTTCTGTCCGGTTATCTCGCCTGCAGGATTCTCTCTCCGTTCGTATTTCTGATGTTTCTCCTCGTGTTGTTCCTTCTTTGCCCCCGTGGAGGGTTCCTCTTCCGCGGTTTTGTACATCCTTGACTCGTATCACTAAAGCTTTTACCCCTCCTACAGTTCTAAAACGCCTTTTCCTCGAGCACTTTTCTTCTCACTCCCGCTCCGTTTCTGTCTTCACCGATGGGTCTAAGTCAGCGGACGGTGTTGGCTACTCTGTTGTTTTTCCTGATCGCACTTATATGTGTCGCTTGCCTCCGGAGACTAGCATCTTTACAGCGGAACTTTATGCTATTCTCTATGCTCTTCGTCTCCTGCTTTCTCGTTGTCAGTCTTCCTTTGTGGTTGTTGTTGACTCTCGTAGTGCCCTCATGGCTCTCGGGTGCTTTAATCCAGTTCATCCGGTAGTTGTCGAGATCCAGCATTGGCTGTTTCTCGTTCACAGTAAATTTAAGTCGGTTGAGTTTTGTTGGGTTCCCAGCCATATTGGCGTGTCTTTAAATGAGCGTGCGGATGCTGCCGCTAAGGAAGCTGTCCGCTCTTGTCCCATCTCTCGTAAAGGCATTCCGTATTCCGACTTTTACCCGGTTATCCATTCCTCAGTCCTTACCCGTTGGCAGGCTTCTTGGTTGTCTGTTACTGGTAACAAGCTACGTTCTCTTAAATGTTGTGTTTCCTCGTGGCCGTCCTCCTTCCACCGTAACCGGCGGTGGGAAACAGCTCTAGCGAGGTTGCGTCTTGGCCATACTCGCTTAACCCATGGTCACTTGATGGAGCGCCGCCCTGCTCCTTATTGTCCTAGTTGCATTGTCCCTCTTACGGTCGTGCATGTCCTTCTTGAATGTCCTGACTTCCAGGACGAGCGTGTGTCTTGCTTTCCGACCGCCCCTCGCGGTCACCTGTCCCTCGATAGAATTCTTGGTGACTCGGATACTTTTGATATCGTTCGCCTTATGCGTTTTTGTTCTCGTATTGGCATCCTTGGTGATATTTAGCGCCCTCTGATTATTTTGCGTATTTGATGGTGCTACATAGCCTTCCCGGTTTGGTGCCTTCTTTTGATAATTACTTACTTATTTCATTTGGTAAATATTCATTATGTAAATTATAATATTGGTTAATAGGTAGATATCAAATTTAATAAAATTTGTACCAATAATTATGTAACAAAGTCTTATCCATTCTCTTAAAAATTTTGACACCTACATCCACTTTGAATTCTGAAGTTAATTTTCCAAAGTTTTATAGGAGTGTAATGAAATTGTTAATTTTGTTTAAAGTTTTGAGTACTGGAATAAATATTATTAGTGTAATTAAACAAAATTTCATCAACAAATGACATAACAGTATTGGAAAAATGTATTAAAGGCATTACTGTTCTTTTATATTGCTTGATTCTGTAATTAGTAAAACATGTCCTGACATTTACCACCAGGTGAGTGACCCCTTGTATAATCTGGATCTTCAGCAGTATCTGACCACCTTCATCAGTACTTTTGCTCAGCACCCAGCATTCCCCGTGTTCGTTCCACACCTCAATCCTCACGAGCAGGAGGTACTCCAAGGCATCGGTGTTCAATGCTGAAGACACTTTACGAGTGCAATGATCAGTTACTTTATTACCCAGAACTATGGGCTCCTCCTAACACACCTCGATAAATCTTCCAAGACTTGTTTGTGTTAGAAGATATACAGTACAGTATAGTGTGGCCCATATCTGAAGTTGAAGGCCTCCCGATTTTTTATTTATTTTTTTCCTCTGAACAGAAAAATGCAGATAATTGAGAACTCATAACTTGACGCATGCCAGGAACCGAATAAACTGTGAAATGTGTATAATGTATTGTGTTTTATATAGAAAAAGATATATTTATTGAAAGAAAATTGAGGAAGAAAACTACAAATGTATATATATATATTGAATTGTCCCTCATTCCCTTGATATGCAATGTAAAGAAGAGATTTATTTATGACTTGTAAAGTAAAATTGTTGCAAAGAAAATATATTAAGTACAGTAGAGTATTTAGATATATAAAATGAATAATCCCTCCTAATAATTACCAGTTAGAGATGGGCATTACTGTCTACCTACTTAAAATAAATGATCAGATTGGCAAGTAACTACCACATGAAAATTCCTTGCCAGATATATTCCAATTAAAGTATTTTATATTTATTATGAGGTATGAACTGGGATATGTTCTCTTAAATGAAAAGCAGTCGACTTTTCACCATCTACTGACATAATGCGTTACTCATGAAGGTGTCTGGAGTTTGCTCACTTTAGAACAGTGAAGTGCAAAACATTTCATTGTTGCTAGCTACTGAAAACTGTGATCGTTAACATTGATAAGATTAATGGGAAAATAAATATCAAGATAGGTGTTAAGATATTTATTGTATAAAGTCCAGTTACAAGTAATGTATAGAAGGTTAAGTAAAAATATTGAATTTGAGAGAGTAATTAAGAAGATTTGCCCTTTTGCATGAATATTTACTCTGGTGTGTATAGTCATATTCTAAAGTGCAGGGAAAATAAATTGACAGGTTTGTGTGATTGACTCTGCAAGTCCTTCCTTTATGAGTATGTAGGCTTTGGGGTCAGTTGGTAATACCAAATTTGCAGCCAGTCCTGTCATTTGTTTGCATTTACCTCGACATATGGCAGTATACTAGAGTGCTGAAGTGCCTGCTAGCTGTGTTGCCCAGTGTCAAACTATGCTTCGTAGCAGATGCTTTTATTTTAAATATACAAAAGACAGTCTTGCTTACGTTGTTTGATCTTCAATATGCAGCTTATACTCATAAATTGACAAACATAAGTAAGTTTCTTCTAGGTTTCAAAACTCGGAGGTATATGTGTAGGTAAGGCGACACAGCATATTGTTGTGAGTTAAAAGGCTGTTTTGGTAAGTACCCATCACTGATAGGTAAGGGAGACTGTCCTATGCATCAAGTTCAAAGACCTGTGATATCACAGATAAGGATATTCTCTCGGCCAATTAACTGTAATATGAATGTTTTGAAACCTTTGGCCCTTAATAGTTTAGCTTTTGAAATTCGAAGCAATCTCTTGTGGTGCCACTTCCGGTAATCTGATGCTTTAAATTTTGTATATGCGATTTTCATGTTGAATCACTTTTTTTTTATTAAATGTTTATGGACACTAATTGACCAATGATAATTATAAATTATATGCTTGCATAAATAATTTTTGTACTTTGTTAATTGGGCCTTAAAGTAATTTTGAGCTATAGAGATATTATATGACGTATTTTTATATTGCTTGTTAACTTCTAAAACAGTGATTAGAGTTAAGCCTGAAACATTGGAGACGGATTCTTTCTTTGTATGGCAGTTGTTTATAAATACATGTAAAAAAAATGGGATATATTTCTATTATCCATTCTGTGCTCTACTTAAATACTTTCATTGCTATATACCTGATGTATATATAATTGGATTTTTTGGTATTGCATCCTTAACTCTACTTTATACTGAAACCTATACAGAGAATGAGCTCAGATAAAAAGCTCTGAATAAACATCGAATTTAGTCAATAGCCCTTTAAACATTGGTTAAGGCAAAGTATATACAGTACAGTATCTGTACTCTGTATGTTGGGTGCTGAGAGTGGGTAAGTCGGGCACATGATATCTGATAACTGACCGTGGATAACAGCTCTAGAAATACTATATGCAAGTAAAAGCTTGGGACATGTTACTCACAGCTGAATTACAGTATGCATTCTGTAATTGCATGTATGAATTATAGTAGACATCCATTGTTCATAATCGAGAAAAAACATTTTAGTTATGAAAATAAAAATTTCAGTAATGTTGCATCTTTGTAGAAAATGTGGTTGTGGAATAAGAATTAACAAAGAAAAGTCTGTACGGTTCTTTTAAGTATATGGGGCAGTTTTGTTATCTAAAATTGAACAATTGAGCAAAAGTAGTTCAGAATATATACAGGCATATGAATTTAAAAATAAAAAGCTAACAAGTTCTGTAAACATGTTTTTAAAGAAGTTTGTGAATATTAGTAAGATGCAAGATGGATCAAAAGTAGGGCGAGTTAAGATTGGAAAAGAAAATGTTTTTTGGTGGAGTGAAGGCTGTGTGTAGGCTGCTCATGCAATACTAGGCTATGGTGAGAAGCAACAAAAAACTCAGATTAGTGTGTGTCCATACATTGAGACCTATTCCCAGTTTAACTTCATCTGGAAGATAAGCCTGTCTAGAATGAAGCTGTGACTCTTGGGAATCAACACACTTCTTTGGTGGAGAACTGATAAAACAGAAGGTTCAGCGTGACCCGGCTAAATCACTTGGCTAGTCTGGATTAGAGTCAAGCTGGCATTAAGGAGAAGGCACAACTAGAGGTCCCTGCATGTGTTTCCCTGGGCACTAGTGATGTAGGGATGTGCAGTTCTCATATTTTTGTATGCCTAGGCACAACTCTTCCTGGAAGATCGTTGGGCCAGCCTGGTATAAGAGTTTGATTCCTCTCAAAGTTCATTCCTTGCACCTTAACTGGACTTTTGGGCAGTCCTGTCCTGATTATGACTGTTCCTCTCAGCTGAATGATCTGGACTCTTCCTCTGATCCTTCTTTAGATACTTTCTTGGCTTTCAGCTTCTATTCTGGTGTTGATATTAAAATGAACAAGCCTGTCTTTTTCACCACAAACTTTATATACTTCCCAATAGCTCAGGGAAGATTAAAGATGTACCACTTGAGTGATCTAATATTGAAACTAGATTCCTTATTCAGGACCCAAATTGGATGTTGTGTGTCAAATAACATCAAAAATATTGGTACACATATTTTTGAAGTCCAAACCAAAAGAAAGATCGAATTATTACTGTAAGTACAAGTTTTGATTTTGGTAATATGGTCTATTTTATAACAATCTCACCTACATCAGTGCTCATCTTTCTGTTGGGAATGTAGCCATAGTGTCAGTTCAGTTCATGTCTGCCCCAGATAGTTTGTGGGGTCATGCCAAATTATACTAGACTACCAGGCTCCAAGTTGCGGTATTAATTGTGATTACTCATGGCTTACTCGTGGCCTGTGGTTACTATTAAATATAACAGCCCATTGTTCATTTGAAATTTAAATATAATCTTTCCTATCCAGACAGAAAAACGTAAGATGTAGTGTGTCCTCCCTACTCTAACATGTATTTCATTCTCCCGTATACTGCCAGTAAGTCACACTACCTACTCTACTCTACACAACTATGCACCACTTTCCCTTACTAGTTGATTCACATTTTTGTCAGATGATTTCCTGACTCTCTTCTCATTACCTTCTCAATTTCTCCACTTTCTTCCTCTTGTTACAATAGAGGTTCTGCTGTTGTGGTGCCCAAGATTCACCCACATCCACATTTTTTGTTCCCTGTGAAACAATGAACCTTTGGTAAGCGGTTCATATTCCCGAGGACCTGATGAACTGTATTTGCCACAATGCCACAGGACCCCTGATGGTGAGGGGCTCTTCCCGCTCTGCAACTGAAACTTAATAAATTATGAATTACAATTACACTACAGCAAGTTAATAAGACATTGATAATTTATTTGCAAACTGTTAGATGATCATTTGATAGTTCTGGGTGGGGCATCACACAGGTATTTACTATTGGTGTCTGCAGAATCGAGCTGCTAGCTCTTGGACCCCGCCATTCTAACCAATCTATTTTTCTGTATTATGTCTACTACATATATTTCTCTAACACACACACACACACACCAGGGGCCTCGTAGCCTGGTGGATAGCGCGCAGGACTAGTAATTCTGTGGCGCGGGTTCGATTCCCGCATGAGGCAGAAACAAATGGGCAAAGTTTCTTTCACCCTAAGTGCCCCTGTTACCTAGCAGTAAATAGGTACCTGGGAGTTAGTCAGCTGTCACGGGCTGCTTCCTGGGGTGTGTGTGGTGTTGGAAAAAAAAAAAAAGAAAAAAAAAAAAAAAAAAAAAGGTAGTTAGTAAACAGTTGATTGACAGTTGAGAGGCGGGCCGAAAGAGCAAAGCTCAACCCCCGCAAAACACAACTAGTAAACACCAGACCAGTACCCGAGCTACGAGGAGAGACTACGGAATTAAACCTCACTTCGCTGGAAGACAGAGGTGTTAGGGGGGACATGATCATCACATTCAAGATTATCAAGGGCATTGATAGGGTAGATAAAGACAGTCTATTTAACACAAGGGGCACACGCACTAGGGGACACATTGGTGAATAGGTGAGTACACAGGTGGAAACTGAGTACCCAAATGAGCCACAGAGATATTAGAATGAACTTTTTTAGTGTCAGAGTGGTTGACAAATGGAATGCATTAGACAGTGATGTGGTAGAGGCTGACTCCATACACAGTTTCAAGTGTAGATATGATAGAGCCCAATAGGCTCAGGAACCTGTACACCTGTTAATTGACAGTTGAGAGGCGGGACCAAAGAGCCAGAGCTCAACCCCCGCAAGCACAATTAGGTGAGTACACACACGCACACACATCCCCAGGAAGTACCGGCTGTCTAACTCCCACGTACCTATTTACAGTTAGGTGAACAGGGTATAAGGGTGAAAGAAACTTTGGCCATTTGTTTCTGCCATCGCCCGGGATCGAACCCCGGCTTTAGGATTTACGATTCCTAAGCGCTGTCCACTCAGCCACAGGTCCACAGGGGCCTGTGGATATGGATGATTTCGAGGTGTCCAGCTTGTAGGTGTTGCTGCAAGAACGTGTCTAGGTGAGCTTTTATGTGGGGTAGGTGTATGGAAAGTGTCCAGCTTGTAGGTGGTGGTGTAGGGGAACTGTCTTAGATTGTCCAGAGCGGAACCTGAACACCTAACCCAACCGAACCAGTGCCTACATATGCACAATATGCTAATATATAATAATATTAATTTATATATATTTTTTTGTTTTGAATGAACAGAATGTTAACATTGACGAATGCGTCTTTCGGGTCGACCGCTGGATAGAATGGAGGACGGGCTACAGCGCGAACTACGTGCATAGGTGATATACTAAACATAATAGATACCCCTAAAAAGATTCATAGAAAACACCGACCTTACCTAACTTTGTTAGTATCTTAAGATAAGCATCTTATTGCTTCGTAATTACAATTATTACTTAACCTATACCTATTATAGGTTAGGTAATAATTGTAATTACGAAGCAATAAGATGCTTATCTTAAGATACTAACAAGGTTAGGTAAGGTCGGTGTTTTCTATGAATCTTTTTAAGAGTATCTATTATGTTAAGTATGTCACCTATGCACATATTTAATAAGTCAATATTGACTTATTAAATTTGCGAGAACGGGTTGACCCACGTGATACAAATAATCAACATAAGCTAACCTAACCAACCTAAACAGCTAACCTAACCTAACCCACTCCTGATTATACATAGATCTTTAATATATAATAAAATTAACTTGTATATGAGAACAAACATATTTTAATAAAGTTAAAATTGATGTATGTATCTTTGGCGGAGGAGGTGGAGGGGTTGGCCGCCACTTTAACGAGGCTGGCCTGAGGATAGGTTGGAATGATTCAATTTCTTTCTTTATTATGCACCCCATACCCATCCTGTGGGCGGTGGTGTAAAGGGTTACAGAGATACATAATTGCTTCAGGAACAGAACCCAATACTTCGTTTAGCTAAGCAAATAACAATCTTTTTGACGCTAGTTACACAATTATTAATGTTATATATACTCGTACTTGCTGATGAGGACGGGCTGAAAGATGGATAATATAAGTCTGTTGGTGCATTGAGTGTGACTTGGCGAGCAAGCTGGCGAAGAATGCTTGTCGTTTGTGGGGAAGAGCCTTATGATAATATGATGATCTAATAACACTGGAGTGAGAACAATTGCATATTTTTGGTGATTTAAAGATCTGTTACTCTTTTTGCCGAGGAGTAGGATTTCGCCGTAAGGAATATTGTTGTTTATTTCTGTTATAGTCTACACAGCCTCTCTTGTCTGGGAGTCAAGTTCAAGTATGTTTATTAAGATAAGAAAGAAATACATCTCAAAGGGATAGAGTAGCTTAGGCTATTTCTACCCCCCCCCCCGCGCCACTGCTGCATTTTAACTTTTTTTTGTATATCAAATTGTAAAATTTTAAATAAAAAAATAGATAATTCATAGTGACATCTGAGAGCAAATAATTAAGTGAAAGCCTGGCAGTAGATACATGAGTGTAAGAGTGAGAGTAGATAATATAGTGAAAGCCTCCTAGTAGATAATTCCTGAGTTTCGAGCCAGTGGGTCAACACGTTTGGTGGCCATCTTGGGTGGTGACGTGTTAGGGTTCATTAAGACGACTTGACAGTTAGGTGTCCACTGCTCCAACAGTTAGGTGTCCACTGCTCCAACAGTTAGTTGCCCACTGCTCTACCAGTTAGGTTCCAACTGGCAGTAATTGTTGTGACAGTGATGTGAGGCAACAGTGGCTGCTAAGTGGTAGTGGTATGTATATGCTTTATTTCATCGAAAATAAGCAGGTATATCTGGCAGACGATGAGTCGCAACGTGGTTGAAGATATAATGACCAAACCACACTTCAGAAAGTGAAGAAACGACGACGTTTCGGTCCGTCCTGAACCATTATCAAGCCGTGTGAGATACGGCTTGATAGTGGTCCAGGACGGACCGAAACGTCGTCGTCTCTTCACTTTCTGATGTGTGGTCTGGTCATGGCAGGTATATCTCGCTGCAAGACCAATTGATAATCAATGGGCTAAGACTTATCACGTAAGGTGGCACGAACATACATGGCCCCACATGCGGAAAAATTACATAAGCTGCATTTATGAAACATATGTTTATTTCCTAGACATATAATAATTTAGATATTTACTATATTTAGAGGAACAAATATTTACTATATACTAATAAATATTGACTATATTTATATTTTTAATTGTATTTACTTATAGTTACGAGCCTTTCTAGACTCTGCAATCTTGTAAACAAGTGTACAGTGACTGACTACAGAGGTCTTAAGCGGCCATGACACCTTGTCCCATAGAGTCAGCTGTAAGTAGGATTTGAATTTAACTTTAGTGATTTTAAACCCCAAATATCACACAACTAGCGCTTCATCAATGTGGCAAACAGCTGGAATTGTCTATTAGTGATGCCAGGAATCACAGGTAGATACGGAGTAAAATATTAGTAGGCTGACATTGCCTTAGGAATGTCAGCCTACTAATAGGCTGACATTCTACTAATGTCAGGAGGGGGGGGGGGTCTGGGTCAGGATTCATCAGCCAATTACTCAAGTGCTTGCGAACCTCTACATCTTTTTGACAATATTTGGCGGCTTTTTTTACATATATTAAACAGTTTATGAGCACTAGGAGGCTGTTTATAACAGTAATAATACTTGACTGGGACGTTTCGATACTCGTAAACTGTTTAATAAATGTAAACAAAGTCGCCAAAGATTGAGAAAAGACGTAGAGGTTGGTAAGTACTTGCCTAGGTGCTTGATGAATACGGCTCCTGCTGGTACTCTCGTATAAAATGTTGTTCGTTTCTTGCAATTTGATACTTTTGATAAAAAGCGTTTATAATTTGGTTCTTTTTTGATATTTTTTCTAGTTTGATCAAAAGTCAAAATATAAAATAACAAATATTGGAATACAACAAAAATCATGATTATATTAGTTTTCTCAATTCTTATTCATAAGTTTCATTGTAGAAGTGACTGATACTTGTTGTGTGAACCTGTACGGTAATGGCTACGGCCAGTATTGCCGCGTTAAACATACGAATTTAGTACAACAAACTCCAAAATTGACTAACTTCTATTTATAAATAATTTTTTTTTGTCATTTTGTAAATTTGGTATTTTTCAGTCAAATTTGATACTTTTTAGGTAATATATTTGGTGTATTCACTACAGTAGTTTTGGCAACCGTGGCCAGCGTCAGTTAGTGTTGAGCGAGACTGGAGGACGGGTGTGTGCTGGCGCGTCAGGTGGGTTGGTCGGTATATTGTTTATTACTTTATAGGCATAGTTTCCACATTAGGTTACTTAATAATACTGTGTTGTGAGAGTTACTGACAGTATTAAGAAGTGTTGTCCATGCAGATAAATATCGTGGATTGTGTGGAGGCTGGATCATCAATGACTGATACTGTACATGGTTTCGAGATGGATATTTAGGTTGGTATCTGAATATGTACCTGTGAGGTGATCCTGGAATATTAATTGTGTATTAAATACACTTTAATTATACATATGATGCCGAGATTATCCCCACTTAAAATAACTGTAAAACATCAAAGCTGTCTTGAGTTTAATTTCAGATCAACGGTTGCCTTTAAAGTTAATCCTATTCATTGTACTTATAAAATAGTTTAATACAGCTTATGTAATGTATGGTTTATTAAGTAAATTTTGAATTAGCGTGGTCAGTGTCGTGTATGTAACCCAAACCCTTTGTACTCGATCAGTACTCATAAACAATGGCCACCATCTTAGAGAGGTTTATAAGGAAGTAAAGGCCTTGTATAGCCTCCTACAGGTAGGGGGTACTATGAACTAATATAAAATATCCCCCCTCCCCCCAGCGAGGGTTGAAGCTAGCACAGGTGTGGACATACACCCCAGCTCCTCTAACACCATACATTGCAGTAGCAAACCGAAAACCGCCGGCAAGAATGTAAAACTGAAATTAAACGCATACTGGAAATCGAACGTGATTGCATGTGGATGATTTGAGTTTAAATTTTACAGCCTGTCCTGAGGCCAGCCTTCCTAGGCTATTGTCTGGTCCGCGAGGCTCTTGTCTTTGAAGCCCGTAGGCCCACACCCATCAATGTCAGGGTAATCAGGGAACTTCAACAGAAACGTGTCCAGTTTTCTCTTTAAAGCTTCCGCTGTTGTTATTGCGACATTTCTTTTAATTGTTGGCAGAGGTTGAAAAAAAAAAGAGTGATTTCTTTGTGGAGGTTTGCTTTCCTGTGTTGGGCCATCTGTGGCCGCTTTACGATTTCTGAAACCTTCTGTTATATACTGTAGTCCTCTGTGGTCTTTTTTCCATCAGATTTGTTTCTCAAGTTTTCCAAAGAGACATTTTATGCAGATATTGTACGCTTTTAATATCTCTGTATTGTGTTGAAGAGTACAATGTTGTTCCTCAGGCGATGTTAGATAATTCCTTACCTTGCCGTGAGCCCTGGGGTAAAGTCCCCGCGGCCCAGCAGGACTCTGGTCCTAGTTTACCTGGGTCTATTCGGTTCCCTGATAATTGAATAATGTGTTCGGGACCCGTTATACACATTCTATTTGTTTTTACATCAGTGAGGTAGTAATTCGAATAGGCTGTATTTGAGAGTGTGATGTCATGGATTAGTTCTTGATTATTCAAAAAGATCTTTTTTTTTTTTTAGATAAAAAAAATGCAGTCGAGAGTATTATCCTCTCTAGTTGGCTCAATTATCTATTGGTTCAGCACAAACTGGGCGCCAAGTCTCGTTAGTTCGCTGGTGTATGTGCTTGTTGATCAGGCTTCTGGAAATTTTCATAATTATGTCTTCGCAGACAATAATTCATAGTCATAGTAACGTGGCAGAAAATTAGACACCCAAACCACAAATCTGTAAATAAAGAATCGACGTTTCGGTCCGTCCTGGATTATTATTAAGTCAAGACCATTACATGACATAATTATGTACGGAACGAAGCGTCATCAATTATATATTTTTAGATTTGTAGATCAGGTGTCTTGCCTACCTTCCACCTAATTAGGGAAGGTTGAGGTCTCGTAGGAGTATATAACATTGGAATCCAAGGGCGAGATTCACGAAGCAGTTACGCAAGCACTTACGAACCTGTACATATTTTCTCAATCTTTGGCGGCTTTGTTTACAAATATTAAATAGTTAATGAGCTCCAAAACACCAGGAGGCTGTTTATAACAATAACAACAGTTGATTGGGAAGTTTTCATGCTTGTAAACTTTTTAATAAAAGATCGTTAGACGATCATTGGTGGGGTGATCCTGAACGGCATAGGTTCGAATCCTGGCCGGGTCAAAGAGTTCTTAGTGATCATGTTCTAATCATATTAGAACAATTTCACTCGGGTGAAAAGTATTAACAACTCTTGAAGTACACGATAATCATGATACGGAAGTTTTCTTTTTTAATATTGCTTATTTAAACGTTACTCGTCAAAGGTTCAAGTTATTGGCATATGATATTAGTTTAAGGAAGCTATGTTTGTCAAAAAGTGTTAAACCTGTGGAACAAATAATCCTAACTAATAATTTGAGTTTTGTCGTGGACAAGAAGCCTGTGTGTATATATATTTTAGGCTTGTATTGATGTCTCCCAAATGTCGAACTACTGACCCTCCCAGGATGCAACCCCACAACAGGTACAGTTGGGCAACCTATTTATTACTAGGTGGGAAGAGGCATTAGGTGAAACTTGCCCAACCATGTCTGTCCCACCCGGGAATCGTACCTGGTGTCTCGAATCCACGAACGTGTAGAATATTAATATAATATAATGTCTCCACTACCAGGGCTCATAAGACGTGGCTCTCTGTGTCTGGCTACACTTCCTGAAAGTCCTCTGACGTGGTGCGTTTAATTACTTTTTTAATTTCGAAAGTCTTTGTTGTTAGTGACATTCTACCCAGGTATGTTGCCTTGTAAACTTGATGCCAAGTATCCGTGTTTATCATCTTGCTCTCATATTTACACGATCTTTTGGAATTTGATGCCTATATAATAAATAATTAAATGCTAGCGTTCTGTTAGCTTGTTTCCACCAGGGAAATCAAAATAAGGAGTCACTTGTTCGAGTATTGTGACGTTACCCGAATAATGTTAATTTGTGAATTATAAATGAACGATTATAGGTTACTTTTGCTGTTTTTGAACTGCATTAGTTGCTTTTGAGGCCATGTTATTTGAGCAATTGGTCGTGTGGTCACGCTCAAGGGTCAGGTTAAAATGTTAAGTGATGTATCCATATTCACAAATCATTCCAAGTGCACGAGGATAAATGTTAAATTTTCCCGTTAAATGAACGTTGAGAAAAGTTTATTAAAGTTATATATATTTCTTCAGAGAACAAGTTTCATAAGATGTGCTGGATAACTGGTGACATTGACCAGGATGCATTCCATAACAGTTCCCGATGTACTGCTAGGTGAACAGGTGCATAAGGTGAAAGAAAATATGTTCCAGCGCCTACTTTACCATCAACCCAGCACCATACCAGGCACAACCACCCACGTCACCATCCCCAGCACTGTAGCTTCCAGCACCACCACCCCCAGCACTGTAGCCTCCAGCACCACCATCCCCAGCACTGTAGCTTCCAGCACCACCATCCCCAGCACTGTAGCTTCCAGCACCACCATCCCCAGCATTGTAGCTTCCAGCACCACCACCCCCAGCACTGTAGCCTCCAGCACCACCATCCCCAGCACTGTAGCTTCTAGCACCACCATCCCCAGCACTGTAGCTTCCAGCACCACCACCCCCAGCACTGTAGCTTCCAGCACCACCACCCCCAGCACTGTAGCTTCCAGCACCACCATCCCCAGCACTAGCTTCCAGCACCACCATCCCCAGCATTGTAGCTTCCAGCACCACCACCCCCAGCACTGTAGCTTCCAGCACCACCACCCCCAGCACTGTAGCTTCGAGCACCACCATCCCCAGCATTGTAGCTTCCAGCACCACCACCACCAGCACTGTAGCTTCCAGCACCACCACCACCACCCCCAGCACTGTAGCTTCCAGCACCACCACCCCCAGCACTGTAGCTTCCAGCACCACCATCCCCAGCACTGTAGCTTCCAGCACCACCACCCCCAGCACTGTAGCTTCCAGCACCACCACCCCCAGCACTGTAGCTTCCAGCACCACCACCCCCAGCACTGTAGCTTCCAGCACCACCACCCCCAGCACTGTAGCTTCCAGCACCACCATCCCCAGCACTGTAGCTTCCAGCACCACCATCCCCAGCACTGTAGCTTCCAGCACCACCACCACCCCCAGCACTGTAGCTTCCAGCACCACCACCCCCAGCACTGTAGCTTCCAGCACCACCATCCCCAGCACTGTAGCTTCCAGCACCACCACCCCCAGCACTGTAGCTTCCAGCACCACCATCCCCAGCACTGTAGCTTCCAGCACCACCATCCCCAGCACTGTAGCTTCCAGCACCACCACCCCCAGCACTGTAGCTTCCAGCACCACCACCCCCAGCACTGTAGCTTCCAGCACCACCATCCCCAGCACTGTAGCTTCCAGCACCACCACCCCCAGCACTGTAGCTTCCAGCACCACCACCCCCAGCACTGTAGCTTCCAGCACCACCATCCCCAGCACTGTAGCTTCCAGCACCACCATCCCCAGCACTGTAGCTTCCAGCACCACCACCACCCCCAGCACTGTAGCTTCCAGCACCACCATCCCCAGCACTGTAGCTTCCAGCACCACCACCCCCAGCACTGTAGCTTCCAGCACCACCACCCCCAGCACTGTAGCCTCCAGCACCACCACCCCCAGCACTGTAGCTTCCAGCACCACCACCCCCAGCACTGTAGCTTCCAGCACCACCACCCCCAGCACTGTAGCTTCCAGCACCACCACCCCCAGCACTGTAGCTTCCAGCACCACCACCCCCAGCACTGTAGCTTCCAGCACCACCACCCCCAGCACTGTAGCTTCCAGCACCTCTACGTCCAGCTCTACACAGTCCACAGCTTGATACTGTAGTGGTGGAGGTGCTGATGTTGTAGTGCTGTGTGTAGCCGTGCAGTAGGTGGTGGTGGTGGTGCTGGGGTTGGCGCTGGTGGCTCCTGTAGTGCCGGGGGGGGGGTACTTCAAGCTGTAGTGTTGAGTGTGAATGTTGTGCACACCTGCACATGTTGCAGGTGTGGTGATGATGTGGTGGTGTTGGAGGTTTTGCAGGCGAGGAGTGTTGGAGGTATTGAAAGATGTGGTGTTGAGGATGGCGTGTTGGAGGTAATACTGTTGATGGTGGTGATGTTGGTGGTGGTGGTTGTGGTGCCAGTGGTGGTTGTGTTGTAGATTGTAGTGCTAGTGGTGGCGGTGCTTGAGGTGCTGATGTAGGTGGTGGTGTTGTAGGTGGTGATGGTGAAACAGCCATTGGAAGGGGGGGGGGGCTCAGGATATGGTGATGGTGAAACAGCCAGTGGAAGGGGGGGGGGCTCAGGATATGGTGATGGTGAAACAGCCAGTGGAAGGGGTGCTTCAGGATATGGTGGTGGTGAAACAGCCAGTGGAAGGGGTGCTTCAGGATATGGTGGTGGTGAAACAGCCAGTGGAAGGGGTGCTTCAAGTAGTGGTGGTGAAACAGCCAGTGGAAGGGGTGCTTCAAGTAGTGATGGTGAAACAGCCAGTGGAAGGGGTGCTTCAAGTAGTGATGGTGAAACAGCCAGTGGAAGGGGTGCTTCAAGTAGTGATGGTGAAACAGCCAGTGGAAGGGGTGCTTCAAGTAGTGATGGTGAAACAGCCAGTGGAAGGGGTGCTTCAAGTAGTGATGGTGAAACAGCCAGTGGAAGGGGTGCTTCAAGTAGTGATGGTGAAACAGCCAGTGGAAGGGGTGCTTCAAGTAGTGGTGGTACGGAGAGTTTGGGAAGCGTTGCAGGACTCGGTGGGGGAGGCGGGTTAGGAGGCGGTGCAGGAGGCCGGGCTTCAAGAGTCTCATGTCTCTGGCAGCCCGCAAGCCACCATTGTTGGCGGGAGCAGCGGTGGGACGGCGCGGCGCCCCCACGCCTCCGGCTCCAAGTCCCAGAGTGCAACCTCGCAGCAGCTATGCTTTAAGCTCTCCTGTTCGAATGTTCATAATCTTATCGATTTTTGCATCACAGGTTCCCAAGACGCCGACTGTCTCTCCATTATGGAGCTTTACGCGTCCTGTTCCCCTCGGTATAGACTGAGGGGAACGTAGTCGCTGAAGGCTCTACTGAAGGCTTCTTTAAACATGTAATATCACTCTGGAGGTAATATTTGCAAGATTTATGACATTTAATCATTGAACAGTGATCTTGAATGAGATGTTGTTACTCGGTTGGTGAAGTTGTTGCAAATACTGATCTAAATCCACTCGCTGAATCAAGCTCACGGCATTATTTTTCAGAGTATTTTCTTTAAGCGACCTGTTTCCCCTCCCGCTACTCGTTCTAAGCCCCGCCCACTTATGTTGACGTAATCTCTGGCGACCGCCTGCTATTGGGCGACACTCCGAGGTGGGCGCTCTCGCCAACCAATCAAACCGCCATCGCGCCGATTATGAACCAATGATCTTGCGCTTACCCAGCATATCGACATGAATTCAGAAGTGTGGCGGCCTGCGCGGACCAACCAGGGCGCCGCCACCGCGTCCCCTCGCCTCGCGCCGACGACTTCCCCTCCTGGCGCCACGCGAAGGGACCCGTCGCCAGTCCCAGCTCAAGACCTCCAACTCCGGACCACGACACGCAGTAAGTGCTCCCTTTTGACTTTTTCTTAAGTGTCTTGGTGACCAGGCGAGTGTGCACTCTGTCTTAGATGTGCACTCTGTCTTAGAAAGTGTCTTGGAGTGCTCGGAAACCCCAGTTGTAAGTGCTCGATCGGGCGGCGCCACGCAGGAAGGCTTACAAGACCAACCGGTTGTGATCTTGGGCCAAGTTATCTCTCCAGTGATTATTATTCCCTCTGAGGGTAAAACATGGACGATAGGTTCTGTATCGCTCACTCCATCAACATAAGGCTATACACCGGGTGTCATTTGGCGCCTTCCTCGTCTGATTACGGCTAATAATGCCATTGTCTGTTGTGAGATGACAGGAAAGATGCCCCAGATATCTAGATGTGTTTCCATGGGCAGGATTTTCCTGGAGGGGGTAGAGGGGTATGCACAGAGAGGGTAGGTAGATTGAGGGCAGGAGAAGGGGGAGGCGGGTGGATGGACTGTTGCGAGAGAGAGAGGGGGGAAGAGAGTAACCAATATGGATTAGAAGGGGGGAGGGAAGGGGTTAAAAGAGAGAAAGGGGGAGGGGAGACTGGGCATGTGCAGGTGAGGAAGAGAGAGCAGGGGGGTATGTGGGGGGTGGGGGGGGCTGTGACTGAATTACAATAAAAATGATGAAACTCTGGAATTGAGGGAGAAAGGGTGCGAGAGGAGGAGAGAAGAGTGACCTCACTGGAGACCAAGACTAACTTGGGAGACTAACGAGACCCAAGAAACCACTAATTAGGAGAGAAGGAGAAATAAAAGGACACAAAAGAGGAGAGGAACCACAAATATGTCTTGGAAGAGGAGAAGAGAGGTAGGGTAGAATTAATGAAGCAGAAGTTAACAAAGCAGTGATGATATTTGATCAATGAACAAAGGTACCCTGCAAGATATCTTTCTCAGCGTCCTGCTCTCACTCATCTCCATCATCTAGAACCATGTTATTTCTTGTAACAAGTCGATTTAGTAAATAATATATAAACATTTAGTAAATAATATATAAACATTTAGTAAATAATATTATTTAACATTTATATAACATTTAGTAAATAATATATAAACAAAAATTAAATAATTGTGCTTTACAGTATTTCAAGATTGAGACAAGAATATTCCTCCTTAATGGAAGAATTGATCTTAATTAAAAGCCAGTTTGTGTTGACTAAGAGTAATACTCTTCTCTTACAGCAATATTCACATTATGAAATATTCTCCCTATTACAAGTAATATTCTATGCAAAAGCAGCACCTTTTTAAGACAAAAGAATCTTCCTTAATGTGGATATTTTAGGCAAGACAATCATTGTTGTAATCATATTCTGACCATTGAAAATTGCAATGAAAAGTAGTTTTAGGGGAATTTTTTGGCAGGAAGCTCATTGGCATCACTGTATTGGGGGGCAGTATAGTGAGTGGTCTCACTGTATTGGGGGGCAGTATAGTGAGTGGTCTCACTGTGCTGGGGGGCAGTATAGTGAGTGGCATCACTGTGTTGGGGGGCAGTATAGTGAGTGGCATCACTGTGCTGGGGGCAGTATGGTGAGTGGCATCACTGTGCTGGGGGGCAGTATGGTGAGTGGCATCACTGTGCTGGGGGCAGTATGGTGAGTGGCATCACTGTGTTGGGGGCAGTATAGTGAGTGGCATCACTGTGTTGGGGGGCAGTATAGTGAGTGGCATCACTGTGTTGGGGGGCAGTATAGTGAGTGGCATCACTGTGTTGGGGGGCAGTATAGTGAGTGGCATCACTGTGCTGGGGGGCAGTATGGTGAGTGGCATCACTGTGTTGGGGGCAGTATAGTGAGTGGCATCACTGTGCTGGGGGGCAGTATAGTGAGTGGTCTCACTGTGCTGGGGGGCAGTATAGTGAGTGGCATCACTGTATTGGGGGGCAGTATAGTGAGTGGTCTCACTGTGCTGGGGGGCAGTATAGTGAGTGGCATCACTGTGCTGGGGGGCAGTATGGTGAGTGGCATCACTGTGCTGGGGGGCAGTATAGTGAGTGGTCTCACTGTGCTGGGGGGCAGTATAGTGAGTGGCATCACTGTATTGGGGGGCAGTATAGTGAGTGGTCTCACTGTGCTGGGGGGCAGTATAGTGAGTGGCATCACTGTGCTGGGGGGCAGTATGGTGAGTGGCATCACTGTGCTGGGGGCAGTATAGTGAGTGGCATCACTGTGTTGGGGGGCAGTATGGTGAGTGGCATCACTGTGCTGGGGGGCAGTATGGTGAGTGGCATCACTGTGCTGGGGGCAGTATAGTGAGTGGCATCACTGTATTGGGGGGCAGTATAGTGAGTGGCATCACTGTGCTGGGGGGCAGTATGGTGAGTGGCATCACTGTGCTGGGGGCAGTATAGTGAGTGGCATCACTGTGCTGGGGGGCAGTATGGTGAGTGGCATCACTGTGTTGGGGGGCAGTATGGTGAGTGGCATCACTGTGCTGGGGGCAGTATGGTGAGTGGCATCACTGTGCTGGGGGCAGTATAGTGAGTGGCATCACTGTGTTGGGGGCAGTATGGTGAGTGGCATCACTGTGTTGGGGGGCAGTATGGTGAGTGGCATCACTGTGTTGGGGGCAGTATGGTGAGTGGCATCACTGTGCTGGGGGGCAGTATGGTAAGTGGCATCACTGTGCTGGGGGGCAGTATGGTGAGTGGCATCACTGTGCTGGGGGGGGGGGGGAAGGAGGTCACAGTAGGCCTCGTGCCGTGTGCAAAAATGACGTCATCGCGGTAACATGTCATGTGCAAAGGTCGGAAAATATCAGTTGTTGCGAGGAGGTCGGAAGAGAAGGACGCACGTCGTCGCCCCAGAGGAAGACAGGTATTTGTGGCTTATTGAGAAGAATTTGAGGAGCTTCGTGAGTGAAGCCTGTGTGGGCAGGTGTGCCTGATTGGCACCTGTCCCGTGACCGTCCTCACGCAAGTCATGACAGAGGAGCCGAGTAGTGACAGTCTAAAAAGTCGTGTGGCCGACGTAGCAGCGCGCCATATATGAACATAGTTGGGACGCGCGCCCCCATCTTTATATTTTGTGGTAAGAGCTTAGTATACTGCCACACGTTGCTTAATGCAGTGAGGTCACGTGCCCAGGGATCTTGTATTGTGTTTATGAATGTAGATTAGAAATTTTGTGGAGATAATGAAATGATATATAGAGTTTAAGGTGATTTGATTATGAAGGTCGAGAGCGACACGTGTTCGCTCGGTTGGGGTCAGGCGCTGACTGACGGGAAGAGCTCTCCGGCGGCCCGATAGTTTGGGTGTGGACTCGTCCAGGCAGGGGAGGACCCTCACAGTAGGGGTTGTCCAGGCAGGGGAGGACCCCCACAGTAGGGGTCGTCCAGGCAGGGGAGGACCCTCACAGTAGGGGTCGTCCAGGCAGGGGAGGACCCTCACAGTAGGGGTCGTCCAGGCAGGGGAGGACCCCTACAGTAGGGGTCGTCCAGGCAGGGGAGGACCCTCACAGTAGGGGTCGTCCAGGCAGGGGAGGACCCCTACAGTAGGGGTCGTCCAGGCAGGGGAGGACCCTCACAGTAGGGGTCGTCCAGGCAGGGGAGGACCCCTACAGTAGGGGTCGTCCAGGCAGGGGAGGACCCTCACAGTAGGGGTCGTCCAGGCAGGGGAGGACCCCTACAGTAGGGGTCGTCCAGGCAGGGAAGGACCCTCACAGTAGGGGTCGTCCAGGCAGGGGAGGACCCCCACAGTAGGGGTCGTCCAGGCCGGGGAGCACCCCCACAGTAGGGGTCGTCCAGGCCGGGGAGGACCCTCACAGTAGGGGTCGTCCAGGCCGGGGAGCACCCCCACAGTAGGGGTCGTCCAGGCCGGGGAGGACCCTCACA